>NC_072373.2:166340000-166661666 GCF_028885625.2 Pongo pygmaeus
GCACCCGTAAACAGGAAACCCTCCAGGTAAGCTAGGGCAAGCTGCTGGAACACTCTAAGCCTCTGTTTCTTAATTCACAAAATGGGCTGAAAACCAGACTATCTCACAGAATGAAATAAGTTCAGGTTTCTACAGAAACATTATTCAAATGTGGCTGTTCTCCTGCCTATCCAAAGCCAGGCTCAAATCTTCCACCTTAATGGAAGCTTACCCCATTACCTCCACTCAGGCAAAAACCTTTCCTTCTCTGGGGGTGGGGAATGGAGTGGGAAAAAAGAAAGTCATTGGTAAGAAGGTAAGGAGCAATAGGTAATCAGGAAATATCACCTGATGAAATTGAATTTGGACCTGATTTCGTCTATTTTAGCCTTTCCTTTTTTCTTTTCCATGTCCCCGACTTGCCCTAACCCCTTTCTGTGCAAGTGCTCACTCCTGCCTTCATTATATGGAATGGTTCAGATGCCTGAGCGGGGCTTGAGGAAAGTACACCTGGCTCACTGCAGTTCTGCACAGCACACTGGAGCACATGTAGGGTAGCTCATTAAGCATATTGTACAATGTCACAGAACATACCATGAATTATAATGTCATAGCAATGAAAAATTTACTGTGTGTCTTAGTTCAGGCTGGCATAACGAATATCATAGACCGGGTGGCTTATACACAACAGAAACTTAAATCTCACAGCTCTGGAGCCTGGGAAGTCTAAGATCAGGGCACCAGCAGAGGCAGATTCAGAGTCCGGTAAGGCCTCGCTTCCTGGTTCATACAAGGCTTTCTTTTTGCTGTAAATCTCATGGCAGAAAGAATAAAGGAGGTTTCTGGGCCTTCTTTTATAAGGGCACTAATCCAATTCAGAAGGGCTTTGTCCTCATGACCTAATCACCTTCCAAAGGCCCCATCTCCTAATACCATCATATTGGGGGTTAGGATTTCAATATAAGAATCTGTGGCGGCAGGGAGTGGACACAAACATTCAGTAGCATTATGTATGTTCACTGGTTTCCAAACTTTATGGCCATCTTCTTTATTGAACATCTACTAGGCATTAGGGTTGGTACCGGGAATATGGTGGTGAGCAAATGAGACAAAAATATCTGGCTTACACCCTCTGGAAGTATCAGATTTCCCATAATATTATCAATATCAGTTATCAGGAAAAGAAACTCTCTTCTTTCCACTGAACTTTGTAGTTAAGTATAGCAATCTCCAAATGTTTGTAAATTAGTTAAAAAAAAAAAAAAAACTGGATCACAAACCTCTATTATATATGTATATTTATTTATTCAGAACTTACATACATGAAGTTCTGTACTATTATAGTATCTATTGTAAAACATCTACATAAAATAGAAACGTGTAGAGGATAATTTCTTTTTGTTTGTTTTGTTATCTCAGGGGATCAACTTGTACGGTCTAGAACAGTGTGGAATGGCTAAATCAATTTTAAATTCCACGTCAGTAACTTACTACCTGCGTGATCTTGGCCAAGTGATCTAATGATTCTGTGCGGCAGTTTTCTCTGTAAAATGGAGAAAACAGCAGTACCCAATGCAGTGTTATTGACAGAGTAAAAATGAGATAATTTAGGTAAAGTATTTATTCCTGGCATATTATAAACACTCATAATGACAGCAACTATTAGCAACATAATATTATTATTACTAAGTGGTATCTGTTCACCAGCATGATTTTAGAAGACAGATTGTGTGTCTCCTAATATGAAATCCTAAAGGGTGGAGGATAGGCTTCATTGGTATCGGGTATCAGGAGGGCCAAGGGTTCAAGACCCAACTGGGGATCATATTCTCTGCTGTAACAGATGCAGGTAGGACATTATGGCATGTGGTATATGTTCCCATTATAAATCTTCTTGCTTTAGCCCCCAGGAAGGTCTTCTAGCTGACACCAGCTCACACAGGTCTCAGCTATCACCTCCCGCCGGCCACCCCACCTCCTTCACAGTAAGCCCTCTTGGTTGATGGGGAGCCTGCAGTGGAGCTGGCTGGTACATACATTACAGGTTATTAAAGGGCATGGAAAAATGCTCAGGCTTCAATGCAGACCCAAGAGCAGTTTTCAAATTTCCCTGTTTGGATGGGAATGCTTTAACACTGAAGTATGTTTTCCTTGGCAGAGGTACCCTCCATTAGATGCAATTTCTTCCTGACATTTCAAGAATTGTTTTATGTCTGTGTTCTCTATAAGGAGTATCCATGGAGGTCAGAATGGAAATTATAGTTCTAAGAATGCCATATTAGCATAGACAGTAATGCATAAGCCCCAAGCTAAATATCCCCATTCTGGCTAGCCTGCCAGTGCGATGATTAACAAGTTGGGCTGCCGCACAGGGGACTGTACTGGGCGCGCTCCCGGACTGCTGCTCCTGGGCCAACATGGGCAACGTGTGTTTAGTCTATCAGAGTATTTACTCAGGACGCCTATCACCGTGGAACCGAGACAGCCGTCTGAGAGAGGACTCCCTGAATCCCCTGGAGAACACGGGTCAGGAGAAGTAGATCTATTTTTTCACAAGATTCCTTTCCCAGCCTAATGCAGCCTCCACTGGCAGGAAGGATTTGGTATGCTGGTGAATCACGGTAGCTTCAGGCAAACCTGACTGTGAAAGGTATGGCTTCAGAAGGGTCAGAGGTCTGGTGAAGCCTTACTCCCTCCGTTAGGAGCCAGCATATGGTGGTATCCACCACCTCAACCCTTGACAAGATCACGCCTGGCATTAGGATATCCTTTGTACCAGTTTTTCTGTCTTGGATCCAACATGCCTTGAGGAAGCAAGGATGACCTGTGCCTGTCACAGATATAGAGCTTGGATGTAGAAGAAAGAGGCCATGATTTAGAATCTAAATACCTGAATTCAAATCCTACCTCTGACATTTAATAGTCATATAAATCATCTCACCCCTCTGAGCCTCTGTTACTTCCTTTATATAGTGGAAATTATAATATATTTCTTCAAAGATTGCCTTAAAAATTACATGACAAAAACAAAAGTTGAGGTATACGCTCAATTAGTATATGTTGAAAATTGATTCAGCCATTCCACACTGTACCTATATATCAAAACATCATGTTGTACACCACGAAAACATTTTTTTAACTTGAATACATTTGATTCTGTGCCACTGTCAAACAAAGTTAGAGGCAATATAGCATAAATTAAGCAGACACAAAACTGGTTAAACAGACATTGGGGAAAAAAGCTGGGGGAAGTTTTCAGAGATAGTTATATCTGGAAGATGTTCTCTTCCTGCCTAAATTTATACCCAAACCTTCTAGTCCCCTTGGCAGTAAAGCAGAGAGAAGGAACCAACAGCTATTTAATTAGGTTGAATATTATAGTGTGTGTGTCCTGAGAGAGAACTATGAGCCTCAAGCACCTGCCCAGAGTCACACACCAGCCAACAGAAGCAGTACCAAGCCAGGGATAAAGAAATGTCACAGAGGATGTGTCTGGGCTGTGACAGCCAAACTTTAATGAGTGCAGGAGAGAAGCTGAGAATTCTCTGTAGCTAAAACAAACTTACTTCTGATAGCACAATTGCCTAGGAGGACCAGGACGCATGGAAGAAAAGATCTGGCAGAACAAGAGGGAGATGATTCCTCTACGATCTGGCCTGGGGGCTCCCCAGTTCTCCAAAGTGGAGAGACCAAAATTATCACTAGCACCATGTTGCAGCTAGAGCAACCTATGAACTGTACCTTCTTGTATTTTTGCTAAGAATCTATTTAGTAAACTATATGTAATTCAATTGACAATATGTCTTGAATTTGTTTCACAAATCTCATGTGAGGAATAAAGTATAATGTTTAAGATCTATCACTTCAGAGATTAGAATGCAGAAGAGAAGGCAACACTCTAAGTCACCCAATTAAGGGCCAAATAAGTGTAGAACCAGGACAATCCTGCTGGGTATGTTTGATGTAAAAAGTAAAGGTATAAAAGGGAGGGAGAGTGGGAAAGTCGATCCAGGCAACAGTAGACTGATTCTGGTACTAGAAGGAATCAACATTAAACAATGGGTGAGCCTGTTCCCCAGAAATAAGCCATCCCTTCATCAGTGTTTTTCAAACTATAGGTCAGGGGACTGTACAACAGATCATTAAATCAATTCCATGGCTCTGCACCCACATACAATGAAAGAAATGAAATGGACTAGTTTAGACTGCAATGAAATAGAAAATAAGAAAAAATATGAGAGTGAATCACACGTAGAAAGTATTGTTCCATGAAAGCTGTATTTACATGGGACTGAGTGTATTTACATGTTATTGCATGTGTATACCGAGATAACGATCTTTTTTAGTTTAACAGTCAAAAAAGTTTGAAGGCCACTGCCTTATAGACCCTTAACAAGTCTCCAAGTGACACCATTTGAAAACTATGGAGGACCATACTAATGTGGGTCATTTTAATCTTTTCCCATAATTTGCATTCTCAGGCCTTCCAATATATTATCTCCTTGATGTTCAATGATTTTCAACCCTTCTTCCACAATATAATCTCCTGGGATATAAAAAATTACCAAAGCCCAGGTCACCCTGGATTCTAATTGGTCTGGGTGGGGCCTAACAAAAGGTATTTTTTTTAACACTTCCCCAGGTAATTTTAATATGCAAGAGAGGTTGAGAGACACTGAATTAGGTCATTTTATCCTTATAATACCCCTGTGGGAAAAGCAGAGAAGAGATGATTATCCCAACTTTTCAGACAAGGAAATTAAGGCCCAAGGCAATTAGGAGATTTGGCCAAGGCTGTATCCATGATGTCAGTGTCAGAGCTGGGTGAGAAGCCAGGTCTCCTGACTCTGCATCCAGAGCACCCTCATCCCATGAACCACACTCACAATTTTATCCAACATCTTTCCATTTGAAACAAGGAAACCACTGAAAGGATAGAAGAAAAATGGTTAGAATTTCAGCATTTCTTTGCACAATCATTCTCAGAGATGCATCAACAAATACAAGTTCCTCCTTACCGGAATAACAAAATAGACCACTTAAGTAAATCAAACCATTTAACATAGGCTAAGAGAGCTATTGATACTAGTTTGCCTGTCTCCAAGGAACAAAATACTGAAAGGCAAGGGCTTAAAATGAATGAAAATGTATCCAATGCACAATCAAATGAAAATGCTGTGGGCCCATGGCCAGGGATTATCTGCCAATTGGATCTCTTTCAGCACCCTAAATTTAACCAGCTGGGATTCTTTTTTTTCTTCTTCCTTTTTTTGTAAGTATCATCTTTTTCAACCTTCTGAAAGGAAGAGATTTTCCTTTTAATGGGAAATCTGTATTTCATCATAAAGATGAACACAACGTGCTTGGTTTAGCCAATCTCCTGGGAAGTAGGTTCTTTGTGTATCAAATGCTTGGCATAAAAGACTCACATCCCAGCAAGTTTATTTCAGGCATGAGAGACTAGAAGCATATATCTGTGGAATTTAAGGTATAATCTCACCTCCGTTCCCAACATGTTAATAATACTTTATATTCCTAGCTCATTCAACTGCTTTCACAAATCAATATAATCTCTAAATTTCCAAGCAATTAATGAAGTCTCCAAAATGCAATGAGTAAATGAAGATGATGCTATGTTGTGTATGTGTGTATATGTGTGTGTGCCTGTGTGCAGAAAAGACAGAGACTGAAAGAATAAACTCTGGTATTTACAGTGATTATGTCTGAGTTGTATTATTGGTTTCTCTCTTTTCTTTTTGTTTGCATTATCATAACTTTTCTATAACAAATACTTAGTACTTTGCATCTTAGAAGAAAATTATTTTAATGGAAAAATAACAATAATAAATCACAAGTGAAAAGTAGGAATGCCTCTACCTATATATAATCAAATGACAAAGTCAAGGTTCTCTCTGCAAATGTGACCAGCCAGCTTGGGGGTGGGGAGCAGTTAACCACATGGCTCCACCTCCAGCCTGCAGAGACAGAGCTCTCACCCGGTATCTGCTCTGCTGATGCCAGCAGTTACCAGATGAGCTTTTTTCCCTTCCTGGGCCTGGGGAGAGTGGCTCTCCAGGAAGGACTTGGAGACCACACTGGTGAGGGACCAGTGGAGCTGGGTTCCTCTACGGACTTCCTAAAGAGCACGGCTGTGAAGCACAGGGGCTTGCCCTGAGCTGTATCCAAGCTGAGACCAATTGCTCTAACCTAGGAAGGGTAATTTGAGTTTGGGTGTTGGTGCCTGGGCTGAAGTTTAGCCTTCCCTTGGGCTTCGCTCAAAGATTGCTACAGAGGAGCAACCATTCCCACAGTTCAACAAGCAGCCTTGGGATCATCTCTCTGGCTGAGTGAGTTGTGGCACAATGGGAGTCTGAAGTCTGAAAAGATAAAGGAATCCAGGAAGGAGGTGTCATCTGTGTACCTATTCATTCATTCAATATGTCCTGAGTAGCTCATAGGCATGGCTGCTGCACTTAATCTTTTTTTTTTTTTTTTTCAAGACAGGGTTTTGCTCTGTTGCTCAGGCTGGAGTGCAGTGGTGGTGCAATCACAGCTTGCTGTAGTCTCTACCTCCTGGGCTCAAGTGATCCTCCCACTTTAGCCTCCTGAGTAGTTGGGACAATCGTCACGCTCCACCATGCCTGGCTAATTTTATTATTTTTTGTAGAGATAGAGTCTCACTGTATTGCCCAGGCTGCTCTCGAACTCCTGGGCTCATATGATCTTCTGGCCTCAGCTTCCCAATCTGCTGGAATTATAGGCATAAGCCACCATGCCAAGCCCACTTAATCATTTATTTTGTAGATTACACAAAATGCCCAGCGGTGGGGAAGAGTAGGAGGTAGAATATAGCTTCACTTGCCAAGCTGTGCCTCCTAACAGAGAAATGTGTCCCTCCAAGGACAGGGTGCCTTTTCTTCACATACAGGTATCTGCTGACCAGCTCTCCTCCCTGCAAAGCTTTTTCTAAAAGGAACTGCCTTTTTCTAAATTTCACCAAAGTGAGAGATGGGCTAGCAATGGCCCTACTCCTAAGGCCATGCGTCATACAGAGCAATAAGGACACAAAGATGAAAATGGCATGGCTCTTGCCCTCAAGAAAATCTAAGTGGAGGCACTTAAGTAAAATAAGCCATCACAAATATGAAAAAAAAATGGTACATAAAAATCATAATAGACACGAAAGAGGAGAAACACCTGGTTAAAAGTAGTATTAGCATTATACACAAGGAAATATTCAGAAGGAAAGATAAGAACAAAAAGACAAAGGAGAAGGAGAAGAATCATGACCATTTGTTGAATACCTCTTCTCTGCCAAGATTGTTTTTATCAAACATGGGAACCAAGGCTCAGAAAAGCTGAATGTAGAGACTGAAGAAAGAGTGAAGATTCTAGGTGAGGTCCTTTTAGTTGCAGAGCCCTTACACTTTCTAAACACTCTTTCCCATCATTCATTCTGTAGACATTTATCAGGTCTGCACCAGACCGTGCCAGGCAGGGTACTGGGCATAGGAGAAAAAGGTTTCACTGGAGGGCTCTGGTTGAGAGCATAAACTGAGAGTAGAATGCCTGAATTTGAATCTTCACTCTGCCTCCTCTTCTTGCCACAGTTTCCTCCTCTGTAAAATGGAGATAATTTTGTAAGGGTTAAATGAGATAATGCATGTAAAGTACTTAGAACAGTGTCTGGCACCCGGAGGCTCATGAGTACTATTCAAGCTGGAGTACTATGTAAGTGTTAGATATGATTATTATTTTTTAAGGCTAGCCAAGATGTTATTATTAATGGTACCGGCAGTAGTAGTATCATCTCCTCATGGTTTATAAACACAAGTGTCTCATACATAGAAGGGAACAAAGCCTTATGATCAATACAAAGCCCTGGAGGTATGGAAGGGTTTAGATGAAAATGTCACAGCTATGTCTACACATCTTTGCAGTTAGAAAACCTGTCATGCACACAACCCTGTAATGGAAAAAGAACTGGTATTATGTTATCCCCACTTGAAAGGCAAGGAAACTGAGGATTAGAAAGGCTCAGTGACTTGTCCAAAGTAAGACAGCTAAGTGGTGGCAGACAGCTGGGCTCCACTTATTTACTGTACTCCAATACTTAAAAAACCTTTTACTTTGAAATTATTTCAAACTTGGAGAACAATCTAGACAATTCCAGAGTAATCCAGACAACTCCTATATATCCTTTATCTACCCAGACTTGTCAATTTCAACATTTCAGCACAGCTGTATCATTCTGTGTGTGTATTTATTTTTTCTGAACTACTGATGAATAAGTTGCGTATACCATATCCCTTTGCCCCTTAATATTTCAGTATGTATTTTTAAATATATGTGTATAATATTTATATATATCTAATCCAGAGGCCATATCCCAGTTTTTTCAATTGTTTCAATAATGTACTTCAGAGCATTTGTTTTTTCTACCCTCCAGCACAAAACCCAGTCCAGGGTTACCTATTGCATTTAGTGACCATGTCTCTTTAGTCTCCTTTAACTTGGAACAGTTCCTCAGCCTTTGCTTTTCATGACATTGGTATATGACAAATACAGGACAGTTATTATGCGGAATGTTCTTCACTCAGTTTGCTTGATATTTCCTCCTGATTAAATTTGGGTTATGCAGTGTTGGTCAGAATACTACACAAATGATGCTGTGCCCTTCCCAGTGCATCACATACCTGCATCTGGACACCTGGATGCCTTGTGATGTCCATCTGCTTCTCATTCGTGATATTAACCTGATCATCTGGCTGAGATGCTGTCCATTTTTTCCACTGTATAGTTACCGTTTGCCCAGTCTTAGCCAATAAGCAATATGTGGGGGGATACTTTAAACCCATACCAATATCCTGTTCCTTATCAACCCCTCTCTCTCTAGATTTAACATCCATTGATGATTTTTGCCCAACAATTCTAGGGTTGCAAAATGATGACTTTACAAATTCACTACTTCCTCCACATATATCACATGTCACATATGTCAGTTGGCATTACATTGTAAGGAAGGGCCCTTTCCTTTCCTTCACATTATCTATCTATCTATCTATCTATCTATCTATCTATCTATCTACATACTTACCTACCTGTCACAGAATAGACTTGTGGCTTCATATTTTATTCAATGGCTTATAATCCATTGCTGTCCTTATCTATTCCATCACTCAAATTGTCCCAGATTTGGCCAGCAGAAGACCTTCAAGCTGGTTTCTCTCTGTCTTCTTGACATCACTGATCATGTTTGCATACTTTCTGGTACAACAAAGTGCTCCAGGCTTAATTTGTACCTTCCCTGCCCAAACCGTGGAATTAGCCTTTTTACTTAAGGACCCCTGGTTCTTTAGAGTGGAAAAATTGTATAACCTGATACTTCTTGGTCTGGCATGTAGTTGTTGCTCAAATGACTGAATGAATAAAAACCTGCCTTCCCTGTGTGGCTCATGAGTCACTACAGAGCCAGAAAATCATCATCCAACTCTACCTAAAAGATGGACGGATCACAGCCGTGCACTTTCAGACACTCCTGTATGCAGGATACTCAGGTCCAACTCCTAACTTCCTCCCTTCCCACTTATGTTTCTTCCTTCACAAGAAAATGAGTGTAAAAACCCGCTGAATGAATCATCCTTGGTAACTGAGAAAGTACTTGGGGAAGTCAATCTCTCTAAACTTCAGGGATCCTTGTAGCAGGCTTGTCTGTGGTGACAGGTTTAGGAAAGAAAGCTGAATGCATTAACTCAAAACGTGCAGGAAAGAGAAGGAGAAATTGAGCCAACATTAAGTACTAGATCCTCCAAGGACATTCTTTCTAATCTTTGTAACACCCCTCCATGGTAGGTGTTTTCATCCCTAATTTTGCATGTTTCAGAGAGGTATAATGTTCCCTATTCAAGGTAACACAGCTGTTGAACTGTAAAATCAGAATCCAAAGCCAAAGCACATACTTTGAAATATACTGTAGAAGCCCATTTGTATTTCTTTTAACTTACATTGTTTTTTGTGAATAACATTGTTTCTGATATGCCTGGAAATTTTTTCATTAAAATAGAATGTAGAATGTGTTCTCCAAAAGTATTTATTTAAGTTTTGTTTCTCTATATTTCAGGAAAATAAGCAAAGTTTTTACTTCTTAAAGGCTATATACCTGGCATACCACCCTCTCAAAAAAATAATCCATACTCCTATATTCTTTAACTTTGCTGCACATTAGGATCACCTAAGACCCTCAAAATATGCTCTCGTCCCCATATATCTGATTTCATTGGCTTAAAGTTGACCTGGGCATGGGGATTTTTAAAAGATGCCTACACGATTCTAATGCGCAGCAAAGGTTGGAAACCACTGCCAGCCACAATGAAAAGAATCTGGGAAAGACAACTGCTTCTCAATTGGTTCAGAAACTTAAGGAGTGATTTGGGCATTCTGGAAATCAACCTGATCCTTCTTCCTTCAGACAATGACCCAGGGTATTATATGAAATGAATTTAAAGCAGAAATTTGCTCCTTAGTAAAATTCCAATTTTTATATTTATTTATTTATTTATTGAGACAGGGTCTCCCTCAGTCACCCAAGCTGCAGTGCAGTGGCACAATCACTGCTCACTTCAGCCTCCACCTCCTGGGCCCCAGCAATCCTCTCACCTCAGCCTCCCGAGTAGCTGGGACTACAGGCATGTGCCACCACACCTATTTGTTTTATTTTGTTTTGTTGTAGAGACAGGGTCTCCCAATGTTGTTCAGGGTGGTGTCGACCTCCTGGGCTGAAGCGATCCTTCTGCCTTGGCCTCCCAAAGTGCTAGGTTTATGGGCACGAGCCACTGTACCCAAGCTAAATTCCAAATTTTAAAAATTAAAACAAAAAAATTACAAGGACAAACAAAAATTTGAAACCTACCTTAGTGAAAGATGTGATTAATATTATGGGCTTCATGGAGATTTCATTGAACAGCAATCCGGTCAGTATTTATGAAGCAACTCCCCCTGCAAGGCACTGGGAATACAGTGGGGAGCAAGTGGGCACACTCAGGCCTCAAGGAGCCTTGAGTAAAAAGGTAATGGCTATAAGTGGTGCTCAGTGTGGGGAAAGTCACTAAGGGGAGGTGCAGGGGGCTCTGGAGCACCAAGTCAGATACAGTCATCCTTCAGTATCATGGGAGATTAGTTCCAGGATCCTCTCAGATACCAAAATCTATGGATGCTCAAGACCGTGATATAAAATGGCTTAGTATTTACATATAACCTATGCATATCCTCCTGTATACTTTACATCATCTCTAGATTACTTATAATACCTAATAAAATGTAAGTGCTGTGTAAATAGATTCTATATTGTCTAGGGAATAATGAGAAGAAAAAATTCTGCTCATATAAAGCACAGACACTTTTTTTTCTGATATTTTCCATTTGACGTTGGTTGAATCCATGGATCCAGAACCCATGGATATGGGGGGCCAACTCTGTATTCTCTGGGGGATATCAAGGAAGGCTTCCCTGAGGATGTAAAATCTCAGCTGAGACTGGAAACAGAAGAGGGAGCCAGGATTTGGAAGGAGGGCTAAGGAGAATTTGGTGGTGTTTAGGCAGAAGAGCACTGTAGTAGGCCAACTGTGAACCTTCTGAATGTGTGATCAAGTCTAAATGCCTGTCTATACGGGCTCTACAGCAACAGGAACTAGATAAACACTGGAACAAGTAACTAATCAACATCTACAGACTCAGTAGTTTCCTCCTTTGAAATCCATGTCACATGAACACTAAAAACACACTAATGAAATATTAACTTCCTCCTATGACATATTTCTTCTTGCCTCTAGGTTCAGAAAACTCTCATTTCCCAAAAGCACCTGCACCTTCAGGCTCTGATTTACAACTGTACTGCCAATGTGGCTCCTTCCTTTATTCAACGTTAGGACCACTCACTTCTCTGAGCCAGCCATGCCCAAGATGGCTATCCAGAGCAGCTTGCACTAGAAGATGAGATGTGGTCACCACACATGTGTAAATGATTCAGCCATATAATTTAAAAAAAAAAAAACTTCAATGACATCTGCAGAAGTTAGAAGGATGCCTGCGCTCTAAAGTGGGCAATAGAGATTATGCAATGAACTCACTGCAGAATGTAGAAGGGTCCATCTTGCAGTGTTGGTACCTGATAGCGTATTCCTAGAGTGGAAGAAGAGCAAGTCCACAAACCTGCTGAAGTTCAGATCTCAATTCAGAACAGGGAGTGGCAATGGGTCTGGGATGGCAGTAAAAGGACGGCCCAGGGCCACTGAACATTCCATCCAGAAGCATTGCCTGCTCACTGAGAAGTGCAAAGCATTGTGCTAAGCCTCAGTCACTAAGAGATAGATGAATGAGACACGACCCCTGGCCTGGAGGAGCATATAGTCAAGTGAAGGAAGCAGAAAATTAATAACATCTTGGCCCATTTCCTTGGCCAATTATCAGACATCTCCTAATTGAGAAACCATATCATTGGCTTCTAGCTCTAAAAACTATCAAAGCTCCAGACAGGAAACACACTGGACACATAATAAAAACTGGGCTATTGATGAGATAAAGTTGTCTACTGGCTGATTGCCTCATTGAGTCAACAAATGGCCCTGTGTTTGGTAATGGCAATATGAAGAGGCCTAAATCAGACACAGCCCCTGCCCTCAGGGAATTTATATTCACCACTGTACATCTGCTCAGTACTTTACAAATGTTCAGAGGACTCTTATACATAGAACTTCATTTGTTCCTGATAGCAGCTTTACAAGGAGCTAAGGAAAGTGCTCAGAAGGGTAACATCACCCGCCCCAGACCTCTAGCTAAAAATGGCATCAGCAGGATGTGTTATTCCAAGGCCAGTTCCCAGATCACTACATTATGTGGTGTGTGACTTGAATGTAGACAAGGAAGGAAAGAAGGAAGAAGAAATCTAATGGTGTCAAGTTAAATTTCTTTCTCTCCAATTAACTTCAACTTTCCCATAACATGCGTTAAAAAATAATTCTTAACTTAGTCATATATTCCTTAAACGCTGGAAGGTTAGCATTCCAGCAAAACCTTCAAGCATTTAAGGTAAGGGTGTTTTAGAAAACAGTCATTATTCCCCCCAAAGCATGCATTTTTTTTTTTATTAAATACCACAATGATTGTTCTGTGGGAGAAAAGGAGAGACTTCAGAAAGCAGCTGAATCTGAGGTCTCTACCTTTTCACTTTACAGCACCCCTTTCTTAGCTTTGATAAACCAAGGCAGAAAACGAATAGATTACAAGTGCTCCGTGATAATGTGTTTGGAACCAATAGATCTTCTTCACTTATTTCTGGACAATAAGAGGTCAGCTGGAAAGCACCAATAGCAGAGTTCTTCATAGCAACTCATGACATAAAAGACAACTAATGGGAAGGCTGAAGGCATTAATCCTTTCTCCATAATGGTTTTTCCATCAGCAGGTAATGCCACTGGGATACCAGTGTGTACTTAAATGGACTTTCCCATTTTATTCCTGGCTAATCTCCCTTTCACCCTCTCAGAAATGCCAGCAACATCCAACTTGGGATTGTTACCAAAGCTTTCATAATTTACAGGACTTTTTTTTCTCCTTTACATTTGAAACCACAGCTACCTCATAAATAACTCCTTTTATCACAAGTGTGGATGTTCCTGTAATGCTACCTGCAATATGTCAAACGTTTCAAAAGTTATCTAATGTGCTAGACAGAAACTGCTTTTGACCTCTGGGTTAACCAAAGTTAACCAACAAATGTGACTGCTTTAAAGGCTCCTTCCTGCTCCAGCTGCTGTTTCAAGCTATAAATTACTGCCACTCAGGGCAGTGACAAGACAGGGTAGCAGGACTTTTTCTGACACTGTACAGTTTGTGATTAAATATAGTCTTGGTTTCCTTTCTCAGTAATCAAGTATGTGGACATTATATATAATCCTAAGAGGCCTTCTTTGTAAACTATCCACAGAATTTAAAAACCATGTGGTAAATGATTAGAGGGAGGTGGTGTTTTAATCACTTTTTGGGGTTTCCATTAGAGAAATTTGATTTTACTTAGTTCAGCACACCTAGGCCTGATCTGTGCCACCCTCTACAACTAACCTGACCATTTCACTCCGTCTCCGACTTCCCATTAGCTGTACCTTGGCACAGGCTGTGCCCCTGCTGGTAAATCCTTCACTCCTCTTCCTCACTAGTGGAAACTCCTTCTCACTCGCCCCCCCAGGCCCAACGTTAAGTGGAACCTCCTCTAGGAGACCCTGCCCAGCATTCCAGTCAAAGGTGAGCCTCTCTCATCTGTATCCCAAAGCACCTTGGACACCATTGTTTTAACGTGCGTGACACTATATTCTAGTGATTTCCTTCCATATTGCTTTAATCACTGGACAGTACTGTAGCATCAGGGTTTCCAGCACAGTCTTTGAAAGTGCAGATCTGCGTCTGAATTCAAGCTGATCTATTCACTCCTCCGTAGACTTGGGCAAAATGCTTAATATCAGAGACCTTTCCCCGCCATATTTATTAAATGAGGCTTAAAACATCTACTTCAAGCAGGTATTTGCTGTTATGATGATTAAATAAGGTACAGAAAGTTACTGGCATAGATGCTGCATAAATGGCAGTTACTCCTACTTCTCTTCCATCACCATCATCAATAGTATAAAATTCTAATCATTATCATCAATATAAGTAAGTTCTAATCATCATCCTCATCCTCATCAATATTATAAAGGTCTAATCATCATCCTCATCCTCATCTATATTATAAAGGTCTAATCATCATCATCCTCCTCATCAATATTATTAAGTTCTATGCTCCCTTCAGGAACACTTCTATTCCTCGTTGTATTTTGAGAGTATTGTATTTTTCAACTATTCAACTGTTTGTGCTAAATTTTGAAGACAAATACAGTTTCACTGTATTTGTCAACAGGACCTGGTCCTCAGCAGTTGCAGAACTGCATCTTAGCTCATCTGATGCTGACCAATGATCTCCTGGGCTTGCAGAACTAAGCTATAAGCATAAAGTTCATGAAGTTCCCTCCATTCTGTTTTCCTAACCAAAGGCTGAAAATTAACTCTTGCTGTCCAGGAGCATGGACATTAGTTTTTGTTTCTTTGGTGGTAGTGTCGGCAGGGGAGGGAGGTTGGGCAATGAATTACTGAACCATATTTTACAGTGCAACAAAAACCCAACAGGCTACTTTTCAACATTTGGTTTACAATCATTATCCCCTCTACCCAAAAAAAAAAAAAAAAAAAAAAAAAAAAATTCTCCCAAATCAAACAGAGCTGGAGATGGATGGCAGATTGCTAAATTCTTGCCGAGTCAAAATGTAAAAGAAGCATGATAAATTGTTTCTTGGCTCCCTCATCCTTCCTTTGAAAAAATAATTTACAATGTGGGATGGGTTAACTCCCCTTCACATCGTCTAAATCCTCAGAAAATCTATGGCAGGCTCAGTCTGAAAGGCCAATTGACCCCATAGACCTGTCTCTTACAGGATCTTCTCGGGCCCAGACATTAGACATAAGCTGTCTGTCCCTCAAGACCCTGATATCTCAAAAGCCAAAATAGTAAAATATACTTTTTTAAAAAAAGGAGACCCTGACAAAGCCAACCCAAATGTTTTCTTTCTGTTAAATTAAAATAAGTGTTAAATTAGATTCTGCCTAGCAGTCCTTGCAAGTCCAAGTCACGGGGTACGAATTTGGTAAACAGTTTTATCTGTCAAAACCATCCCACAGGATCCATTTAGGAAATAAATGAAGTTGAGGGTAAAATGTTGCCTTTTTGTCAATGATAGCACCTAATATTTGTTATATGCTTACTACAGGAGCCAGGTACTATGCTGAAGATTGTATGGGTCTGATACCATTTTGATCCACACAGCAAGTCCATGAGGTTGGTGTCACCAGCATCATACCCATCTAACAGATGAGCAAACTAAGCCTTAATGAGTGTAAGTCTCTTGTCCAAAGTCACAAAGAGGGTGAGTGGTATGGCTCGGTTCAAACCAGGGGGGGTCTAGCTCAGAGCCAGGCCCTTACTGGGAAGCTCAAGGCCTCTTGCTCCATACTGGCCACCCAGGTCCATACCAGTGGAGTTCACCTACAGGATCTTGACCTCGTTCTTATCATCAAATCCCTTACGTTCACCATAGGGGATTTACCATGAGGTATGTTTATCACTGCTTTAGTGCTCTCCCTGACATACCTCCTCACCACCACCAAGAACCCAAACTGAATCCTGCACCTGCAAAGCAGCAGCTAGCTGGAGGCCAAGTCTGAGACAGAGCCCAGCTCCCAAGCCTTGGTACTCCCATCAGCCCTCACCCTGCTTCTCTGTTCTTCCTTATTCACTGTGGTTCATTGTGCAGAAGCTGTACTGACCCCACATCCAGACACGAAGGTGCGGAACTTGCTCTGGGTCTTAGTATGTTCAGTCCAGGCAGAGGGCATGTCTCACCTAGGATGTGTATGTTTAACACTGCATGGCATTTGCTGGTGGGAACACAGGCTTTATAGTCACAGCTCTGCCTACAGATCCCAACTTCACCAATTAGCTGGGTGACGTTGGTTTTCTCATTGAACTTCTCAAGGCCCTAATTTCTTCATTTAAAATACAGGCATAGTAAAGATTTTCAGAATTGTTGCAATTAGATAAAACGTATAAAGCAGTTGGTGTTCAATAAATGTTAGTATCTCTGCCCATGAAAAGGCAAGATCTTAATGGTCTCTTAACCCTTCTGCGATGGAGTTAGGAAACTTATGAAAGAGAGCAAAGCAACCACGCTTATTCATTCAGCAAATACTTATTGAGCACCTATTACATGCCAGACATTTGATTGAGGGTTTGATACTCCTACTGGGCTATTTAAGCCCACTTCTAGGGATGTAAAGGGACATTGATTAAGCTCCTGCCTAGTACCACGCAAGTGGTACATGGAGAATCTCAATGACTGTCACAACCATCTGAGGCCAGTATTATTAACCCTGTTTTACATATAAGGAAATGAAATGCACTGTGAAAGGTCCAGAAGCTTGGCCAAGGTCCCACAGCTATAAGATGCAGCAGGCACCACTACTATGCTGCCCTGCCTCTCAAGTTCCATCAGATGCCAGATGGATAATCCTTTCTCAGGAATCTTGGTCATTTTCCATTGGATCCCTCCACAGTGTTTAATTTAGGGAAAATTAAAAAGAGGGTCAGTTCTTATAATTTTCAACACAAGTCAATTAAGGCTGGCAAGATCCCTGGGCTCAATCTCAGGCCTTGCAACTGGGAAGGGAAGAGGCATCTTTCAGGACTCTTGGCAATTATTACAGAGATAAAGCGCTGTCAGACAGGTGGGCAAAGAAGGCTCAGAACTGTCACCACCCACTCTACCAGCTCTGGCCCTACACCTGCCATTCCACCACACAGTTCCAGTCTTCAAGTTCCAGGTGAAAATCAGTGGAATGAATACCAAGCAAGCTGGGAGAATGCCCATACACTGCCTCTCCTCTACAGCAAGAGCAACAGGATCAGCCGGATGCAGGTTCAAATCCTGCCTCTGTCACTTACTGGCTAAAGGAGTCACCTACCTCCTCTGGGACTGTTTTCCCTTCTATAAAGCAGGGAAAATAATGATAGATCATGATAACATCACTTGAGGACATCTGAGAATCAGATAAGGTAATGTGTGTAAACTGCAGTTCCTTCTAAATGGGAAGAACCATCAGGGGCATCATTCTTCCTTGGCTTTGGGGGCAGTAGAAATGCTACCGACCAAGCCAGGATGGTAGAGAATTTACATGATGATGACTGTCATTGGTAGGCCTCACCTCTCATACAGCACCCAACAGCCTTTTTCCAGTTCAGAAGATGGGCTGAAGGAAGGGAGGCAGGGCTATTCTTGCCAAGACCTGAGTGCTGCCTTTTTTCCTCATTTTCCACCCAAGCAGAGGTCCCCTCTTTCTGCACATAATGGGACTCCATCAACCCACTTCCTCTCCATTCCCACTCAGCTGGGGCCCCCAGAGGCCAGCCAAGAATCCTATCTATCACCCCTGCACCTTTGCCACCTCTTCCTCCCATGCCAGGCAACCTCCCCTTCACTCATTCTCCTCGGGTCTATTGATCATCTTGCTACAGGCCAGTAACTGAGGTTAATAATACTGGCTTTATGTATTCGATGGCTCAGTGCCAGCCCCTGAGCTAGGTGCTTTATAAATATTATCTAATTTAATCCTCACTGCAAGCATGTAAGGTAGGCACTATTATGAGTACATAATATGAGTATAGCAGTTTCTCCTCATCCAAAGGGGGTACGTTCCTAGACCCCAGTGGATGCCTGAAATCATGTATAGTACAGAACCCTATATATACTATTTTTCCCTACACACACATACCTGTGATAAAGTATAATTTATAAATTAGGAACAGTAAGAGATTAACAATAATAACTAATAATAAAACAGAACATAGTAATATGCCAGCATCACTATTCTTGCACTTTGAGGCCATTATTAAATAAAATAAGAGTTACTCGAACACAAGCACTGTGATACCAAGATGAGTATATACTGTGAGGATCTATCTGATAACCCAGACGGCTATGAAGTGACTAATAGGCTCTAGAAATTGTAGACAGCTTAGATACGCAGGACAAAGGGAGGATGCAGGTCCCAGGCAGAACTAAGCAGGAAGGCGTGAGATTTCACCATACTACTTGGGACAGCATGTAATTTTAAACCTAGAAGTTGTTTATTTCTGGAATCTTCCATTTAGTATTTTTGGACCACGGTTGACTGAGGGTAACTGAAACTTTGGAAAGCAAAACCCTGGATAAAGGAAGACTACTGTACTCGAGGTTCTGAGACGTGGTCTCTGGCCCACTGCCACAAAAAAGCTGGGATTCAAACCCATTCTGTCTGACCTCAAAGCTACGCCTCTTTCCACTGTTCTACACAACCTCTGAGCACCTCTGTTATATTGTCTGTGATTTACTTTATTTTACTTTATGTTTTGAGACAGAGTCTCACTCTGTCACCCAGGTTGGAGTATGGTAGCGTCATCTCGGCTCATTGCAACCTCTGCCTCCGAGGTTCGAGTGATTCTCGTGCCTCAGCCTCCAGAGTAGCTGGGATTACAGGCACCCAGCTACTCTGTCCAGATAATTTTTGTCTTTTTAGTGGAGATGGGGTTTTGCTATGCTGACCAGGCTGATCTCAAACTCCTGACCTCAACTGATCCGCCTCTCTTGGCCTCCCCAGGTGTTGGGATTATAGGCGTAAGCTGAGCCACTGCATCCGGCCTTCTGTGATTTACTTTAAAGCTCTTGAGTACTGATATTGAGATGAACATGTGTGTTTCTAAGTTAAATTTAATCTAACTCTGAGGGATGGATAGTTAACATTTGTGTAGCCTAAATAGGGACCTACATCCCTGCTATGGTTATTAACATTTCAAGTACACTAATTAGGAATTCACACATGTGAATAGAAGTTGGTAAGAATATAAAGGAGGAAACTGTAACCACTTCACATATTGCTATCTAAATCTGCATTTGAGAAGTCATGAATGAGCATCAATTAATATGGGGCATTAGAAATAATTTTTCATTCATAAAATGAGCTATGGTTAGGAAATACGATTGGCTTACAACATTGTATGGGCATCTCCACTCTAGCATGAACAAGAGGAGTCGTACCTAGGTCCAAACTTCTGTAAGGTCCTGTGTGTCCCACCCAGTAAGTCTATCACCTAATGCAGCTGGAAGACTGGCCAACCCTGATATCAGAATATTATGTTTGTCTTATCCTGAATTTTTTATGCAAGGATGGTGCATGGGCCTCAAGGACAGAAAGAAGGAATTACTTGGAGCCTAAAGAAAAGAGATTTACGATGATTTGGCTAATAAATGGCTAATAAATGCTTGTACCTGTGAAGAATTTAGCCTATGACTTGCTTTCATTGTAACTTGGGTTGTTGGGGAGGAAATGTGGTTCCCAAACCCACCAGAAAGAACCTGACCACTGTTGAACAGATAATGACTTTGGTCAGTTCACAGCAGAGTCCAATAAGCCGGAATCCCTGCCTTTAAAGTAAGAGAGAGGAGAACCCATTAAACAGTGAGAACACATGGACACAGGGAAGGGAACATCACACACCGGGGCCTGTCAGCGGCTGGAGGGCTAGAGGAGGGATGGCATTAGGAGAAATACCTAATGTAGATGACGGGTTCATGGGTGCAGCAAACACCCATGGCACGTGTGTGTACTTATGTAACAAACCTGCACGTTCTGCACGTGTATCCCAGAACTTAAAGTATAATAATAATAAAAAAAAGTCCTAAAACTCTGTCTACAGACTCACAGTGAGAGGCAGATTAACGTAGCTGTTAAGAGACCAGGTTCTGGGCCAGATCGCTGGATCTGAATTCTAGCTTGAGTTACCCAAAACTTCCTTGTGCCTCTTGTCTCTTCATTTACAATCTGTTAATTATACTTCCTCCTAAGGCAGGATGATCACATGAGCTACTGAAGGAAAAAGCACACTGAACAAAAGAAAGCCTTTAGTACATGTTAGTTACCATTATAGCAGAGAAGGAATAAGAATTGCTTTTCAAGAGGTACTCGGTGTTAGCTATTATTTTATTATTTACCATTTACATTTATTTACCATTTTGACGAATAAGCATACACTGCATCCCCAAGTACTAGAAGCTATGGAGATAAATAAGAACTATGTAACATCCCCCTAGGCTGCTTTTCCATGGTCTCTGCCCTCAAGGGGCTCCTAATCTAATATGTGAGTCAGAGAAGCAGACAATCACATCTCCAATAAGGTAAAAGGCAAAGTTTTATGAAAGCAATCGAGAGAGAGAGAGAGAGAGAGAGAACTGAAACTGTGCTAGGAGAACTCTGGGAAAGCTTCTTAGGGGAGGTGATATTTGAGATGGGATTTAAAGAATAAATGGGATTTGGCCAGGGTAAACGTGCTCACACATAAGTGTATATTTCCCAGTTTGCTTGTAACATTGCAAAATTCCCCAAGGTCAGGAATCATGACTTATCACACCAGCAATCCCAGTCCTCTACAGGATAGATGTCCACTATTCAGTGCTTACTGATGGGCAAAGGAAGCAAACATTATATTAAACAAGAAAGGGGAAGAAAGAGAAAACACACAGCGAAGCGAGTTGTGGAGTCTGGAAAGGGTGGAAACCCCATATCCCTGAAGCAGGAAGTGTCAATCTGCCTATTTGTGTGTTTGCTAGTATAAACTGTAATGACTCTTTAAATACTAATCCTTTTTATCTGGGATGCCCCAGCTGGGTTAAATTTCCAAACTTCTCCCTCTGACTTTTATGAGCTTCGGCCTATAACAGGGTCTGACAGAGGGCACACTGTGTCCTTTCATTGTTAGGATGGGGCAAAGAGCAGTCGGCAGCACAGCCCAGATCTTGGCCTCTCTAGAGTGTTATCCCAAGGACTCATTGAGCACTAAGTGCCAGGCACTCTTCTAAGAGCTTTATTTGTATTAACCCATTTATTCCTTGAAACAATTCTAGTAGGTAGATGCCATTAACATCCTTATTTTACAGATGAGAACAGAGAAGTTAGTCTTGTGATGACAAAGTCCCACAGCTAGTAATGGCAGAATTAGGATTCAAACACCACAGCCCATGACCTAGGAGAGACTGAGAGCAGGTTTTTCAGGACGTAAGCCTATAAGCTAAGTCTTATCATCAAATTAGTGAAAGGTGTGCTATGCTTATAATTTGAGACTTTTGTGGGATACTGGGCATATCTGCTCCTCTTACCCTAATAACTATATTAGCGTCTTACATCTGCATAAGAGGCACTTCTGCCATGCCTGCTGTAAAATGACTAAGTTGCTAATAAAAGTAATGCTTCTCACTGTGACTGGTGCCAACCCCAGTCTCTGAGGGCCAATGGCCTCTTGGCTTTTCCCACCAACTTTTCTGGATGGCTCTAAGCAGACAAACCACCCAGACTGCTGCAAATGTTACTTGGAGAAGAGCACGTGCCAGGAGCAACAGGAAAAGGGCCCACCCTCATTGCAGTTGGAGCTTTCCTAAGTAAATCCATCCTCCAAAATAAGTTAATTACTCCTCCCCAGGATTCTTATGGAGCTTGCGATTGCCAAGTACTTCAAGATCAATTTCGTGAGCATTTCCCCGACTCCCTGTATAAGATGGAATTGGCCATTTGACAAACGATTTTGGTGACTTCCATGAGGACAAGGATGCAGGTACTCAGAGCGATCTCATGGTTCAAAACCACACAGTTGCCAGCATGCCAAATCATTAGGCTGGCTGGCAAAAAAAAAAAAAAGGGAACCCCTTACATTTTGGTTTCTCACTTGCCAGTGGATCGCAAAGGACTATGGATAATGAGACATTTTGTTAGGATTGAAAAGAGCATCAGCCAAATTTCAACTCCTAAAAATCCAGAACAGGCCTAGTAGTTGAGGAAACAAAAGGAGCAAGATGGAATGTCCTGAAACTTAAATTCCTCATGATCGCAATGGAGTGGGTACATCTTTAGTTGTCTGAAAAGGGATGGGGCTTTGAGTCATGGAGACATGGGCCTAACCCACCACTTACTAGTGGTGTGAATATGAACAATTCACCTTATTTCCATGAACCACAGCTTCCTCATCTACAATGAGGATATCAACACCTCCCCAGGACTGCTGCTAGTCCAGATAGACTACTCTATTTTTTTTTTTTTTTTTTTTTAAGAAAAAGGTGTCATCTGGGTGGAGGAAGTTAAAAAAAAAAAAAAAAAAAAAAAGCAGCCCCTTTGCTGGTCCAATCCGCAAAACCTTCCACCCTCCTCAAGGGCTGATGAGAAAATGTGGACAAGGTCAGGCATTCTCCAGATTTAGATTAGATGTCACTCCTTTAGAGATGCCTCCCTGATCCTCCAGAAGAGGGCCTCCTACAAAATGCTCCCAGGCCCTCCTGTGCTGCTCTCTTGTTAAATACTTGTTTCAATGGAAAATTCTTGCACTCAGTGCCAGTCTTCACTGTCAAACTATATGCTCGGTAAAGGCAGAGCCAGGTCTATCATGGTTAGTTGCTATGAGCCCAGAGTTCAGCACATAGAGCAGCACACAGTGAGCTCTTTTCAAATAACTGAACAAGTGAATGAAAGTATCAGGAGGCAGTAGGCTGTATGAGATGGTCTCTCACCATACCTCAGTGCTCTGAAGACGAGTGATTCTTCCACCCACCCTTCCCATCAGGCCTGTCCATGGCCACTGGATCCCAAACCTCAGCTTGAACATAGACATTGAAAGACTTCTCTCTTATTTTTAAAAACTCATTTCTACTTATTTTTAATATATAATAAAAAAATTTATTCATTCGATCAATCAATATTTGCTGAGTGCCTCTTATACAGCAGACACTGGTTGGAACTAGTGCTGTAACCCTAGCCAGAGTTACCTTCTAGTGGGTGGAGATAAACTGTCAACAAATACATGAGAAAACTTCAAGTAGTGCTGAGTACATGAAGAAAATTAAAACACTGTAATGTGTTAGAAAGTCATTGGGGGAGAGAATGTGGTGAGTTTCTACAGAGAAGTCAGGTGGTTCTCTAAATGACAACCTAAACCTATGCTATCTACATCTGGAATAACCTGCACAAAGTGAACTGTTAACCAGATACCAGAGGTTGCTAACTTTATAGTCTTATGAAAATGAAAGAACCCCGTGTTTAGAGATACAAAATTTCCAGCTATGCAAAGATCTTGGAGAACAGCATTCCAGGCAAAGGGGACAAACAGCACATGCAAAGGTTCTCAGGCCCACTGGTTTTGGTGCATCCAAGGAAGAAAAAGAAGGTCATCATGACCGAGGCACAGTGAGCTGGGGAGCGAGGGGCATCCAGTGGAGGTGGGGAAGTGGGCAGGGACCACAGCAGGTGGCAGTTTGCAGGGTCAAGGGTACAGATTGATTCAAAGTACAATTGGAAACCAGTGAAGAGTTTTACAAAAGCGAATGAATGATCTGGTTTATATTTTAATAAAATCACACTTGATGTTCTGTCAAGTGGGAGTACAAGCAGAAGACCAGGTAAGAAGCTAGTATAGTAATCTAGGCTAGAGGTGAAGCTGATTTAGACTATGGTGGTAACTAGGCACAATATAGATAGGCTTAAGGCATAATTTAGAAGTGTCAGAATTTGTGATGACTTCTGAGAGGAGAGGGAAAGAGAAAAATTAAGGATGATGTAATCCAGAAGAAAGTAAGCTACAATGATCCTCTTTGCCTGGGTACCTACTGTGGATCTGGCACCACTGGCTCAATTAACCCTCACAACTCAGAGAACGGAGTACTATCCTTATTCCCACTTACAGGTGAAAAACTGAGACTCAAAGACATTGAGTAACCAGCCCAAACCAACAGGACCTTGCATCTCCAATGTCATTCACCTTTTCAAGATTCCACACGGCCTGGGATCCTGTTCCAGAGTTACACTGTCTGCAGGAAGTGTTGGGGGGGAACCCAGCACTCTGCGGGTATATTAAATGCTTTCTGAGCCAACAGGGGCTGAAGTGCCATGCTGGGAAGCCCAAGGGCAGGTGTCACATGCAATCTGTTTTACATCAGTCGCCCAGGGTTATTTCGGCCCCGTGATCTCACATGCCCCGTGACATGATGGGATGTGACAGGGCCAACCCAGGAGGCCCTACCAACAGCACAGGAAGCTGGCAGTTGTTTCCATTATTATTACATTAGAATCAAGTAGCTGTTTTCCACTGAGAGCCACTGCTAATTTCTTAGCCGGATGGTCACTAACACTGGTTAATCCATGTAATACAGGGGAATATGGAAACAAGCATCAGTGTTGGAGCTGGAAAAACCAGGACTAAAGTCCACTTAGTTCTAAACACTTGGGAATAGTTAGGCTGTGTATAAGTCTCTTAACTCTCTAAGTCTCCAGTTTCCTCTTCTCTAAAATATGGGTAACAAAACCATCAACATCACAGGACTACATGAGGATTACCTGGATAATCTGTGTTAAAGCTCATCATCATCATCATCATCATCAATACTAAAAAGAAAAAGCCTGCTGTCTTCAGTTGCCGCTCTCCTCTATTCCGAGGAAAAGTGAGCTGTAGAACTCTTCATGAAATTCTGCAAATTAAGAATTCAAAGAATTCTGGAACAATTCTCCAATTTTGTTGCAAAGAGATGGGTGTTTGGCACAAAATTCTTGGCTTCGACATAAACTCATGCTATCTACCTCTGGAATAACCTGCACAAAGTGAACTGTTAACCAGATACCAGAGGTTGCTAACTTTATAGTCTTATGAAAAGGAAAGAATCACGTGTTTTGAGCTACTAAATTGAAAAGACTTACCTTTTACAAAGAGAACAAAACCAAACCCCAGGCAAGTGAGCCTGTCTGAGCTTTAGGTGCCTCATCTATGAAATTGGAACAATTTCATAATTCAAACTACCTTCTTCCTAGGAGTGTTGTGAAGATTAAGTAAAATAACTCACAAAAAATATTCAGTAAATGTTATGCCCCTTCCCTTCCACTCCCCAGCCCAGAGACTTCCTTTATTCTTAATGGGTTCAGTGCAAGAAGGACAAGCTGTGATAGTCTAGGGGTTTCTATTGGTGAAGAAGAGGCTGAAGTGGGCTGCTCTGAAATAGCATGAAGCCAGTTTCCCCAGAAGCTCTATGCATCTCCTGAACACAGAATAGGCTGAGAAGCATAACAAGCCCTCAGAGAGACATAAACCAAAGTGGGAGCTCCTGAGATACCCCCTCTTTCCTGCCTACTGCTGAAGACTCTACATTTTTTAATTATAAAAATGCACATTTGCAGTGCTTCTTTGGTTTTCCCATAAGCTTTTGTGCATCCTGTCTCACTTCTGCAGTCCTGGGTGGGCAGAGCAGATGTTACCAGTCTGTTTTGCAGATGAGGATATCGGGACACTGAAAGGCTCAGTGATTAAACTAGGTCACATAGCAAGTCTGTAAATGAGCCCTGATGAGAACACAGGTTTCCTGACTTATAGCCCCCCACCCCATCCGCCCCACCCCACTTTCTCTGCTGCACCTTATCAATCATGTTCCTAGGATAGCGTACATTCTTCCTTTAACTTTAAGGTGTGTTAGCATTGTAAACCGTGCCATTGGGCCTTGAGATCTCAAGCTCTTAGATTCCTTTGGTGCACATGGTAGCAACAATAACCATAATGATCATGTTAAACTGGGGCCTGGGGCCAAATCCAGGCCTGCTGCCTCTTCTGGTGTGAAAGTGACAATATGTTCCTGTCTTATCCTGCTTGTATTTCTTCTGCCATTTACTTGGTTCTCTAAGATCTTGCTACTTCAAGAGGTCACCTGGATGTGCAGCGTCGCCACCCCCTATGAGCTTGTTAGAAATGCAAACTCACAGGCTCCACCACAGCACTTTCAAATCAGAATCTGCATTTTAACATGATTCCCAGGTGATCCAAACGCACACTGAATTTAATAAGCACTGTCCTGAAGAACTCAAAATGTGTTCAATAAACCATCAACATAGAACATGGAAGGTGATAAAATTCCCATACTGGCAGTTCAGAGGTGATTACTGAGTTACTTCGATTGTCCTTTAATCATGGTGTCTGGCATACAGTAAGCACTACATAAACATTTTTAGAACTAATTGCTGATTCATTATTTAATAATTTAGTCCGTTTGTAGAGTCTGTTCATCACCCTTCTCTCCTACTGCTCCCTCTTCTGGTGAGTTAAATGAATTTGGACATGTAAAGCACTGAGAACAGTGTCTCGCACAGAGTAAATGCCCAACAATGTCCAACATTCTTACTAACAGGCCATGAAGGTAGCTGCCTTCCTAACTGACCACTTTGGCTGTGAGAAGGAATGTGTAACACGGGCCACCTTGGGGCTTTGTGGGAATGCCACTTGGTTAAAGGAATGTAAACTTATCTTAAGAAATAGACACTCTGAAGCATACTTTGTAACGCATAAAAAAATTATTCCAGTGGATTCCAGGGAAATGATTAAGTGTCCAGGAGAGGTGGGCTGACAGATTATCAGTGTTGGTATGTAAACTATGTTTGGCAGAGTAGCGAAAAGCAAAGCACTTCCTCATATCTGTATCTGCCTCTCGTCTTGCTTTTGATTTGAAGATAAGAGACTCTGGAGTAATGAATCATGGTGGTGCAGAATGGCGTGATGGACAGGCCTCCTGAATCCGGTCAGACAGACACTTCTGGTTCAAAGGTAGCCTTAAGCGTTAATGAGCCTTCACTTGCTAACCACTCCACCCTCTTGCCTTGTTCTTTGCCACTACACTGACTTTGCTCTTACCATTAAACCATACCTATGAGATGCTTTCCTGCTATTCTTTCCTTACCCATCCTTTGAAAAACCAGCTCAAATAAATCCCTCCTCCCATCACCAGTGCTTCAGCCTGAGGTCTTTCCTTCCTCACTTATTTAGCAGCTAGGTGCTGTTTTGTTGTTTAATTTTTTTTCCATTTAATTTTCCAAGTTACACCAAAAATTCCACCAAAGCAGGGATTGAATCTGATACTTCTTTGAACTTTCCCATCCTGCCCAACAATGTTCCTCACACTGAACAGGGTCTCGGCATTTATGGGTTTACTGAGCTATTTTTACGAACAGATAAAAGAAAGACAGGAGATTACAGATGGATTTCCCATCACTTTTAATAAAAATAACTGCATTTCTATAACATGAGAAACAAAAGCAGCTTTCAGCATTTTCAGCTGCATTTAAGCTACATTTATTTTGCCTCTGCTAAGCGGATATTTGGTAGTTTTCCCGGATAGTTGAACCACCTTATTTTCTACTGATTTCTATTATTATCAGATCATAAGAAGGCATATTCTGAGACGAAGCTTTAAGTTATAGATCACTGTGCATCGCTAATAATTAGTCAATACTCAATAAGTGCTGGCAGCTGTGCTAAATGCTTTAGGTGCATTAATCATTACAGCATGATGACGGCGGCACTATTATGATCCCCAATCGAACAAAGAAACAGGCTCTAGAAGAGTAATTTACTCAAGGTCAGAAAGATAGGAAGTAGCAAGGCCAATGGAAACCAATATCTCGTCTTCCAAAAGAACCCAGATGCTTACTCATTATGCTCTGCTGTCTCTGTGTAAGTTTCCTCTATCTTGCTGAAACAACAAAAAGATTATCTAATAAATTAATATAGTTATCTAGTGCAAAAAAAAAAAAAAAAGCCAATTCAATGAACACTGCTCATAGGAAAGCTCTACCTTTAGGGCAATTCAGCCCAGGCTATAAAACACATTCTCTGGGCTGATTTTTGGCATAAAATGTCAAGGACAAAATACATTTTTTGCTGATTAAAAGAAAAACCTCTCGGTGGCGGCTATTAAATTTTACAGCTGAAGAAAGAGGGCATTCATCGGCATTGGCTCTTTTTGGTCCTTAATCATAATGCCTAAGCTTCTATTAGTTTTAGAAAAACAAAAAGGAATTTTTTTCTCAATGTGTCAATATAATGGACTCCTTCCCAAAACAATGTTAAATAAAAATGAGGCATTGTTTTTACATGCTTGAAGAGAACCAGTCCTACCCTTTGACCCTGTGCATTGAACCATCATTTCAAAGATGTTTCAAAGCATTTTGGTCCTGTTATTTACCCTCTAGATATTTCTGTCTTTTGGAAGATTTGTCAGTTTTTAAAAAAATCATCAAGATATGCATTAACATTCATTAATACTGAACTTTCAAGGCTAACTGGTTTTATTTGCTTAGCAAACTTATCTTTTTAAAAAGATGAATGGTTAAAGGTATTTCCTCATGCTGGTCATTGTCTCGTGGAGACAGCACTGCCCACTGATTTTGGGACCCAGATGAGGTCTCAGGACACTCCTCAGAGCCTAGGGCTAGCTATGGAACTGTTCCACACACTCAGCCTCATGCCTCACTACTTGTGTGGGCAGCATTTGGCCCTCTCTCTATTTACACAAACTCCCTAACGGTCTCTGGCACCACTAACGTCTCAGAGGGAGGCACAGCACATAGAGTGTTTCACAAGAAAATCTTTAAACAAAAGGAATTAAAGAAAAGCCCTGTTTAATAGTAAGTTTTTACCAAGCTCCTAAATTCTCGAGAGCGTGTGAAATATTAACTTTCCCCAAATGGGAGCACAGAGCTTGCCTTGTTTCAATTCATAGTGTTGGGTCACAAACGCTCTAGAGAGTATCACGCCCCGTTCTTAAAAACCTACTGAGATTCTTCATAAAAAGTGGTTTAAAAGGCAAAGGGTCTGGGCTCAGACAGACCTGCGTTCAAATTCTGGTTTTGACACTTTCCAAGTCTCAGGTACTTCATCTATAAGGTGGAGATCATAGTGGTAACTACCTCATTGCTTTGTTGTGAGATTCCTGTCGTATGATGGGCTGCTCATACCAAGCATTCAGTGAGTCGTGGTAGGTGGAATATAGTCAGCCTTCTACTATTCTGACTCAGGGAGGGACGCTTTGACAGAAAGTACAACATGGTGAATCTCTAACATAAATTCCTAAAACTTCTTCCTGTTCCAGGCACCCAAACGCAATCTGGATCTAGCTTGGTTTATGGCAGGTGCCAGGGCACCCGAGTCAGGGCTAACAACAAGCATGGCCTCAAGGGGGCACTAGACAAGAGTCTGCGAGATGGCAGGTGGTGCTGACTCCTCACTTTGGAACAATAGTTGTCTCCCCAGAGCTGGCTTTCTCATCCTCTCTCCCCATCACTAGGATGGGAGAGCAGCATTAAGAAATTAGCCACCACCCTACTGCCTTCAGAAGCTCCTAGATAATCAAGGCAGCCATTTTGCTCACCCATATCACTGAGCCTGCAGAGGCCCTGTCATTATGCCATGTGCTTTCCACAAAACAACATTTGCCTCCACCAAAGGCAGGTGGCAACTCCTTAACTGCCCCACACTTTCCCCTCTACCAACCACAGTCATTTCGTGCAGCCAGGGCTCTCCCCACGTGGTCTGCAGCTCCATCTGCCACATCTCCATTTTCCTGGACATTCACTCTTGATTTCTCATCATATACTCCTTTTGGATAAAGTAAAATGCTGACTGAGAAGCAAAAATGATTCAATTTTTTATAATTTTGCATCAGTTTCCATGAAACAATAGATCATACAAATCTGATTTGAGTCTAGCAATAGGGGATTGGTTGAATAAAATCATGACAAATTAAATTTAGCGGATGCTTAATCCTGTTTACCATACTATTAAGGGAAAATCATATTATTTTATAGAATAGAAAAAAAATTTAAAAAGTTTATGCCAAAAAATGGAAAGTGGCTTTTCTTTGGTTGTAGAATTTTGTCTTCCTATGTGCTTATTTGCATCTTCTGATGTATCTGTGATAAATTTAATAATTAATTTCTTAAACAAATACCTATTGAGTACCTGCCAGGTGTCAGGCTTAGACTGAGTGCCAGAATTACCCTCATGGAACTCACAGTCCAGTGGAAGAGGAGACATTCATCAGGTAATCACACAAATGTATAATTATAAACTGGGACAGGAGCCACAGGGAAAGTGTGGTGCCCAATGACCAATGTAACAGGTCACCTGATGTCTTCTGCTGTGAGGTTGGGTTCAGGGAAAGCGTCCGTAAAGAAATAATATGTAATGTTGACTTAAGGAAAGAAGAATTTAAAGCTGAAGGGGAAGGGAGGAGAAGGGCTCACACGCAGAGGACAGCAAAGGCCCTGAGGCTGGACCCTGCACAGTTACAATCTAGGAACTGAAAACAGGCCTGAGCAACTGCAGAGAGAATGGTGAGACTTGAGCAAAAGGTAGGCCAGGGCTTTATAGGAGAAACTGAGGGTCTTGCTCTTTACCCTTAATGCAGTGAGTAACTTCAGTGCAGAAGAGTAAAATGATCCACTTTAGCCATGAGATCACTGGCACCCTGGGCCACTGCCTCCCTTCCCCCTACTCTGTCAATAGCCAAGGAGTCTCAGATGCAGGCCAGGTGGAAGCAGAGGTCTCACATCAGGAGGTGAGACCTTTGGGCTCATCAGAGCACTATTTTGTCTCTAAGGATTGTTCAGGAACAAAGTGTAGAGTCTATGCCTGGGCAAAGGCAAATTACACTGGCACAATGTTCAAAACTCTATTTTATCTCAAAACCTGTAACCAGTGCTTCAGAGAACAAATGGCAGGTGTATTTACATTAAACATGAAACTCATTCAATCTTGTATTTGTGAAGCATGGGGCTCTTTTATTCCTGGTTTCACAGGGGTTTTGTAGTCTGTTATCTCCTATTACCATGTTATTAGGCTTTTCCTCAATCCCTACCACTCCCTTAACCCCTACTCCTTTCAAAATTTCTCCACAAGTATGTGCCACTTGGTTTTCCACCTTGATGAGCCCTTCTTGAGAAAGCGCCTGGCCTGATGAACGCTCTTTTTATCCTCTTGCCTTCAACAACGGTAGCCAGATCAGATGGATCATTTTGCAGTTATTGTTTATGCGAAAAGGAAACTTACAAAAATCTGCAAGGGCTGCCTATTCCTTAAATGACCTCAGAGCCAGAGGATATTTCAAGGGAAGAAAAATAGGGTAGAAATGTTTGTTTTCAGCTATAAGCTTTGGGCGTAGCATAAATAGCAGGTTCTGGAGGTCAAGTATGTATAGGGATAAAATAACTGAACCATTCTAGAGTGTCTAGAGAGGTGCCAGGAACAGATTCATGTTTCCCAGAGGGACACTGCAGTGGCCCAGGGCAAAGTTTACATGTATACTTGTAGATGGGGGATCCCACACAGGAGATACTGGGTCTCCGGAGTGGGAGAATTATTCCCTGGGCAGGACTGATGCATCCATTACAAGATATTTAGTATATTTGGTTCAGGGAGCACCAAGTGCCAATTGTAGCACACCACCCTGGCTTCACATGCATCCACCCCACCCCACCCCCTGCCAATCTTTGTGGCAAAATCAAAAATGCTTCCAAACCCAGGGAAGCAGTACTACTTTGTGTGAGAACTTCTGTATAAGCACAGCTATCCCTACATGCAGGCTAGCAACCATCTCCCATCATAAAAGACCAAGGATGGGGGCAGAGGGTGGGAGATGTTGTGGGCTCTAAGTCCTTGGTAATAGTCATATGATTAAGACAGCCTTAGTCTCATACCCTTCTCTCCACTGAACTCTTCTTATACTCCGCTAAGCATTTATTCATGTAGTTTCTGCCATTCCCTATTCTCTAAGTCTGCTATAAAAACCCTGCCCACTCCTCAAGGTGCAGGGAAGGAAAGCTCTCTCCACAAAGCCTCTTTATTGCTCTCCAAACACTTTTTATGTGCACCCTTCTTAGAGCCTGTATCCCACCTTAGGCTATACACCAGGGGGCAGTGACTGCCTTACCTCCATCCCAGATTAGAAGCTTTAACAGCAAAGACCAGGTCTCCCTCACGTCTGCATTGCCCACAGGCCCAGAAAAATGGTGACATGGGTTGAGATGGTGGAGTCAGAACTGGGTTTAATGTAACTTTGCCACTTACTATTTAATGTGACCATGGGCAGCCCACTTCTTAACCTCTTAGAGACTCAGTTTTTGTATCTTTAAAAGAAAGATGACTATAACACCTACCTTCAAATGGTTGTTGTGAGGATTTGATGAGAAAATACCAAGCACGATGTATTCAATAAAGGGTAGCTATGAACACACTGGTACAGTGCTTTGCAATTAACCAATGACTTTCACACATGTTGTCTTGTATGATCCTGTGCCAGTGAACTCAGGAGGCTCTCCCAGACCCCATCTGCTCTCCCAAGCTGTGAGCGTCAATTCTAACAGTGTCCATCAGCCAAGTTGCATGGAAGCAACAGAGAAGAGAGACTGATTCTGCCTTGGGGAGAGATGAAGCAGAAATAGGGGTGGAGGGGTACAGATTTAAACCAATTTTTTTAAATGGCTGATTACACTGATCACTTCTGAACTGGTTCTTGAAGGAGGGTTTAGAGTTTGCCAAGCAGAGAAGAGGGTTCCAAGGGTCATGTGTACACAAAAGATTTGGTGTTTGGCCAGGTTAATAGAACAATCTGGAAAGATAAATTGGGATCAGACTTTAGACAGCCCAAGAGTCATCCGAAGGGATTTGAACTGTCTTCTTCCTACCTCGACTTACAGGTTCTCAGCTTTGCATAACAGCTCCTGCCTCTTCCTTCTGGAGGCCTTCTGATTGCTGGCATGAGCTGAAATACTGGGGACAGCCACAGCCTGAACTCAGCAGCACCCTACAGCATGCTACTTTCTCTCTCCTCCTGCCTTCCTCTCCCTAGGAAGTGAAACCACACAATAAACCAGGCACGCAGGGTTCCTGTCCCTCCACTTTCCTAGGCTGGGCCACACTTGATCATTCTTGAAGTCATCACAATCCTGCGGGTCTGTACTTGAAATTTCACATATAATTTGTCACAGCTAGAAAGCCTGTTTCTAATAAAACATTTTCCTCTTTGCTTCACCTTCCTGAATACTCAAGTTCAGCTCAGGGTTCCGGTTATTCAGCCGGTGCTGAAAAGGAGAAAGCAAGAGCTAGTGAAGTCTAACCATTTTTTTTTTATCTTAAAACTTGAAAAAAAAAAACACACACTAATGCAGCCTCCCAAACTTAGCCATCTCTTTTATACACCTAACCTAGAGCTCCTGACACAGGCATAGGAACTTCTGATATTTGTTCACAGACGAAACAACCAGAACCTTCCCTAAATTTGAGGCTGCACTGCTAGGGAAGGCTCCCCGGGAGAGGCTGGCATTCACAGAGCCACTGTGTGAGGACAGTGTTTTAAACTGCAGACAATAAAATGCTCATCATGTGTAAAAAGCCATTAAAAACCTTCAGTGCGAATCACCTTGGTCATGCCATCCTCACGAGTTTATTATTGTCTTTCCCCTGCTCTTATCCAAACAGCCTGGACAGCTTGTTTATGGAGGGCTCTAGAGCAGCCTCATAGCAAGGGAGGTGATGACAGAATCACGGGGTGTTGTGGCCACACTGAGCGCAGCTAAGAAAATCTCAGGGGGAGGCCGTGGGACAGGCAAGGGAATGCCTTTCAGTCCAAAATAAGCCTGTCCAGAAAGGCACAGCTGGTTGATGAATAGTTGCTCAATGAATACATGTAGAATGAATCATGAAAGAATCACCTGAATCTTACAGCAACTAGTGAAAGGTATCAGCAAAAAAGAAGCCAAATTCTTCCCAAAATACACAGCATACCCCCAATTTTATCCCTCTTCCTCCCAAGAAATTTGTTTTTGTTTCCAAGGTTGAGTACAGAGATCACACTCACTGAGAACTTTTGTTTAAAATATTTAAGATTTATTCTTCTCCCAGAAAAAATATATGGGAAATATAGAAGAAAACCTTGCAACCCAAAGGGCAATGTATATTACACATGTCTATTCTACATTAATATATGCATATTTTGTGTTTCTTTCATAAAATTTGAGATCCGGTTAGAGATAGTTTTGTATCCTACATTTACACACTATACCCTTTATCAAGCATAGAAAAATCCAGAAGCTAAATTTTCTTCACCTACCAGAAGTAAAACCACACTGCATTCCTGAAAGTGGAGGCTTTTTTTTTTTTTTTTTTTTTTTTGCCTAGAGATACAGCAGCTTTTAAAGAGAGGGGGAAAATAAAAATAAATGGTCCCCAAGTAAAGACAGGGAAGATGTGGTGTCACTATCAGCAACCCCCGCCAAGTTTGCCCATTTCTTATCTGAAGCGCTTCTCCTCACACCCAAAGTTAATTTGTTTTGTTAATCCCAACTAAGATAAAGGATATCTGCGTCTCCCCATGACTGCTGGAAGATTTCTCCTCCTCTGCCCTTCCGTGGCCACAGTCCAACTCAAAAGAACAGGGAGAAGAGAAGCACAAGTATCAGATGAGAAGAGCCCGTATCATTCCCTCCCTTTAAAAGGTCCACAGCCTTCCTCAAACTAAAACAAGGCAACCCAGCCTCTTAGCCCAACAGTGTCAAGGATACAACTCCGGCTGAATGTTCTGCTTAACTCTCTCTCCCCAGCCCTATAATGTAAGATGCCAGTCACAGCGAACATCATACCATTGTATTTTTGCATTGCTTTGCCTTTGTACATGTTATCTATCCTTCCTACCCCTCCTGAAGAACTCCTAACTCTTCCAAGATCTGACCTAAATGGCAATAGCTCTGCCTTTCTCCACTTCCCTCAAACAGACCCCTATGCTCTCATAGCGTTTTGTAAATGCTGCATTTAGAGTGGTTTCTCCTTGCATTATAATAAACTTTATCTTCCCTCAATAGAGTATGAAACCCTGAGAGTAGAGATCAGGACCATGTCTTTTTTTTTTTTTTTTTTTTGAGATAGGGTCTCACTCTGTTGAACAGGCTGGAGTACAATGGTACCATCATGGCTTGCTGCAGCCTTGAGTTTTGGGTTCAAGTGATCTTCCCACCTCAGCCTCCAGAGTTGCTAGAACTATAGACACATGCCACCATGCTCAGCTAGCTAGTATTTTTTTTTTTTTGTAAAGATGGGGATCTCACTATGTCTCTCAGGTTGGTCTCAAACTTCTGGGCTCAAGTGAGCCTTCCACCTTGGTCTTCCAAAGTGCTGGGATTACAGGTGGCAGCCACTGTCCCTGACCCAGGACCATGTCTTAATTCGCCTTTGTATACTCACACAGCACCTCCACACACACGTGGCAGGTGATGGGGTTTCCAGAAATGTTTGCTGAATGAGTAGAAAATCCAGTGTCATCTTCACGGCCAAAGCCTGACACCTACAGCTTGAGAAGGAAGGAATTCCTTCCCCATGCCCCTCAGCATATCTCTTGTACAGGTCCAAGTGTTCCTATTAATGCTTTGTGGCTTAAACTTTTTATTCCTTCAGTTTTTTGTTTCTTCTCTTCCCTGGAACAAGAGTCTTAGTGATTTCACTAGTACAAACAATGTAATGACACAATACTACAACCAACAGTATCTACTATCTACAGCGGTCCTTAACTTTTTTGGCATCGAGGACCAATTTCATGAAAGACAATTTTTCTATGGACCAGGGTTGGGGGTCAGGGGGATGGTTTCGGGATCTATTCCACCTCAGATCATCAGGCATTAGTTAGATTCTCATAAGGATCACACAACCTAGGTCCCTGGCATGCACAGTTCACAATATGGTTTGCACTTCTATGAGAATCTAATGCTGAGCTGACAGGAGGCAGGGCTCAGGTAGTAATGCTCGCTCACCTGCCACTCACCTTCTGCTTTGAGGCTCGGTTCCTAACTATCCCTGGACAGATGTCGGGGTTGGGGACCCCTGTACTAACAGATAGAGTACCATTCTAATGCCCAGAACAACAACTGTAAGAGGTGGTCATTGTTATGTCCATTTTACAGATGAGAACACTGAGGCATAAGGAGATTAGACCACACCACAGAAATGAGTAACAGTCGAGGTTCAAACCCAGGCCTGTTTAACTCCAGACGTTATGCTACAAGGCTCCTCAGTTAAAGAATTGAGGCCACAAGTTTTTTGTCCAAGCATCATGGCGAAGGAGAGGTTCAAAGTGTCTATCATTTGATTCCTGTTCCATCAGACACCTGAAGGCCAGGCAATGAGCAAATAATCTTCCTGCAGTTCTCAAGTTGGAGACAGACAGTCAATAACAATGACTTACACAAAAGTCATTTCTTTTTCTCTGACGTAAAAAACCAAAACTGTTAAATAGAATGCAGCCCAGGGCTGGTGAGAAGGGATGTGGCCACATCTTTTTCAGGGCGTCACTCTTCAACCCACTGCACTACAAAGGCTGGATGCATGTCCTTTTCATTCTGAACCTCTGGGTTGGAACATCTACTTCGACAGGCATTTGTGCAGTGGCCTGAGTGCAAGGCAGTCTGGGAGTCATATGGATGAACCAGAAAGAGCGCAGCCCTCACAGACATGACTTAGTATCTAGAGGACGGTATCAGGAAGAACACAAATGGCCATGCAGGAGCACACCAGGATAAAGGTCCCAACACAGGGCTATGGGGTCATAGGAGGTTAGTTAACTGGTTCAGGGATCAGGAAAAGCTTCCTGGAGGGGACAGGCCTCAAAAGTGACACTAGATTTCAAGACGCAAAGACTGGAACTCAGAATTCACAGTCCATAGTCCACTGTCTCATCCCCTTTCATCCCTATAAGGCCCTAGACACAGCCTTCCTTCACCAGTCCTGCCTTCATTGACCCCTCTCTTCTTGGTTTCTGTTTAAACCAGCCAATGAGCCCTTTCTGTGAATACAACACATGAGCTCTGCCTGAACAATGTCCATTGTACAAACAAGGACATTGTCTTGGTCAGCAATTTGTCCATATATAAATCGTGTTTCTAGCATTTATTCTTTGTAACATGGGCATCTTGTGCAACTCACCATAATTGACTTAGCTAGCTGAAAAGTTCACCAACCACCTCATCATTCAAAGAGTGCAGCTAGTACCTGTTAAATGTAGCACTATTGGAGAGTGCAAAGATGTACAAGACAGCATCCCTGGCCTTGAGAAACAAAAGGAAGCCCCGTGAATACTGCTTCATAGATTAAGTGCACTGAATTATATAATAGATTAAGTGCCTTGTTAAGAGAATGTTAATCAGCATAAAAGGTCCCATCCCTTGAGACTAGTTTCTCCCTGTTTTCCTCACTCTCCCACACACTTCCAGGCCAGGAAGCACAGTGTAAAATTCTTTCACATTAGAAAACAGACCATATTTTTTTGCAGCACGCCAAACAGCTCAAAGATTGTTCAAACCCTTTGAATGCTTTAAAATAAGCCAGGAAGTGAGACTGAGGCGAATAAACAACTGCAGATCACTTTCTAGCATTTCCAACATATTTATTTCATTTTCTCCGTGGTCTCATGTAGCAGTTACTCACACTGATTGACTTTATATATTTTAAAAAAAGAAAACTGGAATAAAGCTGACCCAGATGTGTACAGTGCCTCACCCTGAGAAAATGTTTGCAGACTTCAAAACTTCACGCACTTGAAAGGCAGCTGGAGGAAGAGACTGGATGGACTGAGGTTTCTGTCTGAGAGTCTTTAACTACAGCACGAAGGTCAAGTTCAGGGTAAAACAGCTATGATGACCTGTATCTCACCTAAACAACCCAACTGTGGCTTCTTCTTGAGGACACACAGGTAGAGAGAGGCACAGAGTGGCTTCAAGGAATCCTTTAATTCACCTATCACCAAATGGCATCTGAAGATAACATCAATATACTACTTTTCTTCAAGTGCATACAGATGCTGTTGTAATTAATAAAATCCACATTCACGAAAAGCAACTGAATTTTTGTTTGTAAGTACTTACTGAACAGAGATACTATAAATGTAATGACCAACAGCTCACTTTTCTAAGTTAAAAAAGGGAAAAAAAGGAGCTGAGGAAAAGGATTTGTGCTCAAGCTTTATCGGGGCAGGGGTGGGGATCCCAGGGTGGAAAGCAGGTGGGCAGGGGGCAGGGGGAGGTGAGGTAGGAATCGAGATAGAGCAAATATAGAGTGGTGCATTAGTTACTAAGCTGTCACAACTTCACAGAAAAGTGCCGGTTTGCTGGGTCGCCAAGACAAAGGCTATATGGAAACCACATATGGGTCAGAACAGTCTCCTGCGCTTCTATCTCCCCTTAGCCAAGGTTCACCTGTGGGCCTTAACTCCCTGCTCTTCTGCATTGTATCACTAGCTATGGAGGCCACTGGAGACACCACTTCCCACTCCCTGGCACATTCTTCATCTGAGTCCTGGCATGGTGGGAGAAGTCAGGGCTTTCATGGTAGGGGCCGGATCAGGCCTGGCTGCTGGCACTGCTGGGTTCTGCTGCACCAGGAGCTATGCAGACTGAGCTGCAGTTTTCCCCTGGGGAATGAAGTAGTACAAGGTGGTAGTAACAACTTTCTAGCAAAATTCAGCAAGAGGCAGGCAGGATAAGCCTATCCCGGGAGATGCAAAATCTAGGTCCCATACAACTATCTGTGGGCAATCCATCATGTTTTGTTAGTAAAGATGGGTTCTCAATAGTATGTGCAAATTAAGAACATTCTGGTGAATACGCATTCATATACATATAAATACATAAATAGGGGAGCGAAGAGGTTAAGACACCAAAATGTTAACACTGATAATCACCAGAGTATTAACATATTTCTCTTTTGCACATCTGTATTTTGCCTGTATAATAAAATAATAAACTTCTGTTTACCAAAGAAAAATAGGCCCTCATATAAAAAGATGTTGGGATTCACCGATCTGGGAACCAGCATTTCCAGATCCTATTTCCAATTGTGACCTCATCTTTTGCTTTGCCACTCCTCATTCATAAACAAAATACTCTGGCACTTTAGAGGGAGCTTCCTTCAGGGGCAGAAAAGTGTGTTTTGCAGTCAAAGACACGAGTATGTAACCCATATCCAACAACTCTTGGCTATATGATTTCGGCAAATCCAGCCTTCAGTTCCCTTATCTGTGAATTGGGGGTGATAACAGACCTGCCACATGGAATTGTTCTGAGGAGCAAGTGAGTGTAATTATATAAATCAAAGTACTCTGGAAGCAACCATGCATTATCTATGCATTAGATAATATTATTGTAAAGGAGTGAGGACGATCAGAAAAGTTTCAGATGCAGAATAATACAGATTTTGGATATGAAAGGATTTTTTGATTCATAAATAAGACTGAGGAGCCATAAAGCAGATTTATTTCTCTAGCTTTGGTATCAGGACAAAAAGAACTGCCCGAGACCTAAGATTTGCTAGCAACTCACCTAGGCACTGGGATAAGTCACTGCCCAGGATTGGAACACATGTTTTCACCTTTCAAATGATTAATTACATTGAAATCCATGCACAAGAAGTGTTTCAAGTTCTAGTAACCTCCTGGTAAGAATTTAATCTGAACTTTGGCAACCTTGCACACTCCTAGGCACAGAAACTATTCTTCCAGTGAACTAATGCTTAAGAGGGGATTCAAAGGCTCAGTGAATTTTAGAAGTAGAAGGGACTATAGCTCTAAATTTCACATTTCATATGAGAAAACCAAAGCCCAGCCACCTACATGGCATGACCTACTCAATGTCACATATCTGGTTTGTGGCAAAGCTATCTTTTTAAATAATAAAATAACAGCTACCACTTAAGTGTAATGTGCCTGGCAAGCACTGAACACTTAGCATAGTTGGTTTCATTTCATCTTTAAAATAACCCCAGGAGGTGGGAATCAATGGCCCCTTTACAGAGAAGGAAACTGAGGCTCAGAAAGCTTAAGTAATTCCCCTGGCTTAAGCAATCACCAGCCGGTCGCCCAAGCCCCATGCTTATTATTTGCCAACATCACCAAGTCCCTGTCCAACGTGCTGCTCCCACACCATACTCCAGGGCAAAATATTATCACAACCACTCTCAGCCTAGAATGTCCTAGCCTCTGAGACACGACAGATATTCTAGCATCATGAGACCCAAAGTATCTGGGGGCAAAAGCTATGGAGAGAGCTGTCCATAATCTGAGCAGTTTAATATTTTGCCTTTTAAACCATTTTACCTTCTCTTCTCCTAAATCTGGCCAACAAACAACAGTTAAATATTCATTTCTGGGGCGATCATTTTGTTTTCCTCCTGGTCTTTCCTGAATTGATTTTCACAAGTTTTCTCTCCTGCCTGTGGCTCTGGATAAAGTAATATTGAAGCATTCACTTTGCTTTGGATTTGGGAAACTTAGGACTTTTCTTTTGACCAAAAAATAAGAATAAAGTTTCACGTGTAACAAAAGACGGTCTTCGGATTTGTACATATGCCTCAGTGGTGAGCAAAATGGAGAATGGTATTTCAGAAACTTAAAATAAAACTAAAGCACATATGTTCAGTAAAAAGCATTGTTTGACAAGATCAGATTACCCCAAGAGAGGGAATTGATTTCACTAACTGCCTCTCTTGCATATCTGAATCTCCCCCATGAATCTGGCAGACAGGGTGGGGGTGAAAGGGGTTAAACCCCACCCAGATGCACCTGGGTAATTACCCTCTGGACACTTACTAAAGAGCAGACTGCAGCGCTTAACCTTGAGCAGGCACAGGAGGGGTTACGGGAACTGGCACAGCTGGATTTGCATTGAAGAAAAATCCATGGAACAGGCCTGAATAGCCACAAGCTGTGCAAGATTCTTGGAAAGGTCATTTACAGGCATACATAAAATGTCTTTTACAAACACACACATACACACACACAAATCTTGATAGCACGTGTGCTTCTGAGGTGAAACCAGATGTTTACAAAATGATCCTTGCTTTCTACAAAAGAGGACACAGGAGGAGAGATCAGTCCTGTAATCAATACCAAAGCATAAGACTTCGGGTTATCAGTACCCGTATCTATGAGGCTGAGGGCGTGTAAGAACAGGCAGTTGACTCTGAAACGTTCACAGAAGTGGATGATTTTTCATCTAGTTTGTTTTGGTTAGTGCCCTAGAACAAGGTCTCAAAACAATCCCATTTGCCAAGATCTGTTCTTCCCCGTATTATAAGCATGTTGTATTCCACCTTTGCTTATAAAATGTCTATAGGAAATAATAAGAATCCAGATTACCTAAAAACATTCTAAATGGAACCGTTTGATTACATTTAGCTAATTATCAGTAATAATTATAATATTCCCTGATCTATGAAGTCCCAATAACCTCAAGTACATTATTTTATGTTGATTATTATTGAGTTAAGTAACTAAAAATTCCTGTTACTTGAGGAATTGAGCTATAAATTACAGCAAAATTTTCTCATTTTTCTTATGAGACTATTTGGTTGTTTATAATTTTTGAATTTAGTTCCCTTTTTCTAATTTTAAGTTAGACTCTTATCTGCACCTTCTTCTTCCTAAGGTCAAGCTAGAACGTCAACAGGATGAGCTTTTCCATGATTGTGCATGTCCATTACCATGTATGCTTTGCCATGACCCAAACAACAGATTATAGATATCTTGTGACAGCTTTTTCCATCCTCAACTTAACTAGTGTTTTCACATTTTATTATCTTAAAAACTACATCCGTTTCTGAATGCTATATGTCAATTAATATGAACTTGTGTACCCTTTGTTTCATTACCATTTGCATTAGAAAGTTGATTAGTTTTCTTCACATACAGAGGAACTTAAAGCAAAGGAAGAAAATTAAAACTCATAATCCCATCATCTGATTTTTAAAACTTGTTAATATCCTGGGTATATTAAGGTCTGTAGTGAGGCAAAACATTTGAGAATATTAAAAAAGCTAAAAAGCATAATTTTAAAAAATACCTTTAAATCCTTGAGTATGCACTTAAAATCAACAAATAGTTTGTGTCCACATTGCTTATAGAATTGAGGAGATGGAAATGGCTTCAGAGATTCCTAGTTCAACTGCACTATTGAATCCAGAAGGTTAGGCAATTTATTTTCTTGGCCAGTGAGTGGCTCCATCAGACTCCCAATCTGCCCTCCATGTTCTCTGCACTAAGACAAACTCCCCTCCACTACTCTCTTGCCTCTGAAGCAGTGTGGCTGAGTAGGTGACATAAGATAGGCCCCAGGGAAGGCTCTTAACAACAGGAAGGATGAGGAGCTGTAACAAGCAGGAGCTAAGACACCAGCCTGGGTGTGCGATCTCAGGAGGAGCCAGTTAAAATGTAGGTTAAGGCATGGGCTGATATGTTAGGGCTGCTATAACCAAGTGCCACAGAATCAAACAACAGGAATTTGTCTCACAATTTTGGAAAATAGGAGTCTGAGATCAAGACATCAGCAGGTTGGCTTCCTCTGAAGCTTCCCTCCTTGGCTTACAGATGGCTGTCTTCTGTCTTCTCCTCACATCTTCACTGGTCTTTCTTCTGTGGGGATGAGTTTCCTAATCTCCTCTTCTTACAAGGACAACAGTCAAATAGGATTAGGGCTCACCCTAATGACTTCATTTTAACCTAATCTGTTTAACAGCCCCATCTCCAAATACAATCTCTTCCTAAGGAACTAGGCTTAGGCCTTCAATACACGAATTTAAAGAGAAGGAGGAAGAGACACACCTCAATTCATAACAGGCTGGTTTAAAGTTGCTGTTAATCTGGTTGGATTTGGAGACTTGGGACTAAATTAATTGAGCAGTCCAGACACAAGCTGGCAAAGGAAAAACTGCCAGGTCTATGAAGCACAGGGGCCACCTTACATCCTAGGGAAGTCCTGAGGAAAAGAGCATGGGACTGTGAGTCACAGGCATGGCTCTTCCAACTCTGCCAACATCTGGCTATGAGACCTTGAGCAAGACCCTTGTTTATCTGGGCCTTAGTTTCCTCCTTTATTACATGGGCACACAATGTCAGTTTAAAACGAATCACTAGATGATGTCTAAATTCTCTGGAAACCCGTAATCCACAAAAAGCACACAACACTCAGATTTCACTTCCTGTATCATTGCAATCTTGTCACACTCTTCCCTAGAGACTTGCATTCTTCAGCTCCACCATGGGGCTCCCCTGAACTGATGCCCCTGACCTGGTCCCACTTCCCTACCATTCCCTGACTGTTCTCCTCTTCTATCGATGTCTAGAAAAATCCTTCCCTTTCCTGCCATATCTCCCATTCTCAAGACTCTGCTCAAATGCAGCCTCCTTCATAAAACCTTTCCTAAGCAGAGGTCTCTCCCTTGTATTGTTTGGTTTTACCTCTTTTACTGGACACCTGTCATTCTCCCTAGTCTCATGATTATTTCGTTTCTTGTAACTATCTACATAGACTCTTGAGTAAAGAGTATCTAAAGTATGCTACCTGCTGTGTAAGAAAAAAAGGGAATGAGAAAATATATCTATATACAAAAATATATATCTATATGTTATATAACTATATAGATATATATAGTTATGTTTACATATGCTTATATATCTATATAGTTATATAATCTGTGCACATTTTGCAAAAGCAAATACAGTAAAGTTAAACCAGAAATAAATGAGACTGAGCACCTATGGGCGTGGGGTGAGCAGGAATGAGGTGGAAATGATGGGAGGGTGGAAAGGAGCAGAAGGAAGATGAGAGGGACGTGTCTTTGAATATTTCTTTTTGTATCATTCTGACTTCCAAAACACATGAATGTTTCACACATAAACAGACAAACACATAAATAAAATCAGTGAAGTGGGTAAAAAAAGAACCTAAAATGGAAGACAAACTAAATAAATGAACCCAACTATATTTCAAATGAATGACATCATCAAGTGGGAGTGGAAGGGAGAAATATCCCTGGCACTCTAACCCGAACTTCAACTAAAGAAAATACACTTTAATCTGAACCTGGGTCTGTGAAGATTTAATGAAGAAAAGGCAGGGAGGGTGCATTCAAAAAAGTTAGCTAACTGCTGATTAAGTTTATTTCCCAGCTGATAGGGCAGAGATTAGTAGACTCCTACCTGATATCCCGTCCCCCCTTTTCCCTTATCTTAACAGAACCCTGATTTTATTGGGGGCAACAATGTGCTTAGCTAAAAAACTTTTTCCAGCCTCCCTGGCAGCTGAGGGTGGTCATGTGACATGGTTATGGTTTTGGCACATGAGATGGACTGGGAAGTGACTAGGTAGGGTTTCTGAACAAGCTTTTGAAAGAGGGCTGATTCAGCTTGTGCCTACACTTTGCCCATCTCATTCTTCTAACAAGAACATGGACATGAGGCAGAAGGAGGATCAGCAAGCTTATGACTACAGATGAGAAGCACACACTAAGGATGATTGGGGGAAACAGAAAAGGTGTCTGGGTCCCAGGATGGAAATGTCTACTGCCTATCTCCTGTTTTCATTACGTGAGAAAATTAAAACATGAGTTTTAGGAACTCTCCATAACTTATTAAGCCAATACTTTTCAGGTGTCTGAACTCACAGCTGAATGCAGATTGTAATACAGCTGTAGCTAGTGATGGAGCTAGATTTACAATCCACATCTTTTGGCTGGGCAACAGTGGCTCATGCCTGTAATCTCAGCACTTTGTGGGGCTGAGGCAGGAGGACTGCTGGAGCCAGGAGTTCGAGATCAGCCTGGGAAACCTGGTGGGTCCTTGTCTCTACAATAAGTAAATTAAAAAAAAAAAAATAGCTGGGCATGGTGGCATGTACCTGTGGTCCCAACTATTCAGGAGGCTGAGGTGAGAGGATCACTTAAGCTTGGGATGTCGAGGTTGCAGTATCTCATGATTGAGCCACTGCCCTCCTGCCTGGGCAACAGAGCAAGACTCTTAAAAAAAAAAAAAAAAGATCTGTTATTGTCTACTAGGGTCTGATCACACTAAGGTTTGGAAGTTTCCCTGGTTACTGTTAATTCCACTAATTTACATGAAACTATGAATTACATTTAAAATGTTGCATATGACAATTCTTCCTTCTTTTCCATTTAAATAGCTATGAACAAAGAATTTTTTAAAGCTAAGGATAAGCTCTTTTCTTATTATCTGCAGACTTACACTGAATATATTCAAAAAAGCTTTGAAGTGCCATAATCGAAAATATAACTTAAATATATCATGGTTTGGATGTTTCAATAACGTCACCATAAAAAAAGATATTTCCTTATTCCCAAGTTCATACTCGACCTTTCTCCACTATACTGTACTGCAGTATTTAGAGTCGTGTATCCTTTGCTTACTCTTTATCCATATGTCTTAGGATAAATAAAGAAACAGAACAAAGTATCTTTGTTTATTTATCTTTCTCACTAGCTTGCCAGCTTCTTGAGGTCAGGGCCTATCTAGTTTGTACACTAGCTAGCACAATCTCCATCTAAAGGGAGTTGTATTCACTAATATATGATAGAAGGAAGTATGTATAACCCATACAGAACAGGTTATGCTGGACCCCAGAAAAGCAAAAGATATAATTAAAAGGGCTAATGTTGTATCCTTTAAGAAAAAAAAAAAGTTAATAAAGAGAGGTTTTACTCTACAAGCAGGAAAGTATGTATCTGGGTGTTTTTTGTTTTTTTTTCCAAATTAAATTCCCTGGGAATCAAATTCTGTTCACTGATTTAGGATAAAATCTCTAAAGAGATCATTAGAATCTGAAAAGTGAGATTAACTTATACTGAGTTCATTTGGCTAGAAATCCCAAAACACATCAAGGAACACTCCAGGCCCTTCAGCACAGTGCTATTACACTGCTATTACAGCTACAGACATGGAATCTTAACTTAGTGAAAGTGTGTAAACTGGGGATAATGGGGAACCGGACAACAACTCCCAAGGCCAAGTGTAAAACTGCTGTGTCATAACCTCTGCACACCTGTAGATGATCGGTGGTTCAGAAACATTGTCAGGATAGAGCTCTGCTGGCCGTAGAATCTTCAGGAAATAAACACATGCCAAGTGTGAATCAGCACCATTCCCCAAACCAGGAAGACCCTATTCTCACGCACCATGTCAGTCTTTTAAACACCAGTATTCATTCAGCACACACGTTTGCTAGCTTACAGCGGGCCAGGCCAGGTCCCGGGAGACAGAAAAGTCATACAGAATGGGTGACCATTCTGGCTGTGCCACTTCCTAACTGCAGGACCCTGCAGGTTATGTAACCCCTCTGGGCCTCAGCATCCTCACCTGTAACATGAGGGTAATAATGCTACCACCTCAGAAGCTCATTATGAGGACACGTGAGTTACTGTTTGTAATGTGCATAGGAGAATGCCTGGCTCACAGAGCCATGTTAAGTGTTAGTGATTATCATTTGTTGAATAAATGAAGAATGCAACCGTAACATGAGGCATGTTCATGATATATTTAGATTTTTTTAAAATTACATTTCAAAACAGATACATACAGTAAGATGTTAAATTAATATATAATGCATACGAATAGAAAATAGATGAGTGGTAAATAAAACTATTAATAGGGGCTTCCTCTTAGACATGGAATTGCAGATCACCTGTGTCTTTTTCTCCATGGTTTTTAATATATTTTAGTGTAAGAAAAATGGTAATAATTATTCATATTAATTATACAGACCTCAATTTCCTAATCCATGGGATGGGGGCAGCATTCCATGATTTCTAAGTCACCTCACATGCTTCACCTTCTGATACATGGTTACCAGATGCCCAGCTAAAGAAAATTAAATCATTAACTTTTCCTTTTTTTTTTTTTTGAGATGGAGTCTCACTCTGTTGTCCAGGCTGAGTGCAATGCCACCACCTTGGCTCACTGCAACCTCCACCTCCCAGGCTCAAGCGATTCTCCTGCCTCAGCCTCCCAAGTAGCTGGGACTACAGGCACCCACCACCATACCCAACTAATTTTTGTATTTTTAGTAGAGACAAGGTTTCACTATGTTGGCCAGGGTGGTCTCGAACTCCTGACCTCAGGTGATCTGCCCGCCTTGGCCTCCCAAGGTGCTGGGATTACAAGCATGAGCCACTGCGCCCGGCCAACTTTTCCTTTCTATAATGTTAAGAACAGATTCTTAGAAATAGCTTTCTTCAAACTAATCAGAGTCAGTGGTAAGCACGAAAATTAGTATAAAAAGTAAACAGACTTGTCTTACAAAGCTAATTCAGCAACACTAGTCTCACTAAATCCTAAATCCCTCCATAGTAACTGGAATCTAGAGGGAGAAATAACACACTGTTTTTAAAGGCAGAAAGGGGAGTAAAAAGCCTCCCATATGGTGTCTGTTCGGATATTTAAGTGATTTTTCCCTTCTGTAACATTAAGAAGTTCCTTCCTCCCTTTTACCTGGTTTGATATTTAAAACCAAGAGTAACAATTATGGTTTTAGCAACTTTACCAAAACTGCATTGTCCAATCGCACATAAAAATTAGAAGAACTTTGTAAAACCCAAGCAAGCAGAAGAGGAATCTATACAGAGAGCAAAGAACATTTCCTTTTCTCCTCTGGTGTTGAATTCACTTAGAATTTGGTCGTGGAAATACTGCTTAGGTTTTCTGGTGCCAATGTATATGCCTGAGTGCTGTTTTGAATTCACAAGTACATCTTTGACAGGGCTGCAGCACTGTTGAAAAGAGTCTTGGGCTTAAGGCTCGGAGCAATTCAGACTGATGCCAGGCAGCATAAACAAGACACTGAAACTTTCTGAGCCTCAGATCTCTCATCTATGAAATGGGCATATTAATATCGCTTCGAAGAATTGCTACAAAGTATGCAAATTTAGGAGATACAAAGGGGAAAATGTTAAAGGCACAAAAGGAAAGAAAAGGCAAAAGATTCCACTGTGTATATGGCAAGGATGCAACTATCAATGTGCTGGGTTTGTGGTCGGGAGACTCTGGCAGGCATCTGGGCACAGTATACTCATGCCTGCGTATGCGGCTATAGTCAGTCAAATTACTGAAAATCTTCTGAATGTGGATTTTGTGGAGAAACTCAATGAGTTAGGAAAGAGACTGATGAGGAAGGCAAAGTAAACAGAGTATTCTTAGGGCCTCCGGCACCACCTGGTCCACACCCCAGATCTGAACAACTGTGTCTTGGCTGCACAGAACCTGGCCTGAGAAATTGTAGGCTTGAAGAAGCAGGTCCTGTGTGATGGAGAGCTTTGCCCGTCCTGGTGCTTCTTGGTGGGTGGCAGGAGTACTTTATGTACTGTTTCCATGGAGAAGCACAAACTTTCCAGGAGATTTATTAACTTCATTGCCCCATCAGACAACAGGGAGATATTTTTGTCCTCTATTGGGGTGGGCAAATCATAAAGTTGCAGAAATTAGGCCAGAAGGACCAAGAAAAGCAGAAGCCAAAGAGCAAGGTCTCTCTGGGAAGCCTTCCCTGACCTCCTAGGCAGGGGAAAACTTCCCTCTGCAGTGAGTACAGCGCCACACAACTTACCTCTCAGGAACCTCCTGTGTTCTCGTTCTCTCTCTCTTCCCTCCTTTCTCTCCCTCTCTCGCTCCATTCCCTGTTCTTCCTCTTGTTCAACTTCTCTTTCACCCCCTTCTTTCCTGTCTCCTTTCCACTTTCCCTCTCTTCTTTCCTTTTTATTTTTTCTCTCTCTCTTTCCTTCCTTCCTTCTTTCTTTCCCTCCTCCTTTGTCCTTTCATTGTCTTTCTCTTCTTTTTCTTTCCCTTTTTTCAATATGTGTTTCTTGAACACCTACCATCCTGGAACCCGGTACCATGCTTTGCAGATCTTTATTATAGCAAACGGTTTCTTCTTCTTTTGTTCTTTCCTTTTTTTTTTTTAACTCTTTTGTCCAAAAAAAAAAAGTAAGCTTCTATTATGGTGCCCGACATCCAACAGAAAAACTATTTTTTTACTTCCAATTCAGAAAACATCTATTTACCTGCTGTACTATACTGGGAACTAGGGATAACAGAATTGAATATTATATAGGCTTTGCCCCCAAGGAGCTCACAGGTCATGAAAGACCCACATGTGAACAGAAAACAAACGGCATTTTGTCCATAAGGCAGAGATGGCCAGCTGTTCAAAGATTTGTACACTCCTTTCAATATGCAAAATTATTGCTGGGATGAGACCAGCAAGGATCTACATTTCTTGCCCCAACCCCTCCAGTTGTCTAAATGTAACAGACAACAGAATGAGCTCCGGCCAAAAAGGCCCTTTTGGAACCCTCCACGCCTTCCCTCTCCTCTGTCTCCTGGCTGGAAATTGACAGTAAGTTAACTAAAGAAGACACAGGTTGAAGATGGCAGAACCTTTGCCAGGCTGGGTCCCTGAATGACTGTATGGAGCAGGGTCACTCAATCTACTTCAAGTTGGGCTTTACATGAGCAAGAAATGTACTTTTATTTTATTAAGCTGAGTTTGAGTTACCAAGGATTATCAGTTATGACAGCTAGTATTATCTTAACTAATAAAATGTGACAGTTCATTTGATAAATATTTATTAAGCACTTCTGTGTAGCAGATATTGTCTGGGAATATATCAGTGAACAAAAGAGACAAATATCTCTGCCCTTCTGCTGCTGACGTCCTGTTGGGTACCTAGCTCCACAGTAGGTGTTCAAAAAATATTAATGGAAGACATAGCTTAAAGACTCATTGAGCTTACATTTTAGGAAAAAGAAAGAAGGAACCGAGAAACAAGGAAACTTTACGTGGAAAACAGTAAACACTTTCAGAACACAGCCTCAATTTCACTGAGTGGAAAAGCCTCTCTTCCCTTTTTCCTGTTTATTGAATATGAACACTGCCATCTGTGCCCACTCTCAGATAGGGAGATGTCTCATGGCAAGGGTTGTCTTATTTGTCTGGGTATCCCCAGGACCTGGTACAATGTCAAGCATTTCATAGGTGCTCAATAAATGTTGGCTAAAACAGTCTTATGCTTTAAAATTTATGTATGTTATGCATATCCTTTTATTTTGTCGAAGGTTACATTTTTAAAAAATAGTACAAAATTAAAAATACGAAAGCCATAAACTTGCTAGAGAGAAAATTTCTATCCAGGGGAAGGGTTGACCAGCATCACAGATGAATATGTGAAAGGGCCAAAGGGCAGTACCAATAGTGAATAAGAGAAATGCAAAATCCTGAGAGCTGGAATAGCCAGGAAAATTTTACAGAAAATACTGTTAATAACAACAGCTTGACTTTTTATGACCTTGTAGAGTTTACAAAGCATTCCCATACCTATTACTTCATTTGACACATTTAATAGCTCTCTGGGGTAGTTATTATTAACCTCAAAGAGATTAAGGGATTTACCCAAGCTCAACAGCTAATAATTAATAGAGAGTCAGAACTCGAACTCTGGTCTTTTTATTCTGCATCTGAAATAAGGCTCCAAGGTGAGATGTGGGTGCGCAAGGCATACATAAGGGGCTTTCCAGAAAGCAGCCCCCCCAGTGCCCCCCAAATCAAGGGTTAAATGTGTTCACATATGAGTCTACATTTTCAGTGACCTGCTCCCCTCTGGTTATAAGCAATTTCAGGCTGTCTTCTAAGGAAATTGTAGACTAGTCAGTTTTTCCCCAGTGTCCTGCCAGTCATTTCTGGTGCTTCGCCAACATCACCATCTTACTGTGATTACATTATTGGGAAACAGAATCCACCTCCTTGATTAGATGAGAAAGGAACTGTTAAGTCCAACAAGTCGGTTTGTAATGAAGGAGAAGGTGGAGGAAGCATTCTTTAATGTCTACCAAGTGTTATAGAAATCTTTCAGAGTAAAGGAGGGACCCAGCACATACTTTGGAGAAGGCTTCAGATGGCATGGAGTTCAAGTTATTAAACACAGATTCTAGAACACTGGAGGGGTCATTTGTCACATTTTCAGAAATGCCACCAGAATCCGAGCAAAGTCCTGACAATCCAGGCACCAAAGACATCGTTTAAAAATTCCACCTGCTATCAAAGGAGCTATCAAAACAACTTCAGAAAGGATACATTTATATTATTTTTTAACAAAAATATCCTTATTTTTTAACAATCTGATAGAAGTCATTGAATAAATATGATATGATATGAAATCTAATATGTAATAATGGGAGTGGCTGTTTTGGTTAAGGAGGAAGCACATTGTGAATGAAAGACTCAAACAGGGGTTAGCCACTCATCTAGGGCACTGTAGGTGGAAGTGTTCATCTTAGAGGAGGTTGGATATCAGGACCTCCAAGTCCATCTAGCGACCTGTGAGCCCTTTTACAGAACAGAGGGTATCCAGAACTTAGAGGGGTCATAGTTCTAATCTCACAGATGCCAACTCCAAGACACCACTGGGTATTATTTCCTGAGCACAAAACACTCAGTATCAAATCAAATAAAAATGGCAAGACGAAATAGAAAGAAAATCATAGGGCACCTAGAATCAAGACGAAAAGAAAAAATTGTAAAATTTTTCAACAATTATCGAAGAACATGTCTATTTAACAGCTGGTAAATGTTCACGGTTAATGATCTCAACTCTGAGACTTGGTTCCTTCATGGGAAAATGAGAGGGAGAAGAGATTGACAGAGCACCTCAAAATTCACTATCAGCCCAGTCTGTGAATCAATGACTTCAAGAAAGGCTAATGATATGCCAGGTACCTAATCAAGATGTGTGAATATCAATTCTTGGCCTTCATCTTTTCTGTCTGGGAGACTAAACATGCCAAAACCTCACCCTGACTTCACACTACCTCCACTTCAAATTCCATCTTGGTCAACAGAGGTCATCCTCTTTCTCAGGTCTAACCATCTTCTTCATGAAACCAAGATAGATGGTTCATTTTCTTAAGTGAGTGTTAGCCTTTACCCACAGTTTCAAGTCCAGCAATGTAGCCAAACTAAAGACAATACTATATCCCACTGTCTGACAGAGACAATGAAGAAAAATGCAGATAGCTAGTATTTCTAAATCTGAGTAATAGTCCTGTGTTCAAAGAAGAACAAGAATATATTACAAGAATACAACATTCTGTTAAATTGTGCAGTGACCTTTATTGGCCAACTATCATGCCATTAAGTGCCATCTCTGTCTTGAGAGATTACAAGATCATATCTAAAAAACTTGATAAACTTTCCTAAGCCCTGATCAAATCACATACTTACATAAAACACAAGCATGCCATAACTTTGTCCATGTCATGTGTCATCCAAATACGTTTTATAAAGAGCATTCTAAGATCTAAAAGCTCCTCTAATCCACGTCCAGGAGATTTTCCTAGACTGAGAGAAAACATGCACTGTAGGATTTCCCACACCTCTGTCAAAGATTTGAAGGTCTTTAGTCTACTTGGCAAAATAAAGTACACTTAAGATGCATCACTCTTGCCAAAGAAAGGGTTTCGACCTTTTGGACAAGCAGATTCCAACCTAATGGCCAACTCAAATGAAAACCAGTGTTTATTCTAACAATTTGTAGAATATTTGTAACTACCAGTTCTGTCTTTCTCACTTTGCCAACTCACTACCCAGTGCCCAGAAAGAGGGATTATGCATAGGGCAGTGGTTTTGGTGTATAACCAATAAAGAATCAAATCCTTTTTGCTCTTCCTTATATTTCTCTTCCTTATATTTCTTCCTTCCTTATATTTCTCTTACACACCTATCCCAAAAACCTCCCCTGTGCTACAGGAGCCCCATCCTGAACATGATCAGTACAAACATCAGCTTCACAAAAATCAAGTGCACAAATGTAAGGTGTATGTGGTATGTGAAGATGATAGGAGGCTATATGTATATGTATGTAGGAATGCATTAATGAATGGGAGGGGTTTTTGCAGTGATCAACGCAATGGCATTTGATATCACCATCAAATTGCTTTCTCTTATAAACTTTTAGAATATAGTAGTCTCCCCCTTTATCTGTAGTTTTGGTTTCCATGGTTTCAGTTATCTAAGATAACATGGTCTGAAAATATGGAATGGAAAATTCCAGAAATAAACAATTCATGAGTTTTAAATTATACACCATTCTCAGTAGCATAATGAAATCTTGGGCCATCCTGCTCCATCCTGCCCAGAATGTGAGTCACCCCTTTGTCCAGCGTATTCCCACTTTCTATGCTACCTGCCCATGAGTCACTTAGTAGCTGTCTTGGTGATCAGATCGACTGCCACAATATCACGTACTTATGTTCAAGTAACCTTAATTTTACTTACTAATAGTCCAAAAGCACAAGAGTAGTGATGCTGGCATTTGGATTTGCCAATAAACCATAAAGTGATAAGGTAAAAGATTGAAGTGAAAAGGTGAAAAAAATCTTGACTTAATAAGAAAAGAAAAAAATCGTATGCTGAGGTCGCTAAGATCTACAGTAAAAATGAATCTTCTATGCATGAAATTGTAAAAAAGGAAAAAGAAATTCATGTTTAGTATATATAGAATTTGGTACTATCTACAGTTTAGGCATCTACCAAGAATCCTGGAACATATTCCCAGGACACAGATAAGGGAGGACCACTGTACATCTCTTGACCCACTTTGTATAGCACCATCCAGAGATTACCGATACTTTTGATACCATTAATTGATGAAAAGACGGCTGCTTCCTTTGTTTCTTAGAAACACGGAAGCCTGTAAATGTAGCAAAGGCAACCAGAAAAAAAATAAGAGTCCATATGTCCATGCCCAGTCAGTAAACAACAAAATTAAGAAACCAACAAAAACCTTTTAACCTGGACATCATGAAGGATACACTTGAAATGGTATCATCAAAAATCAGCCTCTTTTCTATTCATATGGCATATTAGCAAGCACAGCAAACAAGTAAATAACCATCTTCAAGGCCAAATTTAATGAATTCTTTCTTTACCCCCCTCTTTTATCCCAGTCTCTATCTCTGCCCTTCCAGGAGCTGGGTTTTCTCATGGCTGCTGCTCCTCTCCCACACGGTGTAAGCAGAGAGCTGGAGAAACAGGGCCCTAAGCTGGGGACTGCCAGCAGCAAGCCTCTGACATCACTGGGTAGCAGGAAGTACCACAGGAGTCTGAGGTTTCACGCCTCACTGCCCTCTCAATACAAAAATCCTCCCAGTGACACTGTGCCCAGAAGATGTTTACTGCCTAAGCACACAGTCAATCTCCCCTCGAAGAAACATGCTTCCCACTGTAGACTGTGTCCACCACTCTAGAGACAGGGAAACCGCACCCTCTGCGGCTGACACCATAGAAACGAACTCATCTTTAAATCTGCCGAGCTGCTTTTTGCTTTCTTCTGCCAGCTGGTCCTTGGCAAAGCTACTTGATAAATCCAAACACATCAGTTTCACTGGCCGCTGAAGGGCCTGTGCTTTTGGGAAACAGGCTTGCCATAAAGCTAATCTTTGTGACGGCAGCTTCTGGTCTCTCCTGTCACCCCTATTGCCCTTCCCTGTTCTGTCTCTAGAAATCACAGACTGCATCGCTAGAAGGGCCTCAAGTCCTACTCTCTCCACCCTGCAGATGAGAAAGCCTAAGTTTAGAGAAGGTTGGCAACTTGTCCAAGTTTACAGGGTGGCATTAGTGGTGGCAGAGCTTAGCCAAACCCAAGACTGCTATCCAGTATGGACTTCCATAAGCACGGGTTTTACTGTAAGAAAAAAAATACTGGGTTTCAGTCCTAGAGTGGCTAATCACTGGTTGGTGACCTAGGGCAAGTAACATTTATCTATCTGCCTTCTCAGGCTTTCACATCTGTAAAATAGACAATAAATATACAATAAACATAGCTACAGCTCACTACGTGGATGTGAAACTGTGATACTTTCAAGTGTTTACAGGAATATGATTTGTGCTTTTTTGTACAAATCATACTTTATAAACTACACTCAAGTCTCCTTAATGTGCTTAAAGACCCATGAAACCTCTGGGTCAGACAGATTCTTAACTCATCTTTTCAGATCCAATTTGTTATTATCTCCTTCAGAACCTCCCCTACCTTCCCAGATGCAGCGAGGTGCCCAGCTCCCTCCTACACATCTATCTTTGCACCTTAGTATAACCGTTCCTTGTACCTTTTCCCCTATTCAATTGTGAGATTCAAGGAAATGAACCGTGTCTTAATCATAGTCCATTAATCTTTGCATTTCCAGCACCTAGCACTATTCACGGTCCATTAGAAGTGAATTAATGAATGCTTATTGAATTAAAGTAGAAGTGAATAAAATAACTAAGTAATAGGGACAAACTAAAGGTGAATATACTTTCCTCCTTTGACTTGCTGTATTAGAGTTCTCCAGTGAAACAGAACCAAGAAGATATATATATGTAGAAATTCATTATGGGGGTTGGGTCATACAATCAGGCAGGCTGAGCAATCCGACAATATGCCATCTCTAAAAGCCAAGTGAGAGAACCAGGAAAGTCAGTGGTATAATGCAGTCTGAGTCCAAAGGTCTGAGAACCAGGATTAGGGGAGCACAGGTGTAAGTCCCAGAATCTAAAGGCCCAAGAACTAGGATCTTTGATGTCCATGGACAGAAGAAGATAAGTGTCCCAGCTCAAGGTGGCATCAAATTCACCCATCTTCCATCTTTCTGTTCTACTGGGCCCTCTGCAGATTGGATGATGCCTACCCGAGGCATGAATATCTGAGGGCAGATATTCTGTACTCAGTCTACTGATTCAAATGCTAATTTCTTCTGGAAATCTTCACAGGCACACCCAGAAATAATGCTTTACCAGTTATCTGTGCCTCCCTTAGCCAAGTTGACTCCTAAAATTAACATCACACTTACCAATCCTGAAATGACATTCCTAGGCAACCACTCACACCTGCAAGTCTTCCCATGAGGTGCATTTCCAGGCAACACACCTCCATCAGCTCTAAGTGCCTCAGACGAAGGAGTCCTCACCACCACCCTGTAGTCAGGAGGCATGAAATAATATTTCTGAAATATCTTCACATCCCTCTTTGACAGTCTCTAGGGTATTTCCAATTTACCACAACAAAAAGAGAAATACTTTTATTTTGCTGTTTCTTGTAACAATAGGGCCCTAATGATGCAAAGAGATGGAAACAATAATATAACCAATCAGGCATAGGAGAATTTCTTAGCAAACTGGAACTTATGACTGCTGCAAATCTCAAGAACAGTGAGGGAATCAGCATTTTGTGTATTTGATTAGCAAAAGTAGTTTGACATGCAATGTTCCCATACCTGACTCACGGTGAGCCCATGTGACATGTCCCAGATATGTCCCCAAGGGTCATGATGAACACCAGGCAGAAAAATATAGTTTTAAAACACTATTAGTCATGGCAATGAGAATAAGTTTTGAGCTCCTTGTCATACACTATATTTTGGGGGATAAACGATACACCATTTGGATTTGGAACAGTCCTAGAAAAACATTCTAGTTGCTGAGACTCTGGAAGGTAGAGAAACAAACATCAATTATGGCCCAATTTCTTGTTCCAAAATGGACCAGGCTGTGTCTCACTTTTATGCCTTTGTGAATGATTTCTTCTACCTGAAATTCCTCCACCACCACCCCAAACTTTCATTTTCCTTCCTTGCTTCTTCTTTTAGCAAACTCCCCCTCATCCTTCTAGATCCATCATCACCCACGATAAATCTTTCAGTACTCCCTAACAAGAGTAAATTACTCTTTCCTGCATGACTCCTGACAAATCAAAGATTACCTTGAGTTGTAACCATCTTTCTCTTTGTTGAATTTCCCATTGGACTATGAGCTCCCTGAGGGCAGGAAATTAGTCTTTTTCATCTTTTTCCCCCTAATATCTAGTATGGAATTTTATACCTATTATGTCTAGCAGAGGACAAGTATGAAATAAGTGTTAAATGAATAAATGAGTAGAATGAATAACAAATTCCCTTAACCTAGGCAGGACAGGAAAGGAGTTGGTAAACAGGACTAGAAAGGTGACATTTCCCTGTTTCTATAAAATAGTCCAAGATCTCCAAAGAAAAGGAGCTTGAGAAGTATGTGTAACTTTGATTATTTGCTTGGTATGGACATTAAAAAGCAGATAGATGTTTACATTTTTAATAGGCCAGCTAGAGACCATATAATCTTCCCGAATTCTTTCCCTAAAATGAAATTCCCTTAAGTAGGTCATGACAAGAAGATGTATCTCAGTGGTCAGGTCCTCTTGCAGGGGAGGCAACTATAAAAATGCCCTTTTCTGGATGTGGTAACCCAGGGTGGTTTGGGATGGTCTGGGAAAACACCATCTATACACCAACCACCTAGAATCTTAAACATAACTAGACTTTCACATGGTTTATTAGTGTCCTCCTTGGATCTCAAAATATTTTTAAACAAGATTGAATTCCACATTTATGCTAGAAGGGAAAAACAAAATCTTCCCTTCAGGGTAGTTTCATTCACCCACAATTGCAATACTACTGGTATACTCCACTACCTGAATGCTTATTTAAAAGCCAATGATAAATTACCAAGTGATACAGGAAGATATAAGCAGAAGTCCCTTAAATATGAACTTCCATCATGCATCTGAAATGAATTGAATTTGCAAATCTTTGGTTTATGCCCTGCTCTTCAGGGACATACTAACTATGTAAAGATAGGTATCTGTGAGCAAACAGCCGTCCGGGGGCACCCTCAGAAACATGCTAGAATATCCAAAGCCAGGGCTGCATGCACTTCATTCTTCCAGGACTCTCTGCATTGGGCATTCATTCTGGAAAGCATACAGGCAGTGCAGTTCACCAGATCAGTGTTCAAATCCCAGCCTGCTCACTTCCTGGGTAGATGACTTTGGGAACTTATGGAACCTCTCTGAGCATGCATTTCTCAGCAGTAAAATGGGGCTAATAATGCCTATGGTAACCAGCCTTCAAGATAGCCCCAGTGTTTCCACCTCCTGGCTTTCACATCCTTGTGTAGTTCCCTCCTATATTTACTACAGTCAAACTCTATGACTAATAGTATATGGTAGAAGTGATGGCATGTCACTTCTGTAAATTAGGTTATAAAAGACTGTGACTTCCATCTTGGGCTCTCTCTCTCCTCCTCTGTCATATCACTCACTGGGAATGCCATGTCTTAAACAGACTCATGGATTCCTTGCTCATATGTCAAGGAATTTTCCTACCAAAAGTCACTGAGTGAGCCCAGAAGCAGAACTTCCAGCCCCGGTCAGGCCTTCAGAGACTGCAGATGCAGCTGACAGCATGACGGCAATCTCATGAACCACTCAGCCAAGTTGCACATGGATTCTTGATCCTTAGAAACTATATGAGATAATGAACTTTTATTGGTTTAACCTGCTAAATTTTGGGGTTATTGGTTATACAGCAATAGATAACTAACACAATGTCTCTTATGTTGAAATAATATATGTCAAATGCTGAGCATATGCTTGGCACATATTAGGAATTCAAATGATAGCTATAAAAATTTAAATTATATCACTGATAATTATATCAATTATATTTCATTTTATTGTTATTTATATTTATAAATAATATTTATAGATCCATCATAATGCTTTTCTGTGGGAAAGAAACAAACAGAAGGAGCATCAGTCTTTTTTTGGTTTTTTTTGGAGACATGGTCTTGCCCTGTCACCCACGCTGGAGTGCAGTGGTACAATTATAGTGCACTGCAGTCTTGATCTCCTGGGCTTAAGTGATCCTCCTGTCTCAGCCTCCCAAGTAGCTGGGACCACAGGCACATGCCACCATGCCCAGCTAATTTTTAAAGTTTTTTTTTTTGTAGAGATGGGATCTCCCTATGTTGCGCAGGCTGGTCTCAAACTCCTGGGCTCAAGCAATCCTCCCACCTCATCTTCCCAAGGTGCTAGGATTACAGGTATGAACCACCGTGCCCAACTGGGCATCAATCTTAATGACACTTTTTTTTCATGTTTCCTGTTGGTAGCACAAGGCTTAAACTTAGTACCCACAGCTCTAATTTGCAGATACCCACTGATGTCAAGCATTCTGAAAACTAGATTTTTTTCTATGTAAATATTTAAAAGGTAATAAAATAGAAAAAAAGGAAGACTGTCCTCTTTGACCAATAGATACTGCTTTTAAAATAATAATGACCTCTGCTTAGCTGCTACTTCAGTTCACAAGAGGCCATCTCTCATAGGCCTGCTCTAGGTTAAAGCCCTGGACACAAAGGCTCCTGATTTGAATTATGACTGACTGCTCCGTGGCCCTAAGCAAGGTACTTCCCTTCTGAAAGCTTTGGTTTCGCCATGTGTTAAAATAGGAAAAATGGTACACATCTCAAGGTGTCATTTTGAAGATTAAATAAGATAATGAAGTAAAATGTTCAGAAGAGTGAAGTGGTCAATAATGGTATGCAGCTATTATTATCATTTTCTGCTATGTGGTAGGAATTATTATTATAATTGTTTTAGAGATCAGGTCACCTAGGCCCATCATCGTCAAAGATTTGCTCAAGGTATGGGAGAAGGCTGCTTCTAGCTCCAGCCTTCTGATTTTTTTAAAAACAGTCCCAAATGAACTGTAACCCTTTTTGGATTTACACAGGTTGCAGTGAATACACGCTTTTTAAAATTACCCTGTGTATAAACTATGGTGACAGAAGCCAGAAAGTGATTGCCTCTGGGTAGAGGTGTGGGAGTAGGGATGGGAGGCAGGCGAGTACAATTGACTAGAAAGGAGCACAAGGGAACTTTCTGAAATGACACAAATGTTCTACAGCTTGTTTTAGGTAGTTTCATGAGTGGACATGACTGTTAAGACTGATGGAACCAAACACATAATTCATCTATATTAATTATACCTCAACAACAAGAATAAAGTAAACAAAAACCCAAAAAATTACCTCATGTATTCAAAATAAGCATTGGCCCCATCACAATTTCAAGCCCACCCTCCTCTTCTTTCTTCAGACATTGTTATGGGAAGAAAGGACAGCAACTCTGGGTGAACAGGCATGGCCTATACATCCCCAAACCGCCCCCATCCCAAAACGCAAAACAAAACAGGAAATAGTAGGGCAAAGGAAGGTGAGCTCCTAAAGGGGCCCTCAGACAACAGCCCCTCTCTCCCTGAAAGGTGGTCTGTGCCCACTTTCCACAGACATGCTGCAAGCCACCCACATGGGCCATGGTCTGACCTGCCCAGGTGGAGACACAAGGTCTCCTGGGCTGTCAATCCTGCACCTTGAACAAATAGGAAATTCATTTGGGAGGAGGACAGAGTGTGGAAGAGTGAGGATCCTTCCAGCCCACTTTATACACAAGCAGAAAAACATCGTATATCCAGGTAACTGCAATAATTCAAAAGTTGCTCAAACTTCAACTCCCATTCCTATCCCACCTGCCTGGAAGAAAAGTCCACAGCCCGGCTCAGGGTGAGCTGAGGGTTCTGATTTAGGCTGGATTTGTGCCAGTGTGGAGGTGGGTGGTCGAGTATGGAGGGTTTTCTCTCCTAATAGTTTAAATAAAAGCCGCTATGGAAGACGAGAGAAATATGAGCTCTAGTAGAAAAACTTTTCTTCTCTAAATCTAAGGGAAAATGATGTAGCAGCCAACCTTCAACATTCTGAAGGAGAAAATGCAGAGACCTTTGCAACCTCAGTTAGTAAGTGCCAGGAACTGAGTGTGGAGATTGGGTGATCAGCTAGGTTGACTCACCAGTCATGTGACTCCTTCTGGCCAAATCCTTGCCTCAGCAGAATTATAAATTACCGGGTGCCACAGGCCTTCCCAGATCCCCGGCAAGTAGCAAAACCCATGTGTGTAAAATCCATAATACCAGGGCCCAAGAACAAGAATGTTTGTGCTAAGAAGGGACCTTAAGAACCATGCACTGCAACCACCTCATTTTCCAAAAAAGAATGCAGCCCATATGAAATGGTCTAACACAGGGGTCCCCAACTTCCAGGGCCACGACTAGTACTAGTCCATGGCCTGTTAGGAACAGGGTTGCACAGCAGGAGGTGAGCGGTGGGAGAGTGACCAAAGCTTCATCCATATTTACAGCCATTCCTCATCGCTCGCATCACCAACTGAGCTCCACCTCCTGTCAGATCAGCCAGCGATGGCATTAGATTCTCATAGGAGTGTGAACTCTACCGTGAACTGTGCATGCGAGGGATCTAGGTTGCATGCTCCTTATGAGAATCTAATGTCTGATGATCTGACACTGTCTCCCATCACCCCAGATGGGATCATCTAGTTGTGGGAAAACAAGCTCAGGGCTCCCACTGATTCTACATTATGGTGAGTTGTATAATTATTTCATTATATATTACAATGTAATAATAATAGAGAGTACAAAATAAATGTAATGTGCTTGGATCATTCCAAAAGCATCCCCCCACCGCTGTCTGTGGAAGAACTGCCTTCCATGAAACTGGTCCCTGGTGCCAAAAAGTTGGGGACCACTGATCTAACACATATGAGGGTTCACATTTGGAGGAATCAATCTGCTCAGTTGCATGGATCCTATACCCAAGGGCATCTCTGGGCACCTACTCTTGGGAGAAAAATGCTTTTGGGAAGCAAACAATTAGGTAAGAGATGCTAAAGAGGTGAGGAGAGAAAATTGGAACCAGATGACAACATCTTAAGATACTGGTCTCTCTCCTCTTTCCCAAAAGATAAACCTCGTTGTTGCACCTCTTCAAGGCACAGGCATCTGTGGGCACACGTCCCCACTTCTGGAAGGAAGCTCCTTCAGAACAAAAGCCATACCCAGAAACCATCACTGGTCCCCCAAAGCCCCAGACACTGCCATATCCCCCTGTTTGTTCAACAGAACAATACTCACCCCTCTGTGGCCCCAACTTAGACAAAACCATGAAGGAAAAAAGAAATACTAGCCTTCAGGCTTTCTTCTTCCCCAAATCCCTTCTCACCCACTGCTTCCAGACTGTACCCGTCCATTCCCACCTACGTGTCTGGTTTCCCTAGGAGGAGCCCCAAGCAAAACCAGCATCTTTCACTGGCAACTATGCTAACATTTCTAAATCTTTGGTCACCATTGAAACATAGGGATCTGTGTCATTACTCAGCATACTATTCAAATACAGCTCTTGAAATAATAATAATAGCTATTATGTTTTTTTCTGTATGCCAATACACTTTTAAAGTGTTTTCCATGTATTAACCCACTGAACTCCTACAATAAATCTAGGAGATAAGTATTATAAATTTTCTCACATTTTTAGAGTGGAAATCAGAGGCACAAAAAGCAACTTGCTCAGCATTACTCAGCAGGTGAGCAGCAGTGCTTGGATTCACATGAAGGCAGTCTGGTTCCAGAGCCCATTTCCTGGGTCACTATGCTATTTTATGTCTCCAGGTTACCTTGGTACTTTTTCTGACTCTCCTCAAAAAAACAAAACAAAACAAAACAAAAAAACACCAAAACCAAAACACAAGTCAGGCACTTTCCCCGGAGAAGGGAAAGAAGAGCCTTCTATTCTTACCCCCATTTACCAGCACTTTCCACATTGAGTTAATTTGTATAATCCCGTCTCCTCCCCAGGTCTATGAGTTGTTTGTGGAGACAGACTTTATTCATCTCTGTCACAGTTCAATAAATATTTGCTGAATTTCTGAATAAATAAATATATTCATTTTAAAAAGGGCAATGCTTTAACCTAGGAGGGAAAAAGGATCCCTGGTTTATCAATCAAAAGGCTGAGGCTGCAGTCCCTGTCACCAACTAGCTGTGTGACCTTGAGCAATTTCCTTCACCTCTTTGGTCCTTGGTTTCCTCATTGCCAAAATGAAAGGGGTCAGGCTTGATGACCTCTGAGTTCCCTTTCAGCTGTGGTATCCTAAGATCATGGCACAGGGGCAGGCCAGTGAGAGAAGAGACTACAGCAAACTGGTCTCCATGTGTCCCTCACATCACACCCACAGGTGCAGGCACCATCAGTCTGACTTTACCAAGAGTCACCAGGAACAGCAGGCGGGAACGCTAACTGGGAAGGTGGGGTGGCAGACTGCAACCAAGCCCAGTGGCACCACCCTCCACGTGGGAACCACCCAAGAGGGGACATCAAAGGGGTACAAAGAGTCCAACTGCTTTCTGGGGGCTGCTGGCCATTGGTGTGAAAAGAATGAGACCAGCCACTCTGTCTGCACCAAAGCCACCGAAATGCCTGTAAATCAGGAAGGGATTACTCCACTTGAGTAAAACCTGTGATGTTCCTTTCACTGCTTTTCCCCCTACTATCATTACCCAGTCAAGCATGCTTGGCATTGTAAACAGGTGATTAACAGGCAGGTTTTGGAAGAAACCAGGAGTAGGAGCCGGATCTCTGCTCAGCACATGCACTATGTTCTTCCTCACCTCCTCTCCTCTGAGCAGGAACCCATTTAGCCACACGGCTGCCCATCCCTCTGGAGGAAGATTTCGCCTAGGGATGGGAGGAGTATCGTGATGGTGGGAACCTCCTTTATTCAGCAACACCAAGATGAAGCTGGCATGAGAAATCAGACTCAGAACTCAAGCTGGCAAAACATCTGACGGGGTGCTGGTGGCCAGAGACAACAACATGGGTTATGGAGAGTCACAAATGGCAGAGGATGCCAATCAAGCCAAAGGATTCCCTGTGTTTTCTGGCCTGTTCTCTGAGGCCAGCTCATTTCACCCAGTCATAACACAGGTTTTAACAAAAGCTCAGAGCTGGGAAATAAGGCTTTTGTGTCTTGTCCTCCAGGTTATAGGTATTTTTATTGGAAGGTGCCTTCTTTCCTGGGCAAATATTTTATGGAGTGTCTTTGAGTGAGTGGCCCAGAAAACAGAGGAAGGAGATGTTAAAAAAAATAAAAAGAGAGAGAGAGAGAACTTTTAAGAATACAACAAGTAAAGTGCAGATGAGGGACAGAAAGACTCTACTGTCATCACATCAAGTCAAGAAACCTGCCCCAACAAGAGACACAACTTAAAGGTTGGGCTCAAATTTATAGATGTTCTTTTTCTGGCTTCAAAGACAGTACAGTGTAGGGATATTTTTTTTCCTCTAGAATGAAAAAAATCTCAGAGTTGGAAGGACCTTTGAGCCCAAACAATATCTAATACACAAATCCCTTCTACAATCTTTCCAACAAGTGTTAACCCATTCTCTGCATCCTCACTTCTGGGACAGGAAACTTATTATTTGCCCTTTCCACTTCAAAGAAGCTCCCATCATTGGAGGCTTCATTGAGAACCTGAGCTGAAATTTGCTTTCCAGAAATGTCTACCCATTTTTCATCACTCCATACAACATAAGCCTAAGTGCTAGGCTACTGATTATCTTCAAAACATTTGAAGACAGTCCTTGATTTTCTCTTTCTGGGTTTAGTAACCCTAAAATCATCAACCAAAATATCTCCTCAGCCTAGATGTTTTCCTGTGGACTCATGCCAGCTAATTTTTATCTTAACATCTTTACCAAAATGAACACTCCTTTTGTAGTAGGCCCATGACAGAAGGGGACAGGATGATTAGAACTCTTTTAGAACTCTTCATGCCCATCATTACTATTTTCTCAGTGTGGACATGTCACATTGTGGACTGGTGACATTTGTAACCAAAATCTGACTCTTGTCACACATATTATTGCCAGGCTAAATATTCCTCCATCCTGCTGTTGTACAATTGGTTGTTTCAGCTAGAGTACAGAATTTATATTTTCCCTAGTAAATATCCTCTGGTTTGGAATCGTTCAAGCTGTTTGAGACATCTGGTTTCAGATTAAGTCATCCACAGGCTCACAAACCTTCCAAACATTGTGTCTTCTATTAATCTGATCAACATGCATGTCATCTTTGTCTAACCAAGCCATCAATATAGAGATTGAACAGAACAGACCAGAGGCCAGAGCTCTAAAGGGTGCCTGCCATCAGTGCCTTCTTTTCAGATTAATATTTTTCAAGGATCGGTATTTTTTTAGCGTTGTCTCATAGTCCTCCAAGGCTCCTGGGCCTAACATCCAAATCCTTCAGTGAGATCTGGTCTTGGCAAAGTTTCCTGGTACAAAGAACAATTTGCCTTTCCCAACACATCCTACTATTGCTTGCTCCCATGTCCAACTTTGCTTCTTTCCCTAAAATGCACTTCTCTTGTTTATTCACTGGGGGGGATCTCCTACTAATTTTCAGGTCTCAGTTCAAAGTTTCAACCGCCTGTGATGCTATCATCTGCTCCATGTGCAGAATTAGGTGTTCCCAGAGTATCCTATATGATCCCCTGCTATAGTACCTAATATATGGAGCTGCAACTGCCTGCCAGTCTCTCAGAAGACTAGGTACAGAAAATGGGTGGTACATCTGCCATTATCCCCTTTCTATCCTCAAGGAAGATTGTTCTAATCAATCACTGTGTCCAGACAAAGCCTCAGAATTCTCCCCAACACAATCCTCCAGGCAGCCACTACCAATTAATAGATTAGATCTGACACTTAAGTTGAAACTCTATACTATTTAATATTTCCTTAGGGGCAATGCCATGCCTCATTCACCTTTGTATCACTAGGCCTAGCAAAGTGTCTGGTGTAAAATTAACTCAATAAATATCTGGTGAGTGAATGACTTTGTTTACCAGAGAGCTAGCATTTAAAAAATAAATTTTCCCATGCTCATATAAGATCTCTATATACAAAATAATTCTGGTAGTGGCAAGAGGTAGTCTTTTGCACTAATTGTGATTAATATTCAAGAATAATAATTGACTACTGCTTAAGAATGTTCTCCACCTGATTCTGAGCAGAGCTTCCTGAAAAGCCTGGCCTGATTGGTCTTGGTATCCATAGCCCTCATGTGATACTTATGCATGCAGGGCCTTAGTGGCCTGGAACCAATTTGCCTTCCCAGCTTTCTATATCCTAAATCTCTATTAGCTGATAGCAATTTTAGGAGGTCTGAATGCCAGGGTTGAAAATGGATCTGCCAAAGTTTTATCTATTAAAAAAATGTATATCATGAAGATTGTTTTCCCATGGAACACTCTTCAGAGACCGTGCCTGAACCAAAAAGAAAAATTCCTAAAGAAACTCATTTATTATCACACTCTGGTGTTGATAAAGATAGCCCCTGGGATGAGTCCAGAGGCAGCTGTGCTTATGTAAAGGTCAAATAAGGGCCAGCAGCATCACCAACTATTATTAATTATTTAGTAATTAGCCATTCTTTACCTATCTCTGCCTATGGACAGGATATTTTAGGTCTTAGATGTAATCTAGTCTCCAACATTACTCTTACAGAGTCACGGTGTACACAGAACAGAACTTATAAATTAGGAGGATAAGAAAATAAGATAGAACAGTCTCCTTCATTTTCATAAGTAACTTTCAGAGGCCTAAAGAATTTCTAGTGCTATATTTAAACCACATTTGGGGGCTTTGTGAGGATGCTTCATAAATTGGAAGTGATTAGTAGTACTTGACTGATAAATATTTACTGCATGGATGGATGGATGGATGGATGGATGGATGGATGGATGGAAGGATAGATGGATAGATGGATGGATATGCAACTTCATGTATGAAGCAACTAGAAAACCAGACATTCTATCACTTGATTCAACTGCTTAGAAACCGAAAAGAATCTGGCATAATCAACAAACAGAGCCAACACCTCAAACAGAGCTCAAATTAAATCACAAGTAAGTTTACTAGATTCAGATTCTTTTACAGGCAGAGTCTTTTAAAGAAATAATTTAAAAGATTATAAAGAAAGACTCTGGGTTCAGCCATCGGGGCTACTTATGATTATTGATTTGGACGTACTTGTATACAGTATGACTTCCACAGCAGTACTGCAGGAAAACACATTGTGGTTCTCTCTCCTTGTATGAAGCCTCAGGTTTTTCTCCAGCTGGGAAACTATTACCCCATCAGCTTCTAAACATATTATCATTTGCCTCAAGCTGGAAAAGGCCCCATGAGAAGAATATTTTGGCTATTAGACATTTCTAGATTTTGTTCTGAGTAAAGGGCTCCAATCTTTCCATGCTTATTAATTCCTTGGCATTCTTTAATCAGCAATACTAATAGCTAACATTTATTAAGCTCTTACTTTGAACCAGGCACTGTTCTCAGCATTATACATGCATCATCACATTTAATTCTTAGAAGAGCTCTTGTAGTCATTACTATTATTACCCACATTTCACAGGTGAGGAAGGAGGCACTGTGGTGGTAGGCAATTTCTTACATCATTCAGCTAAAACATGGTAGACCCTCAACTCACACCCAGTAACCTGTTTTCCTAACCACCAAAACCCTCCATTAAATGACGCTGGTCCATACCATTTTCATAAAGGAAAGATCCTCACTCCCTTAATTCTTACTTTTCGGGGACATCCACTCCAACCACTACCAGAATAAAACACACAGAAAAAAATATATTTCAGCTTAGATCATTCTATTTCTATTTCAAAGTAGAAATGTTTCTACAAAGATAATTGAGTTGCTCTACCTTGATCTCATGCTGGTACTTCTTGCTCTCTCCAACTCCTAAATTAGCATTACTCAGGTCTGTTTTGAGGGAAGTTCTATGATTATGTTTTCTGAGGTCAAATAAGCTTGAAAAATGGTGGATTAAACAGCTAAACATCTCTTCAGTAGAAGACTCTCACTTCTCAGGGTCTTTATTTATTGGTATGCATTATACATCTTCAAGGGTGGGCCAGGATATAATATGCAGTGTTTTGCAAAACCTATCTGACTAGAGAACTCTTTTGTCACAGAATACCTTGAAGGCCCCCGGAATACACACAGGAAAATGCTGCCAGAAAGGAAAGGGGTCCCCATGTCTGTGGCATTGGCCCTCATCTCCGACCACAGGCTATCTTCCTAGTTTGCCCCAAGTTCTCTCTAAATTATATACAGGCTTTCATTTCCGCCTCATCTCAACTCACTCCCTCTCAAAAACTCTATCCCTTTGGCAAACTACAATAGAAGACATCATCCATAATGGGAGCAGGAGGGTATTTTTTATTCTTTATGGATTCATTTTATAATTTTCAGGTCAAATTTAGTGCCAGGAAAAAGTCATCACTCCAGATGAGCTTCCTCTCAGCAGATAATAGGAACCAAGTCATCTGCTTGGGTTTCCTTTTTCTGCCTTCCTTATGAGACTGCTATTTAAATAAATAAAGCTTTCCTCAAAGCTTGTGTTCCTGCTCAGCTGTAAGATCTGACTCATTCCAAGTTTCTGGGGCTTCTATCTCTCCCTCCTCTAACAGTTTATTTTCCTTTAAATTGTCCTTTCAACATAAGCCTTAATATTTGGGGTTTCCAAACCCTTTAGAGGAAATTAATTAATTGATTAATTAATTAATGAAATTATTCAACAAATGGAGGCTCAGGATCTGTAATGCAACAGGCTTCATATACCATGAGGACTGAACAGGCTGCGGTCTGCACTCTCGTGAAGTTTGCAGCCTTGTGAGGGAGACTGGCAAGAAATAAGTACATAACTACGCAGTAGTAACAAATTGTGAAAAGGCCTCACAGTACTTATAAAAAGAGAATGAATGCCCTGGATGAAAGTAACCAGGGCAGCAGATGGAGTAGACAGGGCTCCACCTTTAGGTTTTCTGGAAAGAGGGAAGGATGAAAGATGAATAGGTTGGTGCTGAGGAGCAAAGTCAGCAGAGGCTAGACCCACAGAGTCCTGTAAGCCAAGCCACGGCGAGGATTTCAGCCCTAAGCCTGTAAGCAAATGGCAGCCGTGAAGGAGTTTTAAACCAAGAAGGCTCACGATCAGATTTCTGTTTAAAAAAAAAAAAAATCACTCCAGCTACAATGTGGTGAATAGATTAGAAGGGGACAGAGAAAATGTACAGAGACCGTCAGGACACTGCTGCAAGTTGCAGGTCTTGAAACTGTTAAGCAAATAACAATTAGGTTTATTTACGATCAGTTTCTCATCGCCAAGGAATGGTAATGGTGTTGTCAAAGCAAAATGGAAGTAAAGGTATATAAAAACGCTTGCGAATGCTCAGGGATGTTTGGAAATAATGCATTCCCAAGCATTCCACATGAGTCCTGTAAGGCCCTTCACCTCCCTGGTTCTCCACGGGCAGACCCTACTATAAACTCCATGCTACTGAAGGACACCAAGGCCCTTCTGGAGTCCCCAAGGCCACACCATCTGCCCACACTTAGTTGGGTGCCAAAGTGGGGCAAGGAAACAGATGTAAAGGAGAAAAAGATGGCATGTGATTGAGCCAGATGCCGGAGAGGTCCTTGAAGGAAAGCACTCTAGAAGCACTACTCACTCAGGAGGAATGTTTCTGTGGTCAGAGTCCAGGATTGAGGTTAAGGAAAGTTTTACCCTCACCCACAAGCAGCCTGCAAAGCCTCACCTGCGCACATTAACAAGGAGCCTCTTTGTCTTGTTTGATATGTTCTTACTAATTCATCAGATAGTTTATAAACTTTGACAGCATACATCAAATGGGACCAGTCTCATTCATTCACTGTTTTCCCCCCCCCAAAATGTCTAATAAATATATAGGAGCTGATAAATTTTCCTCTTTAAAATTAAAATATAAATCTTCCCTTTAAAAATCAATATCCCTTAGATTTTCTCTAATAAAGAGAAATATAAAGGTCTCCTCTGGCCTGCTGTAAGAAGCAATGCTATTTACTTACTGAGTCTTCAGCCATCCTATACATTTCTATTGTCCTCCCTGTACCCTTGTGCTACCTTCCTGAAAACGCCACCTCACCCTACTCCCTCCAGGGCCAATCCCTTTACCACAATTTTACAAATGAAGAGTAAAAAGTATAGGCTAAAATGCATTTTACTCTTGCCAAGTGCCAGATCTTACACGAGTGCCTTATACACATTGTTGAGCAATTATTACAACATCAGGTGATGTGCATTATGATCCCCATCAGACAGATGAGGAAGCTGAGACTTGGGTTCAGCAATTTGCCCTCGTCACACATTGAGCAGCAGAGGTACATCTGAATCTATGTTGATCTGGCTCCGAAGCCTGTTTTTAACCACTATGGCCTTCCACATCCAGAGAAATTTAACTCTGTACCCAGAGGAATTTTTCTTTCAACTTTGGGCAAAGTTATTAACTGATTGGGTCTTGGTAGCTGAATATGAACAAAACTGAAAGCCAGGCCCTTTCCATTAAACCAAGCATGTAGGGGGAAATAACTCTGCCTCACTAGAAAATCTTAAGTTGGACATGTGAAAGAGAAAGTTAGCATTAATCATTGTGTGCTCTCGTTTTCTAAGAAAGATTTTCCTTTCCAAGAAAGGAAAAACAATGCACATGGCATACCAGGTAGAGTTGTTTAATATGTCATTTTCATTGCAGAAAAGTTATTGCTTTCTAAGACAAAGCTATTTGTTTTTTTCCGGCAACTCAATGGCAAGTGAGAATATAATACATGAGATTCTCACTGGATGAGCTAAGCAGTCTTCTACTTGCTGTATTTTGGCTTTAGGGGATGAGGCTGTGCAGTGCAACCTCATTGCTGTATAGCCAACCTAAAATATAGCCTTGAAACGACAAAAAGAAGAGGAAGAAAGAGAACGAATGAAAGAACTGACCTAAACACATGTACACACACACACATATACACACACACACACACACCCCTTTCATGGAAACACATGCATACATACTCTCTTTCATGGAAACAGCTTCCAATTTGTTTCATAATTGCATTGAGTCATCTGGGCTAACATTCAGACCATTTCTCAAATTCACCATGCCCCTTACAGACATAAAAATTAGGCATTTAAGGAAATTTCCCTCCTCCCCATCTAGTGTCTTTCACTTTAGGTAGTTGGATGGAGATGGTTGGGGGAGGAGGGGGCAGAAGTTTTGGAAATCAGAGTTGATGAATTGCAAACGTGTGCAAGTGATGCACAGGGTGGGAGGAAGTAAAAAATGAAATTCTTCTGTGAAAATAATGCACATGTCCCAGGAAAATCAGTCACACATTTTTTATGAATCAATAGACCAGTGCTTTCTTTATATGTGTGCCAAGCAGCATTCCTGGGTAACAGTTCCATGTCTCACGAGGTGTAAGCCACTTCACTCCATCTTATTAGAAACATTCAAAACAAGGCAAAGATTTTGAAACCCATAAAATTATGAAATCCTGAGCATACCAAAGACAGAATGAACGAGGGACTCCTCTATTTAACTGGCTTTAACTTACATTCACTTTAGCAGTTTAACCCACCTTTAAAATCCCACCAAGATTTGAAAACATTGGTAACTATAAACCATTTTAAAATATAGTCTCCCACTTTCTCAACAGCCTCAAAACTCACTTGCTTAAAACTTCAAGGACACAAAAATAAATCCCAGAGTGCCAGGAAAATTGACTATAACCTTTGTCACTCACCTGATTGCTTACCCACCTCACAGGCCATTTGCAAGATTAGTAGGCAATGTAGCTACCAGACTTTGTATTCCCTCTAAATTCCAGACAGCAGTTAATGAGGAGAGAAGTGATCAAGGAAGCCTATTTATTCTGAAGCCCAGTTCATGGTGGCAAAGAGAATACATTCTTCAGAACAACCAATCAATACACCACCATAAACTTGTGAGTGCACAGTTTTAAGTAACATAGAAGTATTTAATTTTTCTACTACAAGGTAGACTGAAGGGAAAACTCAGTTTAAATATTTACTATTTTAATTTAGCAGTGATTATAAACATGGCATACCAGGTAAAGTTAAGAAAGAAGAAAAAAAGCAAGGGTAAACCATGGCTCTGCCCTCAAGGATCTTAATTAGGGCTCAGAAATTCAACTGATTTTATTTTTATGCCCTTTTCACAGATGAGGAAACAGAAGCTTAGAAAGGCAAAGTAATTTGCCCCAAAACACACAGCAGAGCTAAGATTTAAACATAGCCCTGTCTAATTCTAAAACCTTGCTGAAAAAATTAACTGCACTTCAGATAGTAAGACCTGGATGTTTTTCATTGTAAATTCAATAAAAGCTAACACAGAGTGCTTATTTCACTCCAGGCATTGTTGTAGGCACTTAGCACAAACTAATTTATTTACTCCTTATAATAACTTTATAAATAAGTACTATGATTACCCCCGACTTTACAAATGAGGACAAGTTTACAGAGAGATTAAACAACTTGCCTAGGGTCAAACATTTCATAAATGGTAAGTCTGAATTCAAACCAAGACAGCTGGCTTCAGGCTGTTCTCTATGCCATTCCATTATCTAACTGTCTAAGGCACGGTGGCCCCAAAAAGTCCAGCAAATGCTGGTTTCATTAGTAGGATAATAACAATGCCCAGAACCTTAAGAGAAATGCTCCACCATACTCTATGCTTATCAGACTATACCTGGCCTACTTCATTCAGATATCTTTACAGTATTTCACAAAAAAAAATTGACAAAATGAAACTTGCCCTGTGGAGAGCAAGAAGGAGAGAAAATGTGGAAGCAATGTCCAAAGATCATGGAGAAATTGGGGCTGTTTGGCCTGGACAAGGAAACTTTAAAGGCACACATTTATCATCCTCCAAAAATGTCAAGAGGGCCTTAACCACTCTAAGAAGAAGTAGGAAGCAGCCCAGGGACCTTATTCATCATTCGTTTGCTCTTTTACTGAGTGGCCTGTAGGTGTCAAATGGAGAAAATGCTCCCTAGCTTAATAACTTTTGTACTTCAGAAGTGGAAGTACAGCTCACTCATCAATGAAATTCTTTTCCCAGAATGTATCCAGCAGAAGTGGGAAGAACAGATAACAGAGACCAACCATCTCAGCACCCGGTGGAAAGTTGGACAAGTGATCTATGAGACCTTGCTAATAAGCAGATGCTATGATTCATGTATCCTGTCCTGCACTACCACTGCCAAAAAATGCCATCAAAATCCTCACAAATTACAGCTCTTAATTATCTTTAAAAGGCCAAAAGAAGCAACCTTCAAAAAAGAAGGAAAAAAAATGTCTTAAATGGCTTTTACATTGAGAATTTGACAAGTTTAAACAAAAGTGAAACATACCACACTTTGAAAATATGCCAAAGGACTACTTGTGTTCTAAAACAAGAGAGTAATTATGCAGGAAAAATGCAATTTCTCTCCTCCATTTCCTTTATCTCAAGTTCCTCTCTCATTAATTTATTCATGAACATATCTCAATAATAACTATCTTGTACTTAGAGAGTATCTTGCCCATTTTTAAATGTTTTTACATAAACAAGAAACTGGCATCAGCATCATGGTTCTTTCTGAGCAACAAGACCAGCTCTTAACAGGTTAGCCCTGAACAACATAGAGCAGTAGCAGTCTCTCATCACTGGCTACTCTAGCAAAACATTTTACAATTTCTGAGTCAGGAGAAGTATCTAAGGTCAAGATCTATAAACACATTCCAGAATATGAGCACTTCCAAGTAAAAAAACCTATCAAACCCACTGCAATGGTTTTAAATTCAAGGCAGACAATCCTTCCCATGGACTACTGCAATCTTTGTTAAAATTAAGATTCATGCTTATTTTAGTTTTGCTATTAGTGTGGCTTTTTAAAATTTCTTTTTTCTTGAACCATGTATTACTTGGAAAAAAAAAACATAATAAAAATATTCTGCTATTTCAAGACATCCTTCTAGATAGGATAATGAATTTTCCATAGATAAAGAATATTCTACCTGAACCAATCCTGTGAGTTTTTAGTGATACCTTTTCTTTTGACTTGATCAGTGGACTGAGACATTGCATGAATCAGTCAAAACAATTTAAATGAATCTACGAAGAGATGGTAACAGGATTCTACCACGTCAGGATAAGACTCCAGCCTAGGCCTGCTCACTCCTTCTGGGTGTTGCTTCAATGCAAGTTTTTGTTTGTTAGTTTTGTTTTGTTTTTTAAAGAATGGGTTGGAGGAGTGAGGTGGGAGATAATACACTAAGAAGAAAAACTCTCCCAACAACAACAACAAAATTCTTACTCTATAGTTTACAATACTATTGGAAACAGAAACTCCATTTAGCTATAGCCAGAATCACTCAAACAGGCACTCAGCCCTGAATCAAGGAGCAAACATATTAGTAGAAGATACATGTCTCCATGTAGCCCCGATGACTCCAGAACTAAGAACAAAGAGAAATCATAGCAGGATCTGGTGACAGCAGTTCACAGTAGCTCTCTCACATCACTTACAACCTCGATTTGTGGGGAGGAGAGAGAAGAGAAAAAAGAGAAGAGAAGACAGACTACCTCTCTATTGGAACACTGTCTCCAAAAAAAAAAATCATAAATATATCTGAAAATCCTGGGAATGTAAATACCCTCTCAAATCATCTCCCACCCTCTCACTGTCCTTCTATGGGTTTGGGAAACCAAAAGAGATTATAAAAACCACAACATATTCTTGCTATTGTGGGATTTGAAGAAACCAAGAGATTGTGACTAACAAAGTCTATGAAGATAATTGTGTTTCCATTAGCACCACTAATGAAGAGAAGTGAAAGATAAAAAATGGACAATCCAAAAACCATTTGTATTTGATCCTACACTAAGATAGATGAGTTCTCTTGCATTAGGCTAGGCTTCCTAAATATTTCCCCACTTTCTAAGCCAAGGACAAAATCAGACTGCCTTCAAGAACACACACTAACCAATCACGGGAGAAAAGGCCAAGAAAGGCTGGGTGGCCTTGGACAAATCTGAGAGGAATTCAACTTGGTGGTGTGCATATCTTTCAATCTATCCTTTAGGGAACACCAACTATATGTCAGGAGCTACGTTCACTACTTACATTATCACCTCTACTAAGTGTTTGGATAGCACTGCCCTATAAGTATTAACACCCCCATGTTGCAGGGAGAAAAAAAAATATCTAAGCAAAAGGAGGTTAAAGAACTTACCTGGCCACCAACTGGGAGCTGGGCTCAGGCCTAAATATATGTGTCACCAGTGCCTATATTCTTTCTACTATGCCTTGCTGCTTCCCATTTTTAAGAGACAATTCTCATAGTGGAGAATTCACAGGCAGATCATCAAAAAAGGATGTGTACAGCATTTCACAACAGACACAAAAGTATTCAAATTTACCAGAGAAGGGTGATATTTAACCGTTTACTAATGGGACCTACTGTAGACCACCCTGGTATAAAACATGAATTTCTTCAGAGATGTGTACATTGACAGTTTCTGCTGAAAGCAGGGAGTTTGTTTGTTGCTATTTCTCCACCAAGTTTATTTAATAGAATATTTTGCAAAGCTACATTTCAGGCTAGCTCTTACACTTTGACAAATACAGTATAACATTGCTGTTAAATCTCAACAGCATCTCATTAGTGTAAATTAGTGACTCAATATTTATAACTAGAAAACAAGTGGTTAAGAGACCCCAGCTAAGACAAGTTTCATTAAAACGATAATGACTTAATACACACTATGCCCAGTTTCAGAGAGCTTCAAGCTCCCTAATCATTTTCTGGAAGGTTTCCATTCCAACCAGTTTCCATGTTGGTGTAAACCCATCAATCCCCAGTAGGGATAAGCATGGGAAAATGAACACAGTGTTAAGTCTACAGAGACTTTGTTGCAATGTCAAAATCAAGTTATGTCAGTTTAAATTACAGCTTTACAAAAAAGGCACTGTCAAGGCAAATGTCTCCTGGAGCCTGTCTGGTTGCCTGGAGCAAATGTTCTACCAAGTTGGGTAGAGAAACCGGTTTCCATTTGTCTGGCAGTTTTCTCACTGCTTCCAAGGTGCTTGGCAGTGATAACACACTCTACAACCTGGTAAACATGACAGAGCAACTGGGGACTCCAGAGTGCATCAACTTCTGATGCTCCACAGGGGAATGATCTTTCATAGCAACCAATCAAGTTCTTTGCTTATGACACCCCTCGATTTACTCCCATTATGACTGGAAACCCACAAGCTTTCACTGAAGCACTTGCTAACTTCCTCAGCTTGAGGCCTCAACTTTTCAACACAAAGGACCCCTTCTGGATTCTTCCCCTGTGGGTACCATGTTTCAAAGACTCCATCTGTCATGTACTTATTACAGTGACCAGAACTGTCTCCTTTTCATAGATTTTGAAATACCGAAAATAGCTCACAGACTCCACTACTACCTAAGTTCAGAGACACCAGTCTGGAAAGCAATAAAATTATAATGTGAAGCAGGAAATAACAACAATAACATTTCACATTTATTGAGTGCTTATTATTTATGCCAGGCGTTGTGCTAAGTGCATTATTTGCATTATCCAGTTTAATACCGACCACAACCAAGTGAGGTGGGCAATGTAATTATCTTCCTCATGGAAAGATTCAGAAACATTAAGTAATTTGCCCAAGGCCACCAAGCTAGTGCCAGAGCAAAGTTTTGAATTCTTGCTCTGTGACTTCAAGCCACTACTATTCTCTACTCCACTGGTTCCCCTGCCTCTCACTCCCAGTGGCACTTCCAGATCCCTCTTCTCCTTTTGGAGAATTTCATATGCATTGTACACACTTTGGGGACTCTTGGAAAGCTTTGAGTTATGATTTTACACCCCCCAACACTTCCATCCTCAGTCTGGGAAGGGATACTACTCACCCTTACGGGAGAATGACAGGCAGATGACAGACAGAGACAGCAAGAATACCTAGAGCATCAGACGCATTCAGCCCAAGTCAAGAGCATTCCAGAATACACCAAATTGCTAGGTGTTTAGTTACTATTAATATATATCCACACCTAACTTGGTCTACTAAGAGTAATAATGTTGGAACCTTTCTCCTGGGCACCTTAGAGTCCTTCAAACACTTCCTTCTAAATTCTCTTCTTTTAATGAGAAAGGCAAACAGGATTTAATAGGCAATGCCTCTAGATTTCTGATGAAAATACTAACATAGCCTTGGACAATGAAGTCTGGGCACTCTTGCTACCTAATTCCTATTCTCACCACAAGGGGAAAAGAAAGTACCTAAGTGGGCTGGGGGCAGCAGCTTCTTCTAGATGCTCAGAGTTCAAATTATGAGCTCTCTAAGGATAGCTAAATGTCTGCATGCAGACATGACTAAACTTTAGCGCATACATGAATAATATTATGGTGTATGGGGAGAGGAGAATGGGGAGAACAGAACACCCAATGGTATGTACAGTATGATTTCCACTGTGTGCAAAAGTTATGAATTCATGGATAAGAATTATGAGTAAACACACAAATATATTAAAAGTTTTACTCATACAAATGGTGAGCCCACACACATTTTTCCTTATGTTTTGAGTTCAGTTTCTGTTGTAATATTTGTGCAATAAATAATAATTTCAAAAGCATATTATGTACTGAGTGTATAATTATGTGGCACAACTATAAACAAATTAGCTTTATAACATGCCAGTCAAGCATTAACATTTGGAAAATAAGAGTTAGGATACTTATCTGAGGTTACTTACTTACCTCTGTCTCTGTCTAAAGAAACTATGTCCAGTTGCAAGATTCCTTTTGATCATTCTCTGTGCCATCAGGCACAAATCTGGTGGACAGCACTCTGCCTCTACTAGGAGCCCAACAAGTGTTCTAGAATAATTGAATGAGGCCTTCCATGAGTGTTGTTTTGCAACTCAGACAAAGACCGGCAAGATTACAACTACAGTGGATACAAGTTGGGTTCCTTAATAACCCAGCACCACAAAGCTAAGTTCTGTACTGGGGAAAAAATGTGTATGGAGGAGAGGATGATTCTTCAGTGCAAAGTGCAAAGAGGAGAGAGTACTGTGAATCAGGTTTGTAGTGAGGGCTTCCTATTGGTCCTTGATCTGTAGGACACAAGCCCCCTTCTTAGCAGGCCTGACAAAAAATAGTAAGGTGCACAGCATCTCAAGGACTTGGCAGGTTGGCATAGAAGCCAGGCACAAAGGCCAAAGTTGGCCCAGTCACAATGAGCTGCAGGCCAGTGTGGAAGGACACTGGGCTGATACCAGTATATTCAGACTCACTGAGGAGCAGCGTGTCTTTGACCAATTTAAATTCTGGATTATTAGAAGTTACAAATAATCAATAATAGTAACAACTGCCATAATCATCGTCGAGGGCTTGCCATGCATATTAGGGACATCCTGCCATAACATCCCTAGGCTTTCATGGTTCCAAAAAACAACAGAGAACTTGGGAACCAGATACCTTCTCTAAAACACATTTGATCCTAACAAGGAATTGGAAGGGTGTCCCCACTAATGCAGAGATTCCAACACAGCCAAGTCATTGAGTCTCTGCAATCACTTAATAGATGCTGTTCAGAGAAGGTTGTGGGGGACAACAAAAGAAAGCAAAAGAAAGAAATACACAGCTGTTGGCACTGGGATTCATGCTAAGGCTTAAGTAATCTCACAATTTGATTCACATACTGCAAATAAAAACGATGCAAAATAAGTGCCTATTTGCTAAAAGCAAAACAAAATGTGTAAAAACCTATGTCTTGAATACAGTTTCTTCTCTATTCTCCTTCACGACATTCCCAGATCCTACTCATTCTCCCAAGCTCAGTGCAGATGCATGTGCCCCATGAAACTCCTGATCCCCTTGCTGATCCTCTCACTGCTGTCCAGGGGGTGGAGACTGCCTCCCTGAACTCACATGGTTATGAGTACCTCGCCAGAGATAATAAAATAATAAGAGCAGCCATTCGTCAAGTGCTGACTCTAGACCAGGCCCTTTTCACAGCTTATTTCAAATCCTAAAACAACCCTTCCAGGACGCTGTGTATTATGCAGAATTCAAAGATTTAGAAACTGAAGTTCAAGATTAAGTAAATTGCCCAAAGCCAAATGTGCTCATAAGTGGTAGAGCCTGAATTTGATCCCACGTCTATCAGACTCTGGAGCTCTTTGCTCTGCATCCTGCCATATCCTATGGCCCAGCCTCCCTCTGCCTCATATTTCTCTGTCTCTTACTAGGTGACAAGATCCTTGAGGACCCGACTCATTCCTGAGTCATCGCACATTCATTGATGCTTTAAGTAATCCCTGAAGTATGGTCAACAGCACACAGGTAAACAGCATACAGAAAGTAGAGATTTAATAAACACTTGTTTAACGAGTGATAAAATGACAGAAAACCCATGGGAACAGGTAGAGCAATTGTCATAGCGTTGGCAAAAACAAAAAAACAAAACAACAAAAACAAAAAAACCGCGCTAGTATTTCCCTGAACCTTTAATTACAGAATGTCCTCCTTTTTGCTTGATTCGTCCTGACCTGCCATGGCTGCTTTTTCATTAGCAGCTTCACTCCAGCCACGCCTGGGATCTCTTCAGTGTGGTGCCAAGGCGTGTGGCCCTCCAGGCAGGGAGAGCAACAGCTTGTTTCCAAAGAGAACAAACGACATGACTATGCTCGGCAGTAACCCTCATGCCACAAGCTTCAGCAACCCCCAGACAGCCGGAATCGGGAAAAGAGAAGCAGACCAAGGAAGGTGGGATATTTGGCCCCTGCCCATCATTTCCATGGTCCAACAGTAACCTATGGATCTTATCCTAGATTTATTTTTTCTTTCAAAGGATAAAGGACAAGTGGTCAGGGGCAGGCCCATAAATTTGCTCTGACTTTTATTAGATGGGGAATATTTTTGTCGGCGAGGTCAGCATAACTAGGAAGAAAATACAGAAAACTCTCCACAAGTGAACCACCTCGTTACCCCTGACATAACACAGGCCTGCTGCCTACTGACAAGGGAGTCGCCTGCTATCATGCACGGTTAGAACTCCTTAAAAGTCATCAAAATAGGTTAATGTTTTCCCATTCAACATTATCTTTTCATGGATTTCACATCTCATACACAGATTCTAGGGGGAAAGGAACATGACTGGGACTATTAAGTAATGGAGCTGAATCCTTTCATGATGAAACAAAACTGGACTCGCCACCTCCACCATCTCGTAGACAGGAAACATAGCATAGACACAAGCTAAGGAAAAGGTCAAAGACATAGGAGTAAGGCCAATAAACCCCCGTGAGCGCTTTGTTTTGTGAAACCACCTGGTCTAACACTCAAGTTTTGTACAAATGTCTTATTCATTTGTTCATTTTTTAAAAGTATTAATTATGTGTCTACTATAGTGGAATGCACTAGGAATACTCTGATGAACAAGGCTTTGTCCCTGTTCTCCAGGAGTTTACAGTCCAGCAGGAGTGAGACTGTCTAAGAAAGAGGTCCCCATACAGTATAAGTACAGGAGCCAAACAGTGTAGCAGCTACTACATGGCAGCCTTCAGCTGCATAGCTGGCTGTACAAACACTGTAGCTAGATTAATTAAAATAATGGTTTTCACCATGCCTACCCAGTGATTTCACCTATGTTATCTGATTTCATCCTCAATTAATCTATCACAAGAACATATTCTTCCTAGGGAAAAAAAAAAACCTGGACTATCAAATCTATTCCTTTCAAGTCTATGTAAAAGAACACCTGGAATTTCACAGAAAATAACTTTCTGTACAGAAAGGAAACAATTTATGACAAACTCAGATATTTCATGAGATAAACCAAAGCTTCTCTATAAAGCCTTCTTAATAAAATCGTTTCCAGCCACTGAGCAGGCCTAGTCTAAAACAATAGATCCACAACTCATCTAATGAAATATACTTTTTTTATTTCAGAAGGAAATGTATAAGGAAAGGAGAATGAAACAAAATAAAACAAAACCAAAAAAAAAGTGTAGGTCCCTAGAACTTCAAGGGAAGGAGGAAAGCTTTCTTCTCCTAAATTTGACTGACAAGAGGAAATTCAGCCAATTCTCATCTATACTTGGTGTAGGAAAAGTAGAGCTCTTGTTTTCAAAAGAAACCACTTATTCAAGATGATCAAGTGGAAGTAACATTCCAAGTCATTTGGGGAGATGTCGTAGACACCTTGCTGGGTTTTGCATTGAGCAGCCACATTTGCCTTGCCCATATTTCTTAATGTTTGATACTTGGATTACCCCAGCAGGAAACGAGCAGTCTTTGAATGGAGGGTTTTGTTCAGAATTCTAATAGCTTCCAGCATTTGCCCCAGAGCACAAGAAGTACACCAAATTTACTTAGACATCCAGGCCAGACGTGAAGAATTTCTCTGTCAGATCTAGTAAGCTCCACCAATTTAACATTTTGGCTTCTCTGGGGCAAAGAGAAGACCGCCAAACAGCACTGGTGCTGGGGGGGCACCACTGGTGACATGTGGCAGTTCTTGAAAGAAAATTAATGAACATGACCAGTAACCTTTCTGCCCCTCTCTACTCCTCATTCAAGGAAGAGAAGGAAAATTTCAGCAATTGGGGTGACTAGGCAACTGCTACTCTTTAAAACAGCTTCAAGGTTGTCTGGTTTTTTTCTCCACCAGACTTGCCACATTTCATCTTTTGCATTCAAGACCACTTCACTATGAAATTTGTTGACTTAAAGGTAGAGCCATCAGTTGTTCTGTTCAACAATTTCCTCCTTGTTAATCTACTGAGCAAAAAGCTACCCCTGGCAACCTCTGATTGAGTCACAAGCGCTAACTATGTACAATCAAATCCAATAAAATATTTGTTTAGTGCCCACTATGTGCCAAGCACTGTACCTAGCATATTACACATATTAGTGATGATGATGACAATCAATAACATGAGCATCACTTATCAAGTGCTTACTCTGCAAAAGGCCAGAGTGAAACAAATAAACATGGCTGACCTCACTCCTCATAACCCTTTGAGCAACATGTAATTATTATTCTCCCCTTGTATGGAAAAAAAAGGACTCCACAAAATTAAATAAACTTGCCCAAAGTCATATGGTTTGTAAGTAACAGAGCTGAGACTTGAACTTAAGCCTGTGTCGAGGGCAATGCCTGAACTGCAATTGAAATAATATCAGAAGTTTGTTGCAGTATATAAGGATGAGATAGATGGTAAAAGTTTTCCAGAGTACAGCAAAAATGACACCGGACATGCTAGTTGTATTACTCATTTAGACCAAAAGCATGACAAAACTACTTTGTAATAGAATTTTATCATCTCTCTAATACTGGGACCAGTATGATATGTGTGACCTATTTTCAGTCCTAAAAAGACCTACCTAGAGTAATCAAGTATAAAGACTAGGACCAAACAGGTAATACAAATAACAAAACAACCAATAACATTTAAAAAAAATTCCCTTGCAGATGCACTCAATTTCTATGAAGCCAAATTGCCTAGGGAAAAATGTATATGTATATGTATGTTTGTGTTTCCAGTTGGATTTTCTAGTTTTAACACTTCGTTTTTATGTTTGTATATAGTGAAACATTCTTTACAGGGGTTTGAAAGGACCCATCTTAACAAAGAAAACATTCATAAAAGTTAAATGGGAAACTGAACTCACAGATTGGATGAGCAATAAAAAGCTTATTGATACCTGATTTCTGAACAAAGCCAGAAAGGAGAAGGTAAAACAAAAGGAAAAAAATAAATAAATAAATAAAAAACTTTGAAATTTTGAGGTTCCAAAATTTGGAGGCAAAAAAAAAAAAAAAGATTGAAAAATTTGGAAAGCTTCAAAGAGAGAAAAGGACATTGTACAACTGCTCCATAGCAGCAGAGTTCCAAGGGGTGGGAGGACATTTGGAAAGCCTGGTTCTTCCAGGTTCCTATAGCCACTCACTCGTTCAATGGGGAGCTATATCCTAACTCCCAGCCCAGAATCTTGATTTAGATTTGGGCTGACAAATGCCTGCACAGCTAGGATCCTGCCAGTGACAGAGTAGAGGCTCCGCTGATACTGTGCAGAAAACCATCAAGCCGCCTACCCCCCGTCATACCAACACAACACACATGGACACATAAATGCATTTGGCACACAATTTCCAAGGGTTCATGAGTCACCTGAGACATGAATCCAGACTGAGAACACCTGTGCATAGTAAGAATCCTTAGACTTGAGGATCTGGCCAAGTTTAGAGCCACAAGTAAGCTGATACAACTGCTTTCTTAGCCTGTGGCCTCATAACAAGGCCAGTTTCTCCAGGTTCTCAATAGGCTGAGAGTGAGCAGCTTTAATTTAGGCAATGGTCCAGCCATGAAACATCAGGCTGCCTGAGGCTGACCGCCTGAGTTTGAATCCTGCCTCCATCACTTAATAGCTGTGTAATCTTGAATAAGTTTTACTTAATTTCTTGTACCTCAGTTGTCTTATCTCTAAAATAGGGATGATAATAATGCCTACTTCAAAATATTGAAAAGATTACATGAATTTTCATATGGGAAGCACTTAAAACAACCCTTACCTATCACACAGGAAAACACCAAATAAATGCTAGCTGCTATTATTCTATGGTCCTTTTTAGGAAAAAAAGAAGGTGGTTTAATATAAAGGTTCCTATCAGAAAAACACTGCAGAAAGGCCAAAAATAGTAGTTAATGCTAGCATTGATTTTTGTGTCCTGTATTAAATTATCATGAGATGTCCACTTCTGCTATTTCTGCAAAGTTGACCATTTGGTTAACTGAACAAGTATCGCCATCTATGTTCCAGTACAATACAATACAATGGCAGTGTTGAATGCTGGAAAATGTAGTCTGTGAAACTTATCACAAATAAAGAAAAATATGCCATCAGATTAATAGCTTTCCTTCATTTCAGTTTGTGAAATGAATTAATCGCTTTCCTTCATTTCAGTTTCAGCTGGCAAGCGCACAGCTTTGGATTATCACAGACCCATAGATGGTGACAAATTAGAAGGGACCTCAGTGATCATGATCATTCTGTACATCTAGTCCAGGACCTCAGTGTGCAGCTGGGAAACCTGAGCCCAAAGACAGGCACGACTTGCCCAGATAGACCCTGTGTGTAAGGACCAGCACCAGAAACTCAAGACTCCCAAGTGTCTATCTGTTTACTCATTTACCTCCTTTCACTAGACTTGACAGCCCCTTAGAGGCCAGAATCTATCATACTTGTCACCTTCATGCCAGCTCAGCACACCTAGACACAGAAGGCAACAGCAAACGAAGGCTGAAAAGAACTAAAGTGATAGTGTTCTTTGCTTCTACTAAGGTATCATTTTAACTCAAGAAAGAAGAGATAGTTACCTCCTTCACTGAAAGATGACCCAAGTGGTAAAGCAAGGCAGAAATCACAACTAAGCATCCTGCTGGTGTGGGAGTCAGGAGATCAGGACTTTTGCCCTACCTCTACCCTAACTTGCTTTGTGACATTGGACAAGCACCTAGCTTTTCTTAAAAAAAAAAAAAAAAAAAAAGAAAGTGACTAGGCAAGATGCTGTCCTTGATAGAGCTGAAAGGAATCAAATTTTATGAGGTCCCAAAGTGAAATTCAATTTATTATTGATTATAATTCATTGTATGTCACTATGCTTATACTATACTCCAATATTAATTTTTAAAAGTCTTCTTTGTACATTATCACTTAATCCTCACGGTAACCTTAAGTAGGTCAGGAAATACCTTATAACCCCATTTTACAGACAATGACACTGAGACATTTTACAGACTCACTGAGGCGAGTGTTCCCATGTTTATGTCAGAGTTAAATTAACAAATACCACTTATACCGAGAGGCAGAATTCACACCAAGAAAGAAAAAGATATGCTCAGCGGTAGATCAAGGGCCCAAGAAGAGGCAGTACGTGGCTTGAAGGTGAAATTAATAAGGAGCCATGGAACCTGGTCATCTCTCCCTAACTCTCAGGTTTCTTTACTCAAAATTCTACTTTCAAAGATGTACTTCTTTCATAGCTACATGAAGATCAGATGGGTTATGGGAAATACAAAGCCAAGATATTTGGCGGAGATCAGACAGAGAAGGTGAAGTAAGCCTCTGAAATGTATCCTGCCTGCAATAAAACAAAATTTTTTTTTTTTTTTGAGACAGTCTCACTCTATCTCTCAGGGTGGAATAGAGTGGTATGATCTTGGCTCACTGCAACCTCTGCCTCCTGGGTTCAAGTGATTCTCCTGCCTCAGCCTCCCAAGTTGCTGGGATTACAGGCATGTGCCACCATACCTGGCTAATTTTGTGTATTTTTAGTAGAGACAGGGTTTCACCATGTTGGCTAGGCTGGTCTCGAACTCCTGAGCTCAAGTAATCCACCCGCCTCGGTCTCCCAAAGTGCTGGGATTACAGGCATGAGCCACTGCGCCTGGCCAGGAAAATGTAGTTCTAAGCATTTTATTGAAACTTCACCGTAAGAAAGACCCTGAAATAAGGTAAAGAATAATAAATAAAAATTATGTGATAACCATTATTTATAGCTTAAGCTTAATTAAAATACCATTAATATTATTTTTCCTTATAGAATATGCCTTTTTTTATTTTAATGAATCTTAGCAAATACATAAAATCAACCCTAGACTTGTTAGGAAAGGCATCTCCACTCTAAAGTCCTATGTTATCACAGAAACCCTAAGAAGACTGACCTACTGGCTCAATTGGAATGGGCATTTATCTTTCAAGATTTCCTAAAACCTTTTGAACCCCTTCTTAACATCCTGATATTGTAGTTTCCTACTGCATTGATGAGTACCATTATTTCAAAGTAGAATTCCCAAAAACCATATTTCCTATGTTTCCAACAGCAAGGCAATCATATGCCCCTCTGCAAATCACGGATGCAGAAAGACATACCTTCCAGTAAGCCTACTGGTGAAGTATTCCTGAGCACAGTCAGTTCAATGTGCTTGGCGGCAGTGGCAGTGGTATTTCCTACAGACCTGTCTCGTGGCAAAACCAGGCACTGCTACACAATGTTCTTGGCTATGTAACATCACAACACTCAAGCAGGCTATGACAGAGCAATGCCCAAAAGGAGAAAGAAATAAATAAAATCCAAGGGAAAACCAAAGGAATGACTGTTGGCAAAATGGAAAATGTTACTCCCAACTTTTACATTTGCAACATTTAATTATTTCTCCCCAAACTCAAGAGAACCATAAAAATAAAAGTTCTGGCAGCCACGTCTCAGTGTGCAGCTTTGTTTCATCACAGACTTTAATAACATTCTTTTTCTGCTGGTGAAACACTGGGGAAAGGGTGGAGAAGGATCGAAGTTTCTGGACTCAACAGTCCCAGATTCCTCCTGGACAGCTGTGTTCTTCCCTGGAGTAAAGCCCCTTTCCAAAGACAGAAAACCTTTTTATTTTCTGGCCCAGCTATTTTCAAGACAACTTAATTCAATTCACTCAAAACTCCATAAGGCAAAACAGAATCTTGGCCATTACCAACCGTGTGTCAAGAGAAGGGAAGATGTCAGAAGGACAAATTTGTTTCTAAACTTTAAAGATTGCACACCCTTCTATCTGTTCATCATTGTTATAAGGGACGGCCACATAACTGATTCGTCATGTCTATTTCTTTTACTCAAAAACACTATTTGCTAGCCAGAATATTTTCAAATGGTGTCTACCACCAGATTGTACCCTTCCATTCTTCTTTTTTTTTTTTTTTTTTTTTTCCGACACAGAGTCTTGCTCTGTTGCCCAGGCTGGAGTGCAGTGGCACGATCTCTGCTCACTGCAACCTCCACCTACCAGGTCCAAGCGATTCTCCTACCTCACCCTCTTGAGTAGCTGAGATTACAGGCTCATGACACCACAACTGGCTATTTGTGTGTGTGTGTGTGTGTGTGTATGTGTGTTTGTTTGTGTGTGTGTATTTTTAGTAGAGATGGGGTTTTACCATGTTGGCCAGGCTGGTCTCAAACTCCTGACCTCGTGATCTGCCCACCTCGGCCTCCCAAAGTGCTAGGATTACAGGTGTGAGCCACTGCGCCTGGCCTCCATTCTTCTTATTAAAAACTTCTTTCCAGCTTTCTAATACAGAATCTCATAAACTAGTTTCCCTCTCTGGTTGTTATTTTATATTTTCATAACTTCCCCCATTTTAGGATATTCTATTGAGCATTTCTCCTTACAGGTAGGAAAGTTAACCACCTTCTCACACATAAAATTCATAACCAATTAAATCCAATAAAGTTTTATTGAACAGCTACTATATATATTACTCGGTGTCAGTGTGGTGAAGAAAGGCCTGAATTTTAGAACAATAATAGTAATAAGAATAATAGCTACTATTTGCTCTGATCCTGCGTGCCAGGAATCGTAACATGTCTGGACAGATAACATAGCATGACACTGCATAACAGTGAAGAATGTGGCCTCTGCTCTCTAATAGGCCTGGGTTCAGTGAAAAGCTCTACCACTTAGGCCAGTTTCTTTACCCTTCTGTGCCTCAGGCTCCTCATCTATAAAATACAGATATTAACAAGATACACCTCACAGGGCTATTTGAGGATTTCATAAAATCACAAGAGTAAAAAACTTAGCCCAGGGCCTAATTAACAATGACACATTGCAACTACCCTATTATTCTCATTCTAAGAGGAAGAGACTGAAGCTCAGAGACAGTCCACAACACAGCTGAGATTCAAATCCATACTCATTCAACACTGAAGCCTTTGCACTTTCTAGTGCCATGCATTGACCAGCCATACAGTAAGGGAGGGCACATTAGAAGCCTAGAGTCTGGCAACTGGGAGGGCCTTACAGTCAGTCCACCCTCCAAGCATGGCATCTCTCCAGTGAACTGGCAGGCGATCAACCCTACTGCTTATACACAAGCTCCAAGCTTTACCCACGTCTGTATCCAAGAGCTGGAGAAGAGCCTACAGGGGGGACATTTGCTTATTGCATGAATGATTAAGGCAATTTAAATAAACTAATAATTATAGCTAAGTATTGAGCAGAAACTATGTGCTGGGCACTAGAATCAACATGTACTAACATATCTACTATTAAATTTTAAAAACTCAAATAAGCTTTGCAGAATGTGGTGAGGGAGGTACATATTTTCATTAAATCAGACTCTGGAGAGACAGATAAAAGCATCACAAAAGTGTCCCCAAAATAGAATAGGGGATCTTCATCTTCACAGGGCCTGCACTTCAAGAAAACATTGAGTAGGATAAGGTGACTGTCTTCCTTAAAAGCACTCAACACCAAAACCCCCAGCCAGCCAGAAAATGAAAGTCAGAGGGTCTTCATACAACTGTGTTGGTTGTACCCTGCAGAGGGGCGCCCAACCCAGGGAGCAAGTGAGGACAGAAACACACCAGGACTCCTCTAGTCATGCTGAGCATCATGACTTGGGTCAGCACACACACAACAGAAGGGGCAGTTTGTACAAAGGTACCATAAAAACTTTGACTACCTTAACACACACAGGCTAATTTCTTATTCAATTATCCCATCTCACATCCCAAGATGGAATACATTTAAATCAGTAACTATATAAATATATTGATTTATTCACATTTATTCAAACATGTGAGTATACATTCACATACTCACACATTTCTTTATGTGCAGAGTACTACACTTAGTATAGCAGGAGATAACAGAGATTACCATCTAATAGACATAATTACAAGTATCATAAACAATAGGGCCAAAGAGAATAAATATCTTAATTAGCATTCTGGACAGCATCAAAAAACTTGCTGCCTAGGTCACTGAGGCACTAGGGTCAGGGAAGTGAAGAAAATACCCTCATCTAAACAAGACAGAAGGAGAAACAACACTATCATCAGATTTAAATACAAAGTACACTTGAAAGTTAAATTCAACTAGTAGTTTTAGAAGCAACATAGTTTACGCTTTAAGCAAAAAGTCAGATTTTTTAAAGTGGTAGGGTCTAATCTTGGTTTAGCCACAGAATCACTGTGTCATTCTAGGAAAATATGCAAAATACACCCAGTTTTAATTGGTGCATCAGGGAAAGGTTTCATCAATAGCTGAGAGGTAGAATGAGAAATTCCATTCTACTTAACTAATGCAAAGTGGTGTTGTTAGTTAAAGCCACCCCCAGTCTGGGCCATAGATTTGAAAGGGAAAGGATAGGGAAGGATGGAGATGTCTTTAAACAACTGGATCACCAGGCAAGAGCAGTGAAAAAAGAACAAAAAAGCAAAGATTGTACTTTAAGTCAAGAAGACACCATTTCAGGAAAATAAACATGGGGCCTAAAAGCAAAGGAACACACATTAAACCTTCAAGGAAAAGCTGATAAGTGAAAGATACAGATACAATAACTCCATATGTCTTTAATGTTAGTAACCACTCAGCACAATTCAACTTCAGAGGCTGATGGCTATCTTTTCAATTAAGTTTGGGGGAATGGGGAGAGGGTTCCCATGTGCCTGAAACTGTGATAGGCAACTAACATTTATTACTTCATTTATTCCTCATAGCAACCTGACAAATTACATCTTATCCTACTTATATCCTACTGCATAGATGAAAACACTGAATCTGAAAGAACAAGAACCTCAAGCCATTTCCATCATGCCAACTGTGCAGGATGGGGATCTGGGGGACTTGGAGGTGGGGCTCCAGAGTCACCTTTGGTAACCAAGAGCTGCTGAGGAAATGGAGCAAGACAGTCTTAAGAGGCTTACCAAATATGGTTCATTCTACCTACTCTTAAAGATCCAAATATAGTATGAACTTGCACTTGACCATAACTCTAGTGGCACATATCCACTGTCAATTGTCTCCAGTTGATAAGAAGGCACCGACTCACAGCTATTTATTCTCCATGACAGAGAAAACACTCTTCTATGTGCTCTCCCCATGCCTGGGGAACCATGAAGTTTTCCAATACCAAATCCATAGAGCTATTTGCAGACCATCTGAATCTACCTGGATAAAAGGCATCTAAGTACATCTGACATGGAAAAGGCACTTCAGATAAGAATAACCTCCTGGCAGACTTGGGATATACCACACCTGAGGGTCCATCATAAAACAGATACCTAAAAGTTAGTCTTCATTTTGTTTGTTTATAGAATACGGCTATTCTGTTCTTGGTTCCTTTACCTCCACGTGTTATTTCAAGCATCAACTAGGTGGCTTTTATTAACACCTTCTAAGGAGAGGCTACAAAAAATAAATAGGTAAAAACCATGTCCCAGCCATCAACAACAACTGATTATCTAGAAATTTAAGAGAGATTTCAATTGCATATATGAAGATGCATGTCTAATCTCATTTCTGTAAAAAAAAAAAAACTTCTGAAAGTTGTTCAACAACAGATACTTTGAAAATTGAATCCTATTTATTTATTCATTCATTCATTCAACAAGTACTTATTGAGCAACTGTTACACGCCTGAGTCTATGTTAGGTGTTAGAAATCCCGAGATTAAAGACATTCCCTGTCCTCAAGGAAATAAAATCTAACGAGAAAAGAGAGGGTTAAAAAAATGCAAGAACAACACAGGGAGAGGAGTGCCACACTAAGTTACTGTAAGCACAGGTATGATGGGAGACCAGAGAAAGGGCTCCTAACACAGTCACATGGAGTCAAGGATGGCAGTTTTTAAACATTGGGGATGGAGGATTATTTCAGACAGAAAGAATAAAATGTATCACTTCCATTTCTGGCCAAGTTGGAGTAACAGGATAATTGTCAAGACTGGGATAACAGTCAGTAAAGGGCAGTGATCCCTGGAAGAAGGAAGGCAAATGAAACAAATCCTACGAGTCCTCCAGCTTACTGCCTGAGAGAATTTCCAGCTCAAGGTGTCTGGAGGAAAGGGAGAACTCAGGCAGAGCTCAGTGAGTTGAGTGAATTGTCTGAGTTGAGTGAATTGAGCTAACAGTCCAGGGAGACCAAGGCAACTAGAGTTTGCAAGGCCAAGTATCAGAGAAAAGAGAGCTGCAGAAAGAGCCACAGAGAATCCTCCTCAAGTATTCAGCAGAGTGCTGATCAGTGCATACATGTGTGGCAACTACCCAACACTGGGGAAAGAAATATCCAAAAAGATATTTCCAGATTGGAAAACCTCATGATTCCCCAGGCAACGAGGAGAGCACATAGAAGAGTGTTTTCACTGTCATGGAGAATAATTAGTTCTAGACTAAGTACAACTATTTCAGTCTTCCAAATCTTCAAAGCAAGACTTTCCAAAAGGATCAAACTGCTTCTAAACAACTTAAACACATTCCAGAACAAAGTTCAAAAATATTTACAGGAATACAAAAATAGCCAGTACCCAACAAGGAAAATTCACAATGTCTGGCATCTAATCAAAAATTACCAGGCATTCATAAAGCAGGGAAATATAACCCCTGATGAGGAGGAAAAAAAAAAATCAATCAAAACTGACACAGATGTTAGAATTAGCAGACAGAACATTAAAATGGTTATTATAACTATATTCTCTAAGTTCAAAAGTAAGTGGAGACACTGAAGATATGAAAGAGAGCTACATCAGCAGGGCGTGGTAGCTCACACCTGTAATCCCAGCACTTTGGGAGGCCGAGATGGGTGGGTCACGAGGTCAAGAGATCAAGACCATCCTGGCCAACATGGTGAAACCCCATCTCTACTAAAAATACAAAAAATATATATATATATATTAGTGGGGCGTGGTGGTGTGCACCTATAGTCCCAGCTACTTGGGAGGCTGAGGCAGGAGAATCGCTTGAACCGGGGAGGCGGAGGTTGCAGTGAGCCGAGATCACACCACTGCACTCCAGCCTAACAACAGAGCAAGACTACGTCTCAAAAAAAAAAAAAAAAAGAGCTACATCAAACTTCTAGAGGTGAAATCTACAATGTATGCAATGAAAAATACTCTGGATGGGATTAACATCAGATTAGACATTGCAGAGGATAAATATGAGTAAACTTGAAAACACAAAAATCAAAACTATCCAAAATAAGATACAGAGGGAAAAAGGGAATTAAAAAAATAAACAGAATCAGTGAGTCGAGGAACAACTTCAACTGGCCTAATATACATGTAACTGGAGCCCCCAAAGGAGAGGAGAAAATTAAGTATCAAATATAGTATTTCATAATCGCCCTTGCCTCCAAGAATTTACAATCTTGATGGGAAAACAAATTGTAATAAAAAACAAAGTCATAAGGTATTTGAAAATCAAAAAGTATTATAAGAACAGAAACAAATGTCATGAGTCAGTACATAATTAATTACCAAACACACAGTACACATAACTGTTTAGAGGAGAGGAACAGATTACTTCAAGTTGGGAGGTCAGGTTAAGAATAGTCAAAGAGGAAACATTTGAATTGTCCTTTCATAAATGGGTATTTTCATATAATCCAAAGTAGTGTTCATTAGTATATCTAGTCAGCCCTCCATATCCCCGGGTTCCATACCCATGGATTCAATCAAACACAGATCAAAAATATTTGGAAAAATAAGTAAATAAATAATAATAAAAAATAATACAAATTTAAAAATATGGTGTAACAACTATTTACATAGCATTTATATTATATTAGGTATTATAAGTAACCTAGAGATAATTTAAAGTACACAGGAGAATGTATGTAGGTTAGATGCAAACACTATGCCATTTTATATCAGAGACTTGAGCATCCATGGATTTTGGCATCCATCAGGGTCCTGGAACGAATGTGCCACAGATACCAAGAGATGACTGTAGTTTTTCTTCTTTCATCACTTTTTCTTCTTTATTCATTCATTCACCATTAATTGAGCAATCTGTATGCGCCAGATACTATCTAAGCACAGACATGTTCTATCTCTACCTATGATGGGTTTAGAATCTAGAAGAGGTAAAAGAGAGAAATGGCTATTGCTCACACTGCTAGATACTCTGTGATGGAAGTATGTTCAGATTGTTGTAGGAAGGAGGCAGTTAACTCCACTAGGGAAAGGAAATAGAAGAAATTCACGAGACAAACAACTGTCACCTATTTGTAAAACCTCCATCCTGCCCTGTTTCCAGACTTGGCTGTCAAAAAGAACTGCTGGAAAATATGTAGAAAAGTCTACCTACCATGGAAGGAAGCAGAAAGCCAAGCAGTTTTCCCCTTGATTTCAATTCACTAATACACAGGAGGAAGAAAACGCAGGAACCTCCTCCTGCCAAGCAATCAGCCACACCTAAGTGGTGCTAAGATTTAGATAAGCCCTGACAAGTCTATTGAAGAATGCCTTAAATAGATGGGCAGCAGAGCGGTAATACGTCATATATTTTTATATGACATAAAGCCTCAGTGAATAAAAAAAAATTCACTGGAATCAGGTTGGTGATCTGATATTTCCATTGAAAACATTTTATTTTTCCTGAAGCTAGCAGTCATGCACTATGCAATATACAAAGCTAGAAGGAACATTCATGATCACAGAGGCCAATGCTCACATTCTACAGATGGGCCCACTGAGATCCAGAGAGAGTAAGAGTCTAGACCACAGTCACAGCAGCATTAGTTAAAATTCCTATCATCCTAGTTCTGGGAAGCTGGCGTTCTTTACATGAAACCGTATAGTTTTTATCCATCTCTTAGAATGAATGAATTTCAGCTGTGATTTTAATAGAGAATTATGCTAATACAGGAGAGGTATATTCGGATGTGGAATGATCATTTATCATAAGCCTTGGTTTAATAGTTTTCCTAAAAATAGTGTTTCACTAAGGAAACCTCATATTTGGAAACTTTTCATTCATGCTCCATTGGCAATGAAAGATTCCTTACTGTGTCCCCAGTGCACTGTTTAATGTTCAATTTACAGACTATTTTGCTGAAGAAAGAAACAAGATATAAGAGCAAAGCATAAGCTAGACTCTCACTCTACTATATACAAGATACAGGTTGAGTATCCTTTACCCAAAATGCTTGAGATCAGAAATGTTTCAGATGTCTTCAAGATTCTGGAATATATGCGTTTATACCAGCTGAGCATTCCTAATCCAAAAATCCAAAATCTGAATGCTCCAAGGAGCACCTTTGAGCATCATGTTGGCATGCAAAACGTTTCAGATTTTGGTGCATTTTGGGTTTTGGATTTTCAGATTAGGGATACCCAACCTATATATGATCTTGGGCAGAATATTTAACCTCTCAGTTTTTTCATCTATAAAACGAGGCTAACAATAGTACTTACTATGGTATATGTAGTGTGTTCTCAAGTTTTGAGAATGAGCTAGCTGATATAAAGTACATCACCAGGCATACCACAGGAGTTCAAAAAACTTTAGCAGCAGCTGTTGCCGCAGTTGGTGACTATGATGCTGGGAGCAGGGGATGGGTGTAATCATTGTTAATGTCTTGAGGTTAAATCATATTAGACATCTTTTCCCTTACGATTCTCAAAGACAACTCAGATACACATATTTATGCCAGGTACTGATAATGATACAACATCTTAGTCTTAGAACTCTCCTTAAAGAGTATGTACCTGTCCCTAAGTTTAAATCTTACTTATAATAATAATAGTTACTCTTCCAAATCTGAGTGGAGCTAAATTATTTGCCACCTTATGCTGTAAACCTTGGGCCACAGAACTTGGTAATAAAATGTATGAGTATCATACTTTCTCCATCTGTATAAAGTCCTTACAGAAAAGCAGGACTCTATTACAAATGTCACCCTAGGTTTCCCATGGTTAATGCATGTGGTAAGACTGAACTGTCATGCTACAGATTTGTCCTAAAAGTAGAATGTGAATTCAACAACCACACTCTCCCAGTGAAAATGATCTGTTTCATTTTTTAGTGTTTTTCCTTCCATCAATACTCAAAGGAACTGGTTTGCATTAGTGAGTGTCTACAAAGATTTCTTCCTCTTCTGGACAATTAATTTGTATCATATAAGACAAATATTGGCACATCTGGACAAACTCAGCATGAGTCTAAAAACCATGAAATTTCTCAAGGCATCTGTGAATAAAAACACCTCTCTGAGCTTTTCCAAGATGACAGACCGAGACGGGAGAAGTGGACAAATGGACACGATAGCCCTCTTTGAAGATCAGAAAGGCTGTTGTGTGAAAGAGGGAGCAGACTTCTAAGGCTGGGTGCTCAGGAGGGCAGGATGAGAATAAATATATAGGAAAGTTGCAGGGGGCTGCCTTCAGCTCTACAAAAGGAAGAGTTTGCCAGGGCAAGGGTACACATACACGTATGCCCCAGCAGAGTGAAACAGATGGCGGCTGAGTCCAGGCAGCACCACTGATGAGCTGTGCACATGGGGCAAGTTTCTTAAACTATCTGATCTCTCCCCTGTCAGTCAGTACAGTTATTCCCACATTCACAGCTATTCCAGAATTGAAAAATATATGTATATTTAATGCTTAATATATGGTAGGCATCATGATTGCTTCAACTCTGAGGGATTTGTCATATGCCTTTGGAACAGGAATATCTACATGACCTAATGAATAAAATCTCTTTAGTTCTGCCTTTTCTTTTGGTCTTAAAACCCAATGAGCGAAGCTCAAATTGTTCTACCACCTGCTGTGCCACTGCTTTTAGGTAAGATGCCAGTCTATTTGTCTTCCATCTTCCCTGGATCTTTCCAGCAGCAAAACCTAAAGAAAAACACTTATCATCCACCAACCTTAACCCAAGGAAGGATTATAGGATCATTTACAAAATCATTACAAATCATTTTTCATATACAGGTGTTCTCCCCTTCTTCCAGCACATGTTTTGTGTAAATCGCATTCTTATTTTCATACCAAATGAGCTTATAATTGTTTGCATATGCTTAGTATTTTATTCCAAGAATATTACTCCATGTCCATTAAAAAAGCTTTGGAAAACAGAAAAATGGGACAATGAGGGGAATAATCACCCACAGTCTATTCATTGTTATTTTTCCCTGTCATCTTTATACATGAGTGATGGTGGTCTTTTTTTACATAATTTTAATTAGATCAGAATTTTGAAGGTGACTTCTTAGCATTTTTTAACTGCTCTTCACTTAGTGGTAGCTCCTGCATTAAGTTCCTCTGTTCTCAATACCAATTAAGTATTAGCGATTTTTAAGATGTTTTAAAGTACCAAGGGTCAACGCCACTTAGAAGCATGGAATTTTGAAAGCAGAAAAGAAAACCTGCACTTGAAGAAGGAATGACTAATGCAATCTCTCATTTTATGGACATTAAAACCCAAAAAGTGGCCGGGCACGGTGGCTCACGCCTGTAATCCCAGTACTTTAGGAGGCCGAGGCTAGCAGATCACCAGGTCAAGAAATTGAGGCCATCCTGGCCAACATGGTGAAACCCCGTCTCTACTAAAAATACAAAAATTAGCTGGGCATGGTGGCACACACCTATAGTCCAAGCTACTCAGGAGGCTGAGGCAGGATAATTGCTTGAACTCGGGAGACGGAGGTTGCAGTGAGCCTTGATCGTGCCACTGCACTCCAGCTTGGAGACAGAGCAAGATTTTGTCTCAAACAAACAAACAAACAAAAAGCAAACCAAAAAAACCCAAAAAGCCACACAGGCAGCAATCTCTGCTGGTATAGAGAGCAAGGTCCCTGAATTCACTGGCCAGTGCAATGAACCTACTGTAAATTGGGCCCCAGTATCTCCTGCTATGCACCCCCAACATAGGTTCCATAAGTTTGGACTTTGTCTCTTCAATTCCTTAGAAATGTACATAATGTGTTCTGTGTACAATGGATGTATAGCAAACTAATTAGGGCCAAAGTAGGCTTTGATGAGGATAATTCTATCCAAGCAGAAACTCAAATCTGCCCTATAATATAGCTAGAACAATGTCCTAGAACAGGAGGAAAAGGAAAAAAAAATCTCCAGTCTTTGCTCTAACATCTTTACTCAACTTGACATATCTTTATACATCCACACTGTGAAAGTTTATCTCATACCTGTTGAATAAGCAAAATCTAAAAATACTTTCAATACCAAGAGTTAGAAAGGGTAAAGAGCAACGGGAACTTATATCCTGTAGGAAGGAGCTCACACTGGCATAAGGCCGTTGGAGAGCAATTCCACAGCACCTAGGGAAGCCGAAGACATGCATACTCTATTCTATTCCTAGGTATTTGGCCTAGAAAAACTTCGCACATTTTTACAGAAAGACAAGTCAAAGTTTTCATGGCAACATTGTTTATAATACACAAAAAATGAAGACAGAAGAATGGGTACATTAATTGTGAAATGGTCATACAATAGCATACTTACTGCACAGCAACTAAAATAACTTCTTAGATCAACATGTAATTCCTAAATTAACTAGGTTAATACCAAAAACATAACATTGGGCAAAAATAGCAAGATATATGACAGGTACAGTAAGTTCCCATTTATACACAATTTTAAAATAGGCAAAGCACTATTTTTAGTAGCACTCAGTGTATTTATGCACAGAGAGCGAAAATATAAAAACATGCATGGGAATGAAAAGACATCACATTTAGAGGACAGATTATCTCTGGAGAAGAAAAGAGACAGGATTTAGGGGGGTACACTGGGAGCTTTTGTTGTATCTATAATGTTTTATTTCTTTTAAAAATCTGAAACAAAAAAAAATATTTGTATCTGAAATGGGTTTTGTCACTTTTGTTTGCTTTTCTGTACACTTAAAATATTTCAAAGTTTAAAAAAGAAAACAAAACACGATGGCTTAGCAATGGATTGGTCTAGATATCCAGGAATCTGAGATGGTAGGAAAAACAAAAATCCATCCGCTGTTGCGGAGCACTTTAGTTATTTTTATTTATTTTTTTGAGACAGGGTCTCACTCTGTCCTTCAGGCTGGAGTGTGGGGTAGCATCACTGCTCACTGCAGCCTTGACCTCCTGGGCTCAAGTGATCTTCCCACCTCAGTCTCTGGAGTAGCTGGGACCACAGGCGCATACCACCACACCCCGCTAACTTTTTTTATTTTTTGTAGAGATGAGGTGTCACTATGTTGCCAAGGCTGGTCTCAAACTCCTGAGCTCAAGTGATCCTTCAGCCTCGGCCTCCAAAAATGCTGGGATTACAGGTGTTAGCCACTGCTCCTGACCCTATTTTAGGCATTTTAAACAAGACTGGTGGCCATCACAAACTCCTCTGCATCCCTGTGCTTGGCATGGTGCCAAGCCAAAAGTAAATACAAGCTAAATATTGAAGAATAAATGAACAAATCAATAAACAAATGAACTGAATGGGTTGTTATACATGCCTTTGGTTAATTAAAACGGAAAACAACAATTACCATTAATAATTTGAAATTCAAACCACTTCTAAATGTGGGCCCATGGACAGCTCTGAAAGGCATCATTAATTAAAAAAGATTGAAAACTAGTGGGCAAAGAAACCCTTAAAGACTTTAAGATCCTTAACATTCCATGTTTTTTCTTTATCTCAGAGCCAGGCATAGCACACTCATCCCATTCTTGTCACCTAAGGACCAGGAGTTCATTGCCATAACAGACCCCAGGATGCTGCCCACAGCCTGACATATCAATAAGTCTTTAGGTATCTAAGCGAATTAAACAGCTCTTCTGAGCCTATGTGAAGAATTCCCAGCATTTTTCTGCTCTGTTCACTCGGTTTACTGAGTACATTAAGATTCTAAATCATTCTGTCTTCACAAATGTAGGTTTGTCCCCTTGGGGACAAAAAATTTCCAGGATGATAACCACGATTTCAAACTCCTTACCATTATAGGGGAATATACAGGCTTGATGAAATCAAGCAGAAATCCACTACCAGACGTTTTTGCCATTATTGATTTTTTTAAATTCCAAGTGAATTTAAAAAGAACCAAAATAAGATGCATGGCACATTCATCTAAGCCTCGTAATTAAATCCAAAAAGGCAGTTTACAGTAGTTTAAGCAAAAAGAATAATTTTAGAAAGTACCACAGGCCTCCACTATCTGAAATAAATTAGGTGTTTTTTAGTTTCCTTATGTTATTAAAATATTAATTTACTTTTAAATATAATCCTGAAGCTTCCTTCGAAATACCTTCTTCAAGGAAAGGGGCATATATTTATAGTGTTCTTTTAAAGTTTAACAAAAGAAGGATTCAAACCGAGTTACCTCCACTCTGCAGAAGTCTTTTTTTCAAATGTGTAACAGGATCTTATTGCAGTCACTCGGTCTGCTCTCCACACAAAGAAAGACTGGAAAGCATTTGTGTTATGCTTCTGGAGTTAAAAATGAAGACGCCTTTTTGTTTCCATCAGTTCTTTTTTATTAATAAGGTGGCCACACTAAGTCAGAAATTATAAACATCTGCTTTAGCCATTAAATACAGATTCAAAGGCCTAATGATAAAGTGACCTCTTTATTAATAACAGAGAGCGACAAGTGGCCATTTTCCCAGAGTGTTCACAGAAATAAATCAATCCATAAGTCCAGGTGTCAGCTATATCGGCTCTTAAGTTTTCTCTTCGATTTGGCCTTTATTGTTTTAAATCACTTAGGAAACAAAAAGGGAGCTCAGGAAGTACCTTTTCCATGAGTTTTGTTTTTACCTCTGCTCTTGATGAGATGTCACTTAGCCACTTCACAGAACTTGAAGACACAATCTTTGATTCTCCACATCACAGAAGAATCATCCCCATGCACCATCTAACCGATGAGTAGACACATGGGACTTATCAGCCGCAGGGAGTATATCTGAATCAAAGCCTCAAACAAAGGTGTATAGGAAAACCACAGCTCTGTCAAAGGAAACAATAGTGGAATCACTGCAGCTGTATTTTAAAATGGCAGGAACACAGCCCCTTGTTTTCTTTAATTCACATATTAGAATTTTAATTATCAAGTTGCTAAAGTGTGGTGGCTTTCAATTGAAGTGGGTTTTACCGACCCAGCCTCGCAGGGCAGACAGAAGTCCTTTGTTGCGCTGCCAGATGCACAGAGACGCCAGCATGGCACCATCCACGTCCTCTGCCTCAGATCCTTCTGGCAGGAAGCCTCTACCACCACCTAGAGCACAGGAGTCTCTGGGAGATGAATCTCCCTGGCCCTTGTCCAAGGGGCTTTATTACTGGAAGGACCAGAAAGATCTCTTTACAAACCTGATCTTTCTCCTTACCCAATCCATAGGCTGGTACCAGAAGAAACAGCAGAAGACTGAACTGCTACAATAGAAGTAGCCCGTGAAGGATGAGTAGTTCTTGCGGGGAATACTTTGTGAAGGCTGTGGAGAACACTCCTGTCCCACCACAGGGAGAATTCCCCCAAGTCCTGTCTTTACTACAAAGTTAAAACCCTCTAGAAACCCACAACACCAAGGCACAGAGCCAGCACATACAGCCCCAACACCTCTTGCTCCTCTCCCTGGCTTCCTGTTTCCTGATTTCCCCTCACTGTTTCCCTCACTCCTACCACTCTGGAGAAGGCAGTCACCATCTGTCAGGTGGAAGAAGACCCCTGCAGGGCTGTGGGGACAGAGGCAAGAACACTGGACTGATAGTTCAACAGAGGCCCACGGAAGCCAGCCTGGACGAGATAGCGGGTGAGCTCTTGTAACCAGCCAAATCCTACAGATCCCCCTTAGTGACTTCACCTCCAAGGCCGCTGTCCTGGGCCTGTGGTCAGCAGAGTCCTTGCTCTGCAGTTACACGCTGTGCCACATTAGGAGTGTTAGTGAGCTTCTAGAGGTCTTACTATTCTTCCCCCCAAAAATAAGAGCGCAGAGTTAGGTCATGTCAAAAGTCCGTTGAAGGTTTGGCATTCTATAACTTTACATCACTTCCTTTATCTATTTCCTCAGTTCTCTCAAGTATCAAGCCGCATAGTTGCAGATGATTTTAAGGCCCTTTCCAACACAAAGGCTCTATGATTCCGTTGATGAAGCCAGATCACAAGCAAGGATCATGCTTTTAATCTCAGTGGCTCTTTCTTTGCCAAATAATGATAGGAATGTACTTCAGCTGAATGCCCCCATCTCAGCTACCAGTACATCTGGTTGGGAAACCTACATCTACTTCTATCTGCCCACTTGCCAACACAGAAATCTTCAAACAAAGACAGGATGATTCATGGCATCTTTAATAGGGCCCCCACCTTGACATTAAATCTTGGGCTGAGGTTATCGAAAACAGCAAGTATACAAAGAACTTACTCACAGCCTGAGAGCAAGCCAGAGACCGTGCAGGTGGCTGGAGGGAAAATTGACAAGAATTACAAAGAAAAGGTGCATTGAGTTAATAGAAAATAACTCTGGTATTGAGGAACAGGGGCTGAAAACAGATGTGAGGGGTAGGCCACCTCCTCACCATGAGGAGTGAAAGCAAGAACCACAGCTGATTTTTCAAACACACACATACACACACACACACTCTCTCTCTCTCTCTCTCTCTCTCTCTCTCTCTCTCTCTCTCAAATAAAAAAATATAAAATTCACTATGCTGGCCCAGGGGTGTGGGTTGCGGTGCCCTTCAAGGAATATTGTAGAGCTGAAAGCTGATTAGACACAGCACCCAAAAATCAGTATTCCAGAAGGAGTTTGAAGCTAAAGACGGCAGTTTCACATACTAGAGGGGGTGCTGAGTATAAAAACATAAGTTCAGGCTCCATCTAAGCTTCATGATCTTTTATAAATTACGAAATCTCTACACCAAATTAATTCCTCATCTGTAACATGGAGACTACAAATACCCAGTCTATCCGAAAAGAGATTTTTAAAGCAGGTACAACACATACAAGTATCTGGGGCACAGCAGACACTCCCAAAAGTTTGAAGTTACTATGAAGATGCATGCAGGTATCAGAGATCAGAACACAATAATGGGTCAATCCAGAGACAAACAGAAATCAAGAAAAGGCAGGCAGTGGCAAACAAGGCAAAACAGTGGGTCAAGGGTTGAAACAGGAACCTAAAAGAAATTCTCCAGCATCATCACTTTTAATAAATATCTATTGTTAAGGAGAAGAAAGCAGATTGCCAGATGAGTGATAAAAAATGACCTCATTCATTGAAAGAGAAAGAAAAGCAAAAACACAAAGCCAAGGAAGACAGACTATAGAGACATACTCCAAATACTATTATAATAGTAGTTATCACTACTACTAGTAGGGTTATTTCAGGGTTTTTTGTTTGTTTATCAATATTTTCCAAATATTTCAGTTTTTATTTCAAAGTTAATAAAAAATGGCACCTTAAACATTTAATAACAGGCCCTGAGTAGCTGTTCTTTCAGGGAAGCTGAAGCCCTGGAGAAGATCATTGGCATTCTGAAATTGAGGCTGTGCTCTAATTATTTGAAAGTTCTTAACACATATATGGAGAAACTCAGCCAGTCTATAAATATATGTAGAAGGCCTTCTTAATTCAAAAGCATGACATTAAACATTTCAGGAAAAAAACATAAACCCCCAAAGAGTTTCCATCTCATTAGGGAATTAGATACGCTCACATTAAATTATAACTCACAATGCAGGGTGCACTAGTGTAACAATGAATTCAAGGAGAGTGATTTGAGCCAGGCTGAGGACAACTGGAAGACTTCAAAAGACGGGATAAAGTCACTTTCTGCTGCAGAGACAATTTAATTAAAAAGAAGCTCCTTTCTACCCCCTCCTCCAGGTAATAGAGAATTCATTGTATTCTGAGAAATTGAAGATCTTACAAGAAGGCAGATTGCATGACCTTCCATTTGCAAAAGATTCTTTCAGGAAAGGGAGTAATTAAGATTGCCTAGAAGGGGCTGCTTTATTTCATTGAGGAGATAACTTTAAACAGGCTTCCTCACCACATGCACCACACTCGACAAGCAAACTCCCTACACTGGACTCCTACAGGGCCTAATTCTCACCTTAGCCCCAACTTTACCCAGATTCTCTCACCTGTTATTATTAAGCTACTTAGCTGCCTTCCACCCTTCATCCCCAGACCCCAAACACCCTAGTAGACTGTGAACTCTTTTTGTTCTTTCATGTATTCATTCACCATTTTTTTCAACACATGCTATGTGCTAGAAACACAGAGATAAATAAAACACCCCCCATCCCCATAAAGCTGACAGTCTAGCAGCATTAACTGACTTCTTAGTAGATATTTATAGCTCAATGGCCAACACATGCATGGAGCATCCAAGAGAAGGAAGAGGATGTGCCTAACCAGCGTGAAGCCAGGCAATAGGATTTGGAGGAGATTGCAAGAAGAGTGGGTGGCAGGAATAAAGGCACTAACCATGGTGAAAAGGGACACAGAGTGAGCAGAAAACCATGTAGCCAGATCTTAAAGTGCGAGGCAGAGAGTGGAAAGACATAACCATAACAGCCAACATCTACTGAGGGCTAACCATGTGTGAGCTGATTAATTCCTCACCAACCCATGAAGTAGGTTTTATCATCCTAATGTTAGCAATGAGGAAACGAGGCTACAAAGGTTAAGTCACTGGGGCAGTAAGGGAGATAATCACTCTGATATGCTGCCCCCCTAAGGCTAGAGGGATCAGCAAGGGCTGGTCTGAAAATCCCTTTGGTGTCATGCTAAGGAGCTTGGGCCTTTCCTATAGATAAACGGCAGGCAGTAAATGGCTTTAAGCAGGAAAGAGTCAGATTTGTGTCTCAAGAGGCTACTTCAGCAAGGTGTGGAGGACTGATAGGAAGAGGGACCTACCCAGAGTTAGGGAAATCAGCTAAAAAGTTGTTGCAGTCTTCCTATGAGCAATGTGCAGCCTGATCTAATGGTGCAAAGAAGGAGCAGAGGGCAGTCAGGTCCCGGCAGCGGCTGCAGTGCTCTTGTCTTCTGCGGCTCTCCGCGCCCTCTCCTTTTCGCTTCCGGAAACATGGCCTCCGGTGTGGCTGTCTGATGGTGTCATGAACATGCTCAACGACATGAAGGTGCATAAGTCTTCAATGCCAGAGGAGGTTAAGAAGCACAAGAAGGCGGTGCTCTTCTGCCTTAGTGAGGACAAGAAGAACATCATCCTAGAGGAGGCCAAGAAGATCCTGGTGGGTGATGTGAGCCAGACCGTCAACGACCCCTACACCACCTTTGTCAGGATGCTGCCAGATAAGGACTGCCGCTACGCCCCCTATGACACAACCTACGAGACCAAGGACAGCAAGGAGGAGGACCTGGTGTTTATCTTCTGGGCCCCTGAGTCCGCGCCCCTTAACAGCAAAATGATCTATGCCAGCTCCAAGGACGCCATCAAGAAGCTGACAGGGATCAAGCATGAATTACACGCAAACTGCTATGAAGAGGTCAAGGACCGCTGCACCCTGGCAGAGAAGCTGGGGGGCAGTGTGGTCATCTCCCTAGAGGACAAGACTTTGTGAGCTCCTTCTGGCCCCCTGCCTGGAACATCTGGCAGCCCCACATCTGCCCTCAGGGGTTGCAGGCTGTCCCCTTCCTCCCAGACCAGACGGGCTGGGGGGATCCCAGCAGGGGGAGGGCAATCCCTTCACCCCAGTTGCCAAACAGACAGCCCCACCTCCTGGATTTTCCTCCTCCCTCCATCCGTGATGGTTCTAGTCGTCCCAAACTGCTTTTGGTCTTCTTATTCCTCTTGGGTTGAAGCAAACCAAATTTCCCCCAGGCACCTCAGTTGTGGAGAGGGGCCCATATTTTTTTTTAACAACACCCCCGCACCCAACCTGTTCCTCCCCCTTCGCAAGCTTCCAACTTCTAACCGCAATAGTGACTCTATGCTTGGTGTTTAGTTCGGTGTATAAATGGAATGTTGTGGAGATGACCCCTCCCTGTGCTGGCTGATTCCTCTCCCTTTTCCCCTGGTCACCACTACTCATGGAAGCAGGACCAGTAAAGGACTTTCGATTGAAAAAAAAAAAAGAAGGAGCAAAGGGAACAGATGCAAGATATATTTGTTGGGAGACATTCTCCATGAGTCCCTTCGGTTTCTGCACATCTTGTGTGCAAAGCACTGGCTACCCTTGGTTCCAGACTAACTTTTCAAAGATGTTTATATGGATAACAGCCTTGGAAGAAATGATCTCCCTCTGGAGCAAAGGTGAAGCATCTTTGTTGCCCAATATAAAAGATTTGGGTTCCCTAAGTTCAGAGTTTCTCTCCTGTAACGCAATGCACTTCATGTATGGATGTCACCTGGCCCTCTTCATGACATCCTATGGGAGTTGGGTCTTGGAGAAACAGTGAATAAATATGTTGATACTCTGGCTATTGCTATTGCTATGACTAATAAAGTTCTTTGTCTCTAACCCAGGAATCCTTCCGCCAGCATCTATGGAACTGCGGCAGGCAAGTTCATTTGCAAGTAAGCTAAAGGCTCAAATCCTTCACAGTTCTTGATGATATTTAGGGGAAAAAAATCAGCAGGATTGGTGAATAGCCAAATGTAGAATGTTAGGGAGAAAAAAGGAATCAAAGATTACTTCTGGTTTTTTTGTTTGTTTGTTTGTTTGAAGGGTGAAGTTTGGACAGTGGTTTGAATGGTTACTTTAGACAGTGGTGTCACCAACAGAGGTGGAATATATAACAGGTACAAGAATGTAATATATAATGAGACATAGTGGGTGCTGGGGATGAGATAATAAATTCAGTTTGGAGGTCTATGAGACATCCATGTGGAAGTATCCAACACAGAGCTGAATAATGAAGGCAAAAGGGGAAGAGCTGGATTAAAGATATATAGGGTTCATTAGCATCAGGGCATAGGTAAACCCATGATATTGGATAAAATCCTCTTTCATATAGAAACCATCATATTCATCCTTAAACTCTTAGTCCCCTGCAGAGGGCTTTGCACAATGTATATGCTTAATAAATGCCTGTTAAATAAATGGCTAAAAACAGATCCAGAATTAGTTGTATCCTTTATTTAAATTAAAATTGCTTCAGTGGTTACCGGTGTAATGCTAATCCACGTTTTCTCAAATCAGAGTCTCAAATACAGGGTATGTACTTTTGTTTCACACGAAATACAACCAGTTTCATACACAAGTAATTACAAACTCTTACATGTAACATGGAAGCAGAACAGAATTCTAAGACTCATAATATCATGTCATTAAAAAGCAATATTGTTGGTTTTCTTATCGGAGAAAAAAGTTCTATTATCCACAGGATCACTCCTACCTTCACTCATTCAACATAACAAAAAACTTACTGAGGACCTACTATGTTTAAGGAACGGTGCTGAAATCTGTAAGGGATCTAAAAAGCATAAAAGTCCCATCCTTAAAGGAATTTACAAAAGCGGGGTGGTGGTATATACATCAGACCAGAATTTAGTTCCAAGTTCCACATTTAGCAATTTTATGACCTTGAGCAAGTTACTTAACCTCTACAACCTTTAGTTACTAAACTTGTAAAAAGAAAATAGTGCAAATGCATACCTCATAAATGGCAATGAGATGTACATTTTGTAATACACGTAGAGTATGTATTATAATACTCCATCAAAAGTAGTGGCCAGTATGATTACCATCATGATAAACTAGTTGGGGAAGAAATACTCATAGAAATACTCATAGAAAAACCACTCAGTGAGAGAGAGTGCAGAACATTATAAATGCCATTGAAGTGCTAAAGCACTAGAAACACAGACCCTTAGGAACCTGTTGAAAACAGTAGTAGTTAACACTGTGTTTTAACTTATTTAAACCAGCCCAACAAACCTATGAATGAATAGTATTATTCCCATTTTCTAGATGAGAAAACTGACACCTAGACAAGTCAAGTAACTTACTCCGGTTCACCCAGCAGAAAGTGGTGGAGCAGGAAATAAATCCAGGCTGTCTGGCTCCAGAGTCTGATGCCAAGCTGGCTCCTCAGGGAGAATCATGCATTTTTATGACTTATATTTTGAAGACAAAAGAACTGAACTCTTTGAAACTATTTGCCTTCAACTCACAACTATTATACAAATACTATTCTACTCAGAATTGAAAGATTATTTTAAAATATCTAAACAGGGCCAGGTGCGGTGGCTCACACCTGTAATCCCAGCACTTTGGGATGCCAAGGCGGGCAGATCACCTGAGGTCAAGAGTTCGAGACCAGCCTGGCCAACATGGTGAAACCCTGTCTCTACTAAAAATACAAAAAAATTAGCTAGGCGTGGTGGCGTGCACCTGTAGTCCCAGCTACTCAGGAGGCTGAGGCAGGAGACTCACTTGAACCCCAGAGGCAGAGGTTGCAGTGAGCCGAGATCGCACCATTGCACTCCAGCCTGGGCAAACAAGAGTGAAACTCCGTCTCAAAAAAAAAAAAAAAAAAAATCTAAACGACAAGCGGAGAGACTTTTCTAGGTTAGCTCAGGTCCTATTTCACAGATTCTGAAAACTGTAAAGGAAGGAAGATTTAATGCTTCATACCAAACACGGTGTAAGACAAAATCACAGTGCATCATGGACGGATGCACAAAATCCAAAGTGACTGAAAGTGTAGGGCTTTGGGCTTAAAGCTCTGAGGCACCTTTATGAAATAAAATGACTCCATTTACCAACTCTCATTTCCTACTGTTCATAAGCACTTCCTTAAGCTTAATTTAATATACACTCCTCTCAGATGCAGAGTTTTGGGGGTTGTTTTTCCATTTCCATGTGAATAATGTAACAGACTGATGAGATATATTCAGCCACTGTGTTGGGCCACCTTGGACTTTCATCAAATTTTGTTTTATTTAATTTTCAAAGAAAATAACGATGAAATACCCTAAATATCCAATCACTGAGTGATGGCTAAATAAAAGAAATAAAATAAAAGAAAAACAATATCTATAAAGACTTGGAAAAAATAGTATTAGGTATTCAGTGAAAAAAAGCTTGCTACAAAATAACATAGACAAGATGATTACATTTATGGATAAAAATGTATGCATAGGGCAAAAAAGCCTGCAAGGAAATGTACCAAAATATTAAAAGTGATTTTTTGTGTGTTTATAATATGAGCCCTAGTCTTTCACTTTCTCAGTGTTTCTTTATTTTCTGAATTTTCTTTGATACATATATTATTTGTACCTTTTTTAATTGCAGTAAACCAACATAAAAACAAAAAAAAAAGTTCAATGTGCTATCCATTGCACTACAGAGCCTTCTTATACTTTTTAAATGTTTGGAATATTTGTATTACAGACATATTAATGGATAAATAGATGCCAAATTAGATAGACAGATAGATAGATGATATGGAGACAGACATTCTTTTACCAAAACATTACAGAACAGCTCCTCTTAGAAATGTAGTCAAAATCTGGCTTCCCCGTCCAATTCAGCTGTCTCTTTCTTTAAACCAATCAACCATGTATTTCTTTAAGGTAAATGTTACTTAAAAGCATCTTAGATGGACAGATCTGACTTTTGAAGCCCTAAATAGAGGGCACAGGTAACCAATTAATGCATGAATTACAGCCATGCGTCGCTTAACAACAGAGATATGTTCTGAGAAAAGAGTGCTTAGTTGATATGCTTGTTGTCATGTGAACATCATAGAGCGTACTTACACAGACTTAGATGGTATAGCCTACTACACACCTAGGCTTTATGATATGGCCTATTGCTCCTAGGCTACAAATTTGTACAGCATGTTACCATACTGAATACTGTAGGCGACTGTCGCACAATGGTATCTGTATAGCTAAACATATCTAAACATATAAAAGATGCAGTAAAAATACAGTATAAAAGATTAAAAATGTTACACCTGTAGAGAGCACTTATCATGAATGGAGCTTGCAGGAATTAGAAGTTGTTCTGGGTGAATCAGTGTGAGTGAAAGTGAAAGCCTAGGACATTACTATACACTACTGTAGACTTCATATGTACACCTAGGCTACATTAAATTTATAAAGTATTTTCTTTCTTCAATAGAAATTAGACAGCTTACTGTAATTTTTTATTTTATAAACTTTTTATTTTTTAACTCTGGACTCTTGTAATAATGCTTAGCTTAAAACATGAACACATTATATAGCTGTACAAAAATATTTTCTTTATATCCTTATTCCATAAGCTTTTTTCTATTTACACATTTTTAAGTTAAAAATTAAGACACAAACACACACACTAGCCTAGGCCTACACAGGGTCAGGATCATCAATATCATTGTCTTCCACCTCCACATCTTGTCCACTGGAAGCTCTTCAAGGGGCAATAACAGGCATGGAGCTGTCATCTGCTATGATAACAATGCCTTCTTCTGAAATACCTCCTGAAGGACCTGCCTGAGGCTGTTTTACAGGTAATGTTTTATTTTAGAAGCAAAAGCAGTACACTCTAAAATAATAATAATAAAAAGTATAGTAAATATGTAAACCACTAACATAGTTGTTTATTACTATTATCAAGTATACTTACTATTATCACAAATATACTTACTATTATCAGTATACAATTAGGTATACTGTATATCACTGGAGGTGCTATAGTTTTACAGGACTGGCAGGGCAGGTTTGTTTACACCAGCATCACCACAAACACATGAGTAATGCACTGTGCTACAACATTACAACAACTACAGCCTCTCTAGGAGTTTTTCAGCTCCATTATAACCCTATTGGACCACCATCTTATATGCAGTTCTAACGTTGACTGAAAGATGATTATGCAGTGCCTGACTGTAGCTGCCATACAAATGTGACAGGAAGAGTAACTTAGCTCATACACAATTACATACATACTTACTTGTTAAGAGACAGAATCTCGTTTCTGTCACTCAGGCTAAAGTGCAGTGGCATGATCACGGTTCACTGCAGCCTCGACCTCCTGGGCTCAATTGATCCTCCTACTCCAGCCTCCCAAGTAGCTGGGACTACAGGAACACGCCACCGTGCCCAGCTAATTGTTGTATTTTTTGTAGAAACAAGGTCTCACTATGTTGGCCAGGCTGGTCTGGAACTCCTGGCCTCAAGCAAAGATACACACTTTCTTTTGGCAGCCACAATTAATTATCAATATAAATGTCAGTATGACAAACTGAAACTGCTTTTCAGAAAAGGTTATCCAAACTTAATTTTGTCAAAGAAAAAACCTACTCTATTGGCCAGAAAGTACTGAGTTCAGTCTAACGAAATGAGTAGAATAGGTACACAAACTACACAGTGTACTTTGAGGGCTGTTTCCATCTGGAAATGTGCATCATGTACACATTACTCCACATGCAACCAGTCATCCTTTAACCACCTTCAAAACACCAGCCATAACACAATCCGAAAAAGAATAATAGTATGCATATTTTTTTAAAAGAATACAATTATTGGAAGAACTTTGGGAAATTAACGTAGCCCTACTGTGGAGGTCAAATTCATACATAGTACAAAATGAAAACAAATCTGACATACTGAACACTTGTCATGTGGCTCTCACTGAAAGGGTAAGGAGAATTTTCAAAGCAGGATAGAAACTGGAGTTCAGTGGAAAGTACAGATGCTTGACTACCTTTCTTTATGGGGAACAGAAACATTCTATTCACCCCCTGCTGCTTTGGCCAAGTTAAGCTCAGCCTCCCCTGCCATTCTTCCAAGACAGGGAACCGACGTCTTGATGCTGGTTAACAGATAATTCAAACACGCACACACACTTCATCGCTGTAAGAGGTACCTCTATGTGGTTGTCAGCCTTTAACGATATCAACTCAACAGGCCCACAAGCTTTTTACAAAATAAACATAAATTAATTGGGAGACAAAGATGGAGCGATAGGAGGGGGCATTCTTAAAAAGATGGAAAGTCAATTGCATTAGTGGTCACAAAAGAACCAGGGGTGTTTTTGTTTGGCAGTGGAGCAGCTACATGCAGAATGTTAACCTCTTTGAATAAGGCATTGGCGATTTTAAGAAATTAATTTTAGGTCTGATTAGTGCCAAGTGCAGAATTTCTGCAAGAAGAAGTCATGGAGTAGAGAAAAATCTACAGTGTCTGTTCCTCTTTCTGTTTATAACCTCTGGACTTCAGTATCGTCTCTTGGGCTATCTGCAGAGGCCTTTTTATACTCATCAACTCAGAATTCCCCCTTGCTAATTATGAAATCTTAAGAAACTGGGTATAGGAAAACACAACTTTTGGTCACAACTTTTTGTTCCTATTTATTAATATATCCTAACTCACTTGGCATTCCACATCTATAGACGCTATTTATGGTTCATAAATTTAGTTTTCCCACTGGTTCAGATAAACAGGTCCTAAAAATGATTTAAGATGTGCTTTTTTCTACAAAGTCTCAAAAGCCATCAGACACTACAATGAGTGTGAATCATGGATGGACTATGGTGTTGAGGCTTAGGGCTTGGACTCTGGAATCAGGCAAATCTGGATTCAAATCCTGACTTTGTATGTCAAGTTGTGTAACTCTGAGCAAGTTCTTTAAGTTCAAAATGGTCCTGACCCCAGTGGGGCTATTGGGAGGAAGGAATGCAATAGTTTACAAAAAGCAAGCAGCAGATCTGAAATTCTACCTCTTGGGGCTACCTAAGGAACAATGTTTTCAAATTATAAAATCTCTGCTGGGAGACAATAGAATCAAGAAGAAAGAGAGTGTTTTCACTTTAGTCACTACACAAATTAAAGTTTCTGTGGGGCTAGTGTCAGCTTTACTTTAACCTAAATGTGTGACGTATTAACCACTCCCAAGCTCCATTTCCTCTAAAAGGAGATGGTTGTCTCAACGAAGCTCTATCAAGATCTGAATACTCGCAAAAATGAAATCCACATTACTGTGTGCACCGTATATTGTCCAACAACACAAGTGCCTTTTAACAATGAGATCATATTCTCTTTCAATCTACTTCTCCCATACTTTAGTATATTTTACTGCACTATGAGCTTCTCAAAAGGAAGGACAATGTCTTGCCTGTTGTTTCTACCAATAGTGCTTCTAACAATATCTGACACATGACTGATGACCGATGAATAAATGAGTGACTGAATCATCTCAGTATCCTCCCCAAAGGCACATAAATTTTGCACACAGTAGGTATCAAAGTACGTTTGTTGGAAAAATGGATTTGAGCAAAATTGGGAATGCCTTTATAGGTAGGGACTTTCTCTTACTCATCTCTGTAGCCCCTGGGCCTGGGCAGAACCTGGCACATAAAGAAAGGAGGATCAACGAATCTTTTTGCTCTGGAGACATGCTGGTAATTGACCTACTCAAAAAGTAATTGGTAAGGTGTGTGTGGATTCCAGTTCTAGAAGGCCTTCTCTGTGTCTGGCACTGTACAAGATGGTTTGCATGATGTTTTCTTAACAGCTCTGAAAGGGATGAGTGACATCGTTTTAAAATGAGTGAGCAAGGGCTCAGAGAGATTAAGTCACTTACCCAAAATCACAAAGCTGATAAATAACAGAGCTGAGATTTAAAACCAGGCTTCTGGAACCTGTGCTTTTTCCATTATGGGAGGTTAAGAAAGAAGAGAAAGCACCAAAATAGATGGGACCACCTTATTTGAAGCTGCGTGACTTTAGGGGAGGATGGAGGAGGCAGCAACAGGTAGATAGGGCTCAAGGAGTGAGGCTGACCAGTGGGGCCAACCGCCCCAGCCAATTATTGATCCATGGGCCTGCCACCTGCAGCCATGAACAGCAGGTCTAGAAGAATGTTGATTAGAGGCATTTCCCAAGCAGAATTGACCAGGTAGTGGCTGGCAGTAATGGCAGTGCAGACCAATTCCTTCTGGTCATTATATATAAGTCCAGGCGAGCCCATCGGAATGCCTTGGGCCCAGATCTTGGAACAGTAGTCCACTTGCCATCTTGGAACCAATGCACAAAGCACAAGAGCTCCCACATGGAAAGACTAACCACATTTTCCAGACTGAGTGCTAGAAGAGGAGGAGGCCTGAATACTTTGTCTCAGAGGAAGAAATGTAATGACTCTTGGTTTTGGAAAAATCAATTTTAAGAGTAAGCCTAAGTCCCATGTGCTCATCATAGAAACAAAAAGAGATAACATTCATTGTCAAAGCATCAGAACAGAAGAGCTGCCATTTTTTTAAAATGCTGTTTTATAGTTTTGTTAAGATTCAGCATGTAAACAGCAGTACCCCTCCTATGACTACAGGGAAAACTAATTTAATAAAATCAAATATGTTTGAAACATCTTCTGTTTTTAACAGTAACATCAACTAGAAACCTGGAATCTTATACATCCGTATACAGACAAGATAAAACACTCAGTATAATTACTTTTTAATTCATCTAGGGGTACAAAAGTAATTCTTCTAGAGACACCACACTAGACTCTCTAGTTTGCAGGCTCAGAGTAACCCACTTTAAATATCTGAAGCAGATCCTGCCATCCCTCAGCTCAAATGCCCCATGCTTCCGGAGGCTTCTCCATGTCAGCTCCACCGAGAGGGTCTAAGCCCAGAGTAACATCTTTCTTACTACGAGAGCTTAACAGCCTGCTTAGATGGAGAGGACAAAAGCTACACAGGATGTTAGAGAGAAAGCAATGCCAGGTCAGTAACTAACCGAGCTTTCTCCCTGAGTTGGAAAAAAACAAACAAAAAAAAAAAAAAAAGAAGAAGAAAAGTCAAAAAAAAAAAAAAAAGCCCTCGAGACGGAAAGCATTGATGTAATTTCACTATTCCTAAGCATGCCAGAAGCCATAAATATTTGTAAAGCATAGTCTTTATATTTGCAACATTCAAGGGCATAACTAGAAAAAAAAAAAAAAACCAGTGTGTAAATATGCACATGTGCTAACTATTCTCTTAGATCACCCAAAAAGAAAAAAAAAACGCAAGCAGGCAAGCAGAAGTCCAAATATTCCTGGAAAAGTTTGGGTTGTTTCTGTCTGAAATTTACTCTGATCAGCCCTGTAGAATCTGTCCTTGCATACTACCTTGAAGGAAAAAAAAAAAATGAAAAGGAACTTTATAGATAGAACCTCCAAACCCGTGCTTGACTCTTCTCTGTCCTCTCCCCTCCCAGAGCAGCCAGTCAGAGCTTGGAGAACACATCACCCCCAGGGACCATTCTGAAGCTCTTCCCTGAGCTAGCCAGAACCCTGGGCCCTGGGAGCTTTCCCTTGTCACCCTGAAGCCCCACAAAACAAAGCAATCCTTCTCCAAGATGGCCCTCTAACTAGTTAAAGATCATTCTCATGTCTTCTCCTTTTCTGGCTTGCTCTTTTCTGGACATACCTGGTTTGTCACTGTTAATACCCCAAGGGTGGTCTGACCAGCACACACTTAGAAAAGATAAAAGCACCAAAACCCTTCCACTCAGGCAGTCCATTTCACTTAACACTATCAATCAAAGCAACTAAACATTGTAACTAGTGATCCCTGCCCCAACCCACAATTGTACTTAAGTACAATTTTAAGTACAATATTATTAATTAATATTAATAATAAAACAGCTACCTGTTACTGAGTGTCTGCTGTCTGCCAGGAATTGTGTTAGACAGAGTCAGTTCTGCTATAACACAACATATGAGTTCTGAGAAATCACCATACTATGCAAAATTGTGCAGTAAAAACAGCAGAGTTTATGGGAAAACAGGATTGGAACACACTACTACTTTCTTGTGGAAATGGGCATTGTAAGGGTTACAGCTTATGGGTTATTGTGAAGTGGTGGGTGGGGGGCTGGTTATCAGAAAATGGACAGAAAGTTGTAATGGCAGATGTGGACAAGTGTAACTCGAGTGTAACTCAACACACCTGGTGAACTGAGGGAGGTGGTAGATGTTTCAGGTGTGTGTGTTTGTATATTGCCATGCATCTCACTTTAGCTAAGTGCTGTCTTCTGAGTCCACCTAGTACTTTTCATGGATAAAACTGACTATGTAAGTAAACATAAAATTTGCATTATTCCCAAATTTTTCTGAATACATCAATCAGCTTTGAAAAAATGTGTGTGTTTTCAAAACAACTGTTATAGCAGCACTGACTGCGCTTTATCTCATTGAATCCTAGCAACACTGAAAAATCAGTAGTACTAACTCCATGTTCCAGAAAAGGAAACACAGGCTCAGCGAAGTTAAATGATTCCCAAAGCCACATCACTGGTTGATATGGTTTGGCTCTGTGTCCCCACCCAAATCTCAACTCGAATTGTAATCCCCACATGTCAAGGGAGGAGATTGCTTCTCCTTCACCTTCCACCATAATTGTAAGTTTCCTGAGGCCTCCCCACACATGCAGAACTGTGAGTCAATTAAACCTCTTTTGCTTATACATTACCCAGTCTCAGGCAGTTCTTTATAACAGTGTGAAAACAGACTAATACAGAAAATTGGTCCTGAGAGAAGTGGGGCATTGCTATAGAGATATCTGAAAATGTGGAAGTGATTTAGGAACTGGGTAACGGGCAGAGAATAAAAAAGTTTGAAGGGCTCAGAAGAAGACAGGAAGATGTGGGAAAGTTTAGAACTTCTTAGAGACTTGTTGAATGATTTTGACCAAAATGCTCATTGTGATATGGACAATGAAGTCCAGTCTGAGGTGGTCTCAGATGGAAACGAGGAACTTATTGTGAACTGCAGCGAAGGTCACTCTTCCTATGCTTTAGCAAAGAGACTGGTGGCATTTTGCCCCTGCTCTAGAGATCTGTGTAATTTTAAACTTGAGAGAGATGGTTTGGATATCTGGCAGAAGAAATTTCCAAGCAGCAAAGCATTCAAGATGTGACCTGGCTTTTTCTGAAAGCATACAGTCATAGACATTCACAGAGAGATGGTCTGAAATTGGGATTTATGTTTAAAAGGGAAGCAGAGTATAAAAGTTTAGAACACTTGTAGTCTGACCATGTTGTAGAAAAGAAAAATCTATCTTCTGGGGAGAAATTCAAGCTACCAGCTGCATAAATTTGCATAAATAAAGAGAAGCTGAATGTTGATAGCCAAGACAATGTGGAAAATGTCTCCAAGGCAATTCAGAGATCTTCATGGCAGCCCCTCCCATCACAGGCCCAGAGGCCTAGAAGGGAAAACTGGTTTTGTGGGCCAGGGGTCCCTCCTGCATTCCCTATTCTGTGCAGCCTCAGGACGTGGCACCTTGAGTCTCAGCCACTCCAGTTCTAGCCATGGCTAAAAGGGGCCAAAGTACAGCTCAGGCATTGCTTCAGAGGGTGGGAGCCCCAAGCCTTGGCAGCTTCCACCTGGTGTTGGGCCTGAGAGTGCACAGAAGACAAAAGTTGAGCTTCAGAAGCCTTTGCCTAGATTTCAGAGGATGTATGGAAATGTCTGGATGTCCAGGCAGACGTCTGCTGCAGGAGTGGAGTCCTCATGGAGATCCTCTACTAGGGCAGGTAGAGGGGGAAAATGGAGTTGGAGCCCCCACACAGAGTCCCCACTGGGGAACTGCCTAGTAGAGCTGTGAGAAGAGGGCCACCAGCCTCTAGATCCCAGAATGGTAGAGCCACTGGCAGCTTGCACTGTGCACCTGGAAAAGGTACAGGCACTCAATGCCAGCCCATGAAAGCAGCTGTGTGTCAGGGGGTGCTGTATCCTGCAGAGCCATAGGGGCAGAGCTTCCCAAGGCCTTGGGAGCCCATCTCTTGCATCAGCATGCCCTGAATGTGAGACATAGAGTCAAAGAAGATTATTTTGGAGCTTTAAGATTTAATGGCTGCCCTGCTGTGTTTTGGACTTGGTGCAGGGCCTGCAGCCCCTTTGTCTTGACCAATTTCTCCTATTTGGAATGGGAACATTTATCAAATTCCTGTATCCCCATTGTATCTTGGAGTTAATTAAATTGCTTTTGATTTTACAGGCTCATAGGTGGAAAGAACTTGCCTTGTCTCAGATGAGACTTTCAACTTGGACTTTTGGGTTAATGCTGGGATGAGTTAAGACTTTGGGGGACTGTTGGGAAGGCATGATTGGCTTTTAAATGTGAAAAAGACATGAGCTTTGAAAGGGGCCAGGAGTGAAATGGTATGGTTTGGCTCTGTGTTCCCACCCAAATCTCATCTCAAATTGTAATCCCCACGTGTCAAGGGAGGGACCTGGTGGGAGGTGATTGGATCATGGGGGTGGTTTCCCCCATGCTGTTCTCATGATAGTGGTTGTTTTAAACCAACAAGATCTGATGGTTTAAAAGTGGCACTTCTCTCTTAGCACTCTCTCTCTCCTGCTCTGCCATGTAAGACATGCCTCGCTTCCCCTTCACCTTCTGCCATGATTTTAAGTTTCCTGAGACCCCCCCAGCCATGCAGAAGTCTGAGTCAATTAAACCTCTTTTGTGTTTATAAATTACCCAGTCTCGGGTAGTTCTTTATAGCAGTGTAAAAACAAACTAAAACACTGGCAATAAGTAAGGTGCAAAGCAAGGATATGGCCAAGGTCTACCCAGCCTCTTCTCCACCACGTTATGCCCTATTGTTACCACTTTCTTTTACTTTGGCAACCAGTGCTGGGTAGGAGGTACTGTGACACTTTCTGGGACTTAAAAGCAGATTCAAAACTGCTCTGACTCCTCCACTCCTGCTTTAATTGTCTGCCCCACAGTGGTGTAAAAGTTAATGCAAACATATATGTCTGTAGCATTACCCATGTCCCTTCCCTCAGGTATGAGCTACAGCCTCAAAGATAATTAAGTTTTTATGAAAGTTTTTTTTTTTTTTGGCCTCATTGCTATGATATTCACCAGTCAGATTCAACAGAATTTAAGCTGATTTCATGGAGCTTAAGGATTTACTTTCTGGAAGGCCCTTTCACTGTTTTCACAACCTCCCTTCCTGGGAGCTTGTGTTCAAGTTCCTTGGCGAGGAAATAAGCTGTCTTACTCCATAAAATGACTGTTGAAAATGAAAGTCAGACCAAGTCACTCCTTTCTTGGAAGACTTCCATGGCTCCACACTGTCCTTAGGATCAAGTCCAAGCTCCCCAGCATGGCCTGCAAAGCGCTCCTTGATCTGTCCCCAGACTATTTCACAAGCCACATCCCTATCCACTTATCTGTCCTCACACTGGATGTTCCAGAAAGACTGAATTACTTTCAGTTCCACCAGTACTCTATGGTTCTGCACTTCCAGACTGTACATTATTCCTCCTACCTGGAATACTCTCCATGCCATCAATTACATCACACTCCCTTCGCCTGTTGAATGCCCATTCCATCTCCAGATCTCAGCTTCTATGTTCCTTCCTCCTGGAAGCCTTCCAGGGTCCTGTCCCCACATCTGAATTAGGAATCCCTCATGAGGGTGCTCCCATAGCATGCTGCATATTCCCTATCACACTATCCCTATCACCCGCATTCCCACTTTGGTGAAATTACTTATTTGTCCAATTACTAAGCTCTGTGAAGGCAGGAACTGCATCTGGTTGATTAAATGAATAAATGAATGAATACATTTGCATAACACATATCACAAAAGAGCTTTCAATGTGCAACATCTCATCATATGCCATATGAAACAAATGAGTAATCAAACAAAGGATCCAAGGGAGCAAATTCATTAGCTATTACCACACAGCCAGTATGTGGTGGAACATCCAAGTAAATTATAGCAACTATGTTCTAGGCACTGGGTATACAGCAATAACCAAATCAAACAGAAACACTTGTCCTGGTGGCGCTCACGTTCCCAAATAAATAAGTCAATATATCAGTACATCAATATATCAGTTTATCAGATGGCAATGATATAATGGAAAAAAAAATAAAGAAAGGAAGGAGATAGTTAGGGCCTCACTGAGATGGAATAATCTGAACAAAGACCCAGAAGAAGAGAGGGAGTGATCCCTGCTGGTCTGTGATCTCCAAAGTGCTGAAGCAGGAGTAGCCTGGCAAGTTCAAGGAGGAGCAGCAAGGACTGGACAGCTGGAGAGGAGTAGCTGCATCTTGGAGAGGAGAATAGTAGCTAATATTTCCTGAACACCTACTATGTGCCAGGGGAATAGAGTAAAAAACCAGAAAAACAAATTCTGTCTTTACAGACCTTACAATCTAGTTGCTTAGGTTTAAATATGCTGGAATCAAATCACATGCTCTGAAATAAACCATGCATATAAAGGTCAGTTCACTCCTTAGCCTATCAGGAGGATGTTGATCAACTGAAAACTGCTTTGCAAACCTACTAAATGAAAAAATAGGTAGTGAAAGTTGCCCCCACCAGTAATTTTTGTGTTGGCCTCCTAGGGATGAACAAGAAGTCATCTTCTGTATATAAACAGTGCCAGCTGCCACATCACAGGGGTTTATGAACTGTGGCTTTCTGATCAATGTATGAAATTAACAGAAAACTGTTTTAAAACGTATTATTGCTAGGGAAATTACATAACAAAGACAAAAGTCCTATTACTTAAAGTAATGAAAACAAAAATAAGGATTTATAAGCTTCCCAGCTCTGACCTAAATTTGCTGTGCATTATTTTTCTACATGTCTTTCTACTTTAGAAAAACCGCTACTAACTGCATTCACATTACACAGTATCAACCAAACCTGGATTTGGGTTTCCTCCAAGACCACCAACAGGCTCAAGTTACAGCAAGTTTATTAAGTGGAATTTTTTTTCTCTTTTGTACAAAAACTAGAATGCTGTTACCTTTTGGGGTGGCTTAGCAGATAAATGCTTGATGTGTAACATTTTAAGAAAATCCCGAACATATAAATAAGGGGAATATGCACATTTTCTTAACTCGCAAAATAATACAGGATTTTTTAAAGTCTACAGTTTATTGGTGGCTGGGAGCCTGAAGCTAATGAAAAAAACATTTACAAGTTTGGTTTCCACAATTTTATTCTGTGTTCTCTAGGTGCAGATGCTCCTGGCTGTACTGTAGGAAAACCTGGAACTTGGCTGGAAATGGAGAACACAAGCAATTGGAAACCAGTTCAGTTTCACCCAGTTTAAATTTCCCTGCAGTGAGTATGGCACCAGCTCCCCCCTCAGAAGCCAAACATGAAAACTTACTATTTTCATGGCAATATCCAGCCTCGGTCTTCCTTTAATAGGCTCTCCTCTCATACTTCAGAACAAGAAACCTAGATAGTTTCCTGGTGATTAAATCATCCAAATTGTGTGTCATCAACGCCTTGGCAAGTGTTGAGGCCAAGCAGAATGCTTCCAGTTTACAGAACAAATTCCATCCAACCCCTTGTCAGCATTGCCATCTCCCCTGAGTCCCCTCCAGTTTCTTACCTTCTCCCTTGTATTGATTACCTCAGAACCCCACATGCAGTTCTGATTTCCCAGCAGCAAAAGAAAGGGAGTGGGGTGAGGTTGGGACAGGGGTGTAAATAAACAGCACCTGTAGGCAAAGGTTTCATGACAAAGGCACCAAAAGCAATTGCAACGAAGCAAAAATTGACAAATGGGGTCTAATTAAACTAAAGAGCTTCTGTGCAGCAAAAGAAACTACGACAGAGTAAACAGACTACCTACAGAATGGGAGAAAATTTTCACAAACTATGCACCCAGCAAAGGTCTAATATCCAGCATCTATAAGAAACTTAAATTTACAAGAAAAAAACAACCAATCCCATTAAAAAGTGGACAAAGGCCATGAACAGACACTTCTCAAAAGACATACATGCAGCCAGCAGCCATATGAAAAAAAGGATAATGGCTTCCAGTGCCATCCATGTCCCTGCAAAGGACATGATCTCATTCCTTGTTATGGCTGCATAGTGTTCCATGGTGTATATGTACCAAATTTTTTTTATCCAGTCTATCATGTGGCCAATAAACATATGAAAAAAAGTTCAACATCACTGATCATTAGAAAAATGCAAGTCAAAACCACAGTGAGATACCATCTCACACCAGTCAGAATGGCTATTACTAAAAAGTCAAAAAATAACAGATGCTGGTGAGGTTGTGGAGAAAAAGGAATGCTTTTTCTCCACAATGTACCATTGGTGGGAGTGTAAATTAGTTCAACCATTGTGAAAGACAGTGTGGTAACTCCTCAAAGACCAAAAAATGGAAATACCATTCAATCCAGCAATCCCATTACCAGGTATGTACTCAAAGGAATAGAAATCATTCTATTATAAAGACACATGCACGCATATATTCATTGCAACACTATTCACAATAGCAAAGACATGGAATCAACCCAAATACCCATCAATGATAGACTAGATAAAGAAAATGTGGTATATATACACCATGGAATACTATGCAGCCCTAAAAAAGAATGAGATCACGTCCTTTGCAAGTACATGGATGGAGCTGGAGGCCATTATCCTTAGCCAACTAACACAGGAATAGAAAACCAAATATCACATGTCCTCACTTCTAAGTGGGAGCTAAATGATGCGAACACATAAACACACAGAGGGGAACAACACACTGGGGCATATAGGAAGGTGGAGGGTGGGAGGAAGGAGAGGATCAGGAAAAATAACTAATGAGTACTAGGCTTAATACCCAGGTGATGAAATAATCTGTACAACAAACCCCCATGACACAAGTTTACCTATGTAACAAACCTGCACATGTACCCCTGAACTTAAAAGCTAAAAAATAAAAATAAAAATAATCAGTGCCTGGCCTCCTACTTTTAGGGAAATCAGTCTTATTCATTACTGCCACTACTATGTTTTCTATTTCTGATCCTCTATTCCCTGGAACCCAGTATTTCCTTGTATTTATTTCTGTCCTAGATCTTACAGATGAGGGAACTGAGGTCCACCCAGCTGGAGGCAGGATTGAGACCACGCTAGGTTTCTTGACAACTGGATTGGGATTCATTCCTCTGAATCATTCTTGTTTAATGGCTCAAATTGAACCTACTGAATACGGATTTGGGCGTAAAAGGAAATAAACACTGAATATTTCTCCCAAGTCACACAGGATAAAGAAATAAAACATTCACATGATGGAATAATATGACACTATTAAAAATTCAGCTTTCAAAGAATATTTTTACCAGTTATATTTAGGTATAATTCACATAACATTCACCCATTTAGTGTACAGTTCAATAATTTTAGTAAATATATACAGTTGTGCAATCACCACATTCAACTTTTAAAACATTTCCATCATCCCCAAAAGTTCTGCTGCTCCTAGAAGTGACGCTAACCATTCCCACCTTGCCCGAGGCAAACACTGCTCTGCTTTCTGTCTCCAGTTTTTTGCCTTTTCTAGAAATGTGATGTACATGCAATCACACAATATGTGGTCTTTTGTGCTTGACTTCTTTCACTTAGCATAATGTTTTTGAGGTTTATCCATGTTGTAGCCTATCTGTATTTTGCTCCTTTTAATTACTAAATAGTATTCTATTGTATAGACACACCACATTTTGTTTATCCATTCACCAGTTGATGAACATTTAGGTTGTTTCTAATTTTTGGCAGTTATAAATAATGCTGCTTTGAATATCTGCATACATATCTTTGTGTGGGCATGTGATTTCATTTCTTTTGGATAAATACCTAGGACTGGAGCTCCTGGGTCATATGCTAAGTTTAATTTTTAAAGAAACTGCCAAATTGTTGTCCAAAGTAGCTGTACCATTTTAGATTCCCACCAGAAATAGATGAGGATTTCAGTTTCTCTACATCCTTACCAATGCTTGGTATTGTTAGCTGTTTTTTTAATCATAGCCATTCCGTGGGTATGTAGTGGTATCTTATTGTGGTTTCAGTTTATATTTGAATATTCAACAACACTGACAAATATTTACCACATATTATTAAGAGAAATAAAGCATGATTCAACATAGTTTGTAAAGAAAGACCTTATACATATGCAAGCCCTATACATACATGAAGACTGAAAAAAGACACATCAAAATATTGACAAAGAATAGGAAAGCATTTTTTTCTTTGCTCATAACTGTAAAATTTTTATGAGTAAATATATAATAAAAGTATTTTTAGAAGTTTAAAATATTGCTAAAACACTAAGAATTATGTATCGCCAGTCATTAAGAGGTAGGATACATACCCAAGCCTCAGCTAAACTCAATTCTATTATTCATTTATGAATCATCCATTGTGGGGTTGTTTGTAGCAAATTTGCAAAACCAGATGAGCTTCTCACAGCCTCAAAGCATGCTTCTGAGACCCTACCCCAGGGATCAGCAAACTGCAAACCCCAGGCCAAATCCAGCTCACTGTCTATTTTTGTATGGCCTACAAACTTAAGAATGGTTTCTAAATTTTTTAATGACTGGGGGAAAAAAAACATAAGACAAATAATATTTTATGACAAATGAAAGCTGTATGAAATTCAAATTTTATTTCTATATATAAGTTTTTATTGGAACGTAGCCATGCTCATTTGTTTACAAATTATCTATGGCTGCTTTCCTGCTGTTAGAGCAGAGTGGAATAGTTGCAACAGAGTCTATATGGCCTGCAAAGCCTGAAATCTTTACTATCCAGACTTTTACAGAAAACATTTGTTGATTTCTGTCTACCCAACCCTGGTGGGTGCACAGAAAAGACAAAATCAGTTCCATTATCCAAAGGAAAACTCATTAGGAGAAAAAAAAATCTTTTTGGATTAGTTGCTCATTGTATTAATTCATATTAATATGTCTTTTCTTAAAAGGTAAGATTTCGGGCTCACGCCTGTAATCCCAATACTTTGGGAGGCCGAGGTGGGCGGATCACCTGAGGTCAGGAGTTCAAGACCAGCCTGGCCAACATGGTGAAACCCCACCTCTACTAAAAATACAAAAATGAGCCAGGAGTGGTGGCTCATGCCTGTAATCCCAGCTACTAGGAAGGCTGAGACAGGAAAATGGCTTGAACCCGGGAGGCAGAGGTTGCAGTAAGCCGGGATTGCACCCACCCTGGGCGACAGATCAAGACTTCATCTCAAAAAACAAAAAGTGTAAGATTTGGACTGGGTGTCGGGGCTCATGCCTGTAATTCCAACACTTTGGGAGGCTGAGGTGAGAAGATTCCTTGAAGCCCGGAGTTCAGGACCAGCCTGTGCAAGATACAAAGACCCCCTTATCTCCACAAAAAATAAAACAATTAGCCGGGTGTGGTGGCACGCACTCCTAGTCCCACATACTCAGGAAGCTGAGGCAGGAAGATCACTTGGGCCCAGAAGTCTGAGGTTACAATGAGCTATGATAGCACCACTGCAATCCAGCCTGGGTGACAGAGTGAGACCCTATCTCAAAAAAAAAAAAAGTAATATTTGTAGTTAGCAGCAATATCAAAAAACTTTCAAAGCACTATCTTAAATTATAAACCTTGTATCTATTAGGTCCTCCATACTCATTGAATGAATCAACATATAAACTGATGGATGGATGGGTGAGTGGGTAGATGAATGAGTGGGTGGATGGGAGGATTCAACATTTACTGGGGCTAACTGTGGACAAATTCCATAGCAAGTCCCGTCATGGATTGGGAGGGACCAAGGAAAGAAGATCTGTCCTCGAGTCTCTGAGTAAGAAAATGGATATAAACCAGTAACTTGCAAAAGAAGAAATACAAATGACAAAAAATATTTTAAAAGATTTTTAACATCACCAGTAATCAAAAGTATATTAACTTAAATAACAATAATATTCCCTTTTTAACCCAGAAAGTTGGGGTTTTTTTTAATGACAATACATGGAGTCAGTTATGTGTAAAGAAAAAAAACCACTTTATTTCCAGAGAACACAGAGAGGGGGACACATTTCTGTAACCTTTATGGTAGCCACAATGATTGTGTAGATCAAAAGACTTTTACCTTTGACTTAATAATTCCACTTCAAAGGGTTATTGCCAAGAAAATAATCATGGATATGCACAAAAATTAACAGATAATCACAGCATTGTTTATACTAACAAAACAGAGAGAGGAGTAATGCCCAACAATTCAGCCATAGGGATTAAGAAAACTATGATGCAATCACACACAATGCTAAATTGTGTGATGCTTAAAAATTGATGATTTGAGAACAGTGTATTTTGATATGGAAAGCTGTTCACAATAACACTGATAAGTGGGAGGAAAGCAAGTTATAAAATCAACTTGCAAGAGAATTAAACTCATTTTTTAAAATCAGATATTTACATGGAAAAAGTTTCTAATGATATAAGCTTAAATGAAAATAATTATTGTCTCAATTATTTTTCTTTTTACATCTTTGCTCTTTTCTCATTTTCTACAACAAACACATCACATGTTTACCTTTTTAAATAATAAAAAGAATTAAAGATATCCTAATAAAATTGAGGACTTCGGGATGCTCATACAAGTAGAATAAAGGAATAAAATCATTCATTAATTAATAATTAGTTGATTTATTAATGCAAGAAAACTAGGTTGTAAGCTCTTATGAGCAGAGACATACTCACTTGTTCAACAAATATCTATTTCGCATCCACTATGTGCCAGACACTGTTACACATAGTACAGTTTCATCAGCAAACAAAATAGACAAATCGCTGCCTTCATGGAGATTCCATTCTAGTATTTCACATGTCTCATAATCTCTGAACCCCCACATCAGCAAGCACAGTGCTGGGCATGTGGGACAGTCCTACATTCAAAATTAATGTTGGTTAATTTCTTAACAAAAGGATTCATCACAGCAAGCTTCCCAGTACATTTACTAAATGCTTTTATCATCACAAGAAAATGTCTGCACCAAATACGGCTTTTCATGAAGCTGTCCAGTGTGCAAAGCAGAGTAAACCTGGAATACCAAAATCCCATATGAGAACACAGGTTTCTGGGGCAATTGTGACTCACTCCCCAGCCACTTGAGGAGAAGGGGGAGCTGTCAGATAATATTTCACAAATAGCTGGGCTTAAGTTACTTGAACCAGCTGGGACTTTTCTTAAGCTACATTTTCCTTCGGCCAAAATATCCTCACGGCTGAAGCTGCCTGCTCAGTATCATGCCACAGAGAAATCGGTCCTTCTGTTTTCCTCATAACTGCAGACGCTGCTTCTTTTTCAGGCTAGGGAAACCCATGGACCTGGTATTCAGCTTATGTAATAACTGGCTCCCTGCTGAGGTAAGCCACTAAGAGACCTGCACTCAATTTCAGAAGACAGATTTTTCTCCTTTTGGGCCAAAGTCGTTCATAAATTATTGACTCAAAATAAGTACACACGGGTGCTCTCAGTTTCCCAGAAGTCCTGAATCACTAACACATCAACTCACTATGATTTTCTTCCAAATGCAGCAGTGAAAAGTGTTGGCAGTTTCCAATGGATACCAAATGCTATCAACCATCAACAATTGTAAGGGTCTTTGAAGTTAAAACCACAAATGCCATCACAGGACTGTCAGAGAGAAGTCATTGAAAACTGTAGAGGAAGGCAAGGTGGTGGACTCATTCTGTGTTCAAATCTCACCATCAGAACTTCCTCTGTGGGTGAACCTGGGGTCAAGGAACTTGACTTTCTGAAGCTCATCAATGAAATAAGGATAATGACAGCATGGTTAAATGTGAGAATTATGCAGAGCACCTTGCTTTAATCTAGGAACAATGTGAATACTTAATTCACAGTAGTTGTAGTGCTTCCTCCCCCCAGCATAATCTTGAGAATAAAAAGGGCTGTGTGGATGGAAAGTGAACACAAAAAATCTTTCCCATTTCCTTGCTCCCAGAGGCTCTTTATAGAGCACTAACAAGCACAGCTTGTTACAAAAGAAGCCTGTAACAGAGATAGCATATTCCACCACAATTGCTAGAAGGGCTTACATGTCAGACATTTGAATTCAAGTCCCATCTCTGCCACTTCCTAGCTGTACCACCTCACACAGGTTATTGAACTTCTCCATTCCTCACCTGTTTCTCCATCTGCACAACAGCAATAAAAACAATACTTATCTCTAAGGCTTGTTATAAGGATGATGTGAGAAAAAGACTTATAAAGTCCTAACACTATCACTACACAACCACTCCAGGCAGAGGATGCATGCAGAACCTTATCTGACCTTTGAATTTTACTGTCAACCCTTGGTATGTTCATTCTTGTATCCACATCTTCCCCAAGGCCATAAAAGAACTAATTCCAGCTAAACTCAAAATTCACATCAAACCTGAATCTGCATATAGCACAAATGACTGCAAGGTAGCAGAGAAAAAAAAGAAGGCAAAATTCACTCTTTTCAGGTGCTAGACTAGGATTTCAGTTCTACTGGGGCATTTTCCTTCTCCTAATCTCCCAACAGTCCTCCATAAACTAAAAGCAAAACAAAACAAACAATGAAAGCCTTCTACAGTGCGATCACAACTTCAGTTTCCAAAATCCACCTTACTGAATACTGTTCTTTGTGGCCTGCAGCAGTACAGCGGGGTAGATTTCATGAAACAACCAAACAAGTGGGTAGAAAATGTAGCCAGATTGTAGGGGTTGCAGGGGGACAGGGAGAGCCACCAAACCTCACGACGCGCCGTGTGGAGATCACTAAAACATTACAATGGCTTCAAATGTGTCACCCAGCTTAGCAATTCCACCCTTGGTCCTTGCCAACTTGAGATTCAACCAAAATGATATCTGATATTTTGATATCTTATCAATGACATTTTACTGAACAATTTGGAACTTTTGGCTCAACAAGTTAACCACTTTTGCCTTATTAAAAGAAAGAAGAGTTTTGGGTTTCAACCATGCTTCTTGATGCCTACATAGTGTTCCATGGTGATATTTGTAAAATACTTTCAGAACTGGACCATTTTACGCATCCAAATCCTACTCAGGCTTCAAGGTGTACCTCAGTTTCCCCATTTCCTACTTCTAAGAGATATCTTTTATTGCCAAGTACTATGAACTACTATGTTAGGAGATTTACATATATTATGTAAACTTTATCCTTACAATAAGACTATGATGTAGGTATTAATAATCCCACTTTATGATGAAACTTAATGACCAAAGAGGCTAATTTGTACAGCTACTGATTGACAGTGCTGGTATTCAAAGGAAACTTTAAGTTCCAGGCATTTTGTATTCCTCCAATCAACTATTTCAACCAACAGGTATTTTTTTCTCTCTACTGCCTTTCTCTAACGATTCCTATCTATGCCATGTCCTACGTTTTCAGCAACATCCTCTTCATGGGCTCCTGAAGAATATTACATTTTCTAATGGAAAGAACTCTATCCATACTTTTTTTCCATCTCCCTCACAACAATAACTGCTGCAGGGATGCCAAGAGTTTAAGAAGCTTATGTGACTTGCTCAAGATCACACTCAACAAGGAAGCAGGTTCAGCATAAACACACCAAAAAGCACCCATTGTTTTTCAAGTTTCATCCCTTACAAAAGGTATGTACCTGCCCTCATAAGTCAGTGCCTACAGAAACCATCTTCTTCCCCAGGAAGAAAAGATGTCACTTGTATAGGTCTAAGGAGGCCATAGATGATCCTGCCATAAAAAGAAAACAACATTAACCAACTGATGACCCAAAGGTAAGTGTTTGGATTTTCTTCTAAGCTGGAGAAGAAGATGTGAATCAGTCATGAGAAACTCCAAAAGCCACAGAAACTTTCTACGACACTCTGGGGAGAGCAGAACGTCTCCCCATCCCCTGGAGACTGTCTGACAAGGATCCTCAGAGGAATGAGGTCTAGTCCCAGAGAATCTTTACAAGGTTCTGGTAGCCTTCAATTCCCGGGGCTTTAGCAATTTTTCCTTATTAGTAGTAACCTTCTAGGGCCTCCCACTGAGACCCTGGAACAGAAATATAGGGAAGCATAATTTGAAATGCAGAGAAATCACACCATAGTCTCTACACACCAGTCTCGAATCCCAGCTCAGAAATCAACCTCTCTAGGCTGTTTGCTCATCTGTAAATTAGGAATGTTGAAATGATCAATGAGATAAGGTTACTAAGCAGTCAGCATCATGCCTGGTGCATAGAAGACAGTAATAATAGGTTATACCTTATGTATTCACCATCAGCCTCATCATAATTATTTCTATCAGATCCTTTAAACAACAGACCTAGGGAGGAGAAAATGCCCATTTGGGGCTCTACCTAAACATAAGAACAATTTCCTCTTTTTCCTAAAAAAAAGATTGTTCTAAGCACTGTATTTGCCCTCTGGTTTTGTGAATTACTTCCCATCAGGCCATTGCCATCAATCAAAGGAACAGAAGCGCAGAGAGAAAAGATGTTCTAACAAATATAAATAGATCTTGGAGGTTAGATGGAGAAACAAGTGATAAAGTAAATAGAATAAAACAGCAGTAGTAGAATCTAGGTGGTGTTCAACTTTTCAATCTGTCTGACATTTTTCATGATACAATATTGGTAGGAAAAAAATACATTTCTATACTCATTCTACCAAAGAGCCAACACTGAAGGGCCTCTGCTAAAGAAAAACAGAGCTAATCTGGTAAGAAGCCCCTAGAAATAATTTCCCAAGATTCATGTTAGGCAAATTTTCAAACTTTTTTGAAAACTCAGATCCTTTCCTTCCCCAGGCCCTTATTAGGGTATATGAGAAGAGTAAGAATCTTTCCAAGGAACAGAACTGGGTTCTAACCCCAGCTCAGATACTCACTGGCTACAGATACTTTAATCTTTTTGCATCTCAGTAATCTCATCTTCAAAACAGCAATAACAATACGTATCTCACAGGAGTACTGTAAAGGCTGAACATGCATATGTAAAGTGCCTCACTGATAACAGAGCCTCTGTAAATGCCATTATAACATTTCAGTTACTACAGTGGGCTCCATAGAGACACTCTGCATTTCTCTATGGGCTTCAGAGGTGGGCTTCTCCCATGAGCCATACTGCCAAGAGGGAGGAAGGCAGAAGAAGCACGAGGCTTAAACCAGGGTATCCCACAAACCAGCCAGCCCCGGCCTCCAAAACTCTCCCAGAGTCTAGGGCAAAATAACCCAAACAAATGAAATTGAGACAATAAATCGGAATTCTGCCCTCCCTCTAACCCTTCTCGCGTGAGTCCCAGTAACTGCACTTTGATTTTGATTAGAATGCTCGTTGTGCTTCCCTGCACCCTTGCAGCCCCCAAAGCCCCATCCTAAACAGGGATGTCCTCTTATTAAAGACAATCGTGCTTTAATCTACGTACCAGAGCATGCTAATGATACTGTACTGAGTTTTGGTCTACTGCCAAAGAGCAAACAGTGCCAACATTTTGTAGACTTCCAACAGGAAATTAAATAACTGCCCTGCTGGAAATATGAACCAATTTATGGCGGTCAAACTTGAATCTTCCAAAACACTGGCGTGGTTTATGCATATCAAGCACAAACGTTTGAGGAAGGAGATGAGGAAAATTTTAAGTTAAAGCTCAACAAAGTCTTCAAGAGAGGCTTTGAAAATAGTCCTTTCTCTCCCTCTGCCCTGGCTATACCCTTCTTGTAGATAAGAGACCACAGGGCGTTGACATCATGCTGCCCTGGGAAATATTAACTGCTGAAACTTCAGGCAGGGCAGCATTACAGCCACAAATTCAAAAGCACAAGCAGGCAGGAAATGCAAAACTCCAGTTCCCTCCCAGAAGACACATTCCACATTCTACCCACTGTGTTATAAAATACATATTTAGAAGGCATCCTATAACATTAAAGCTTTCCTCTTATATATACAGAGAAGGGTAAAGCTTTGAAAACTTTCTCTTAGAGCCTTCTCTTTGTTAAGCTCAGTGAGGTCAGGAACAATGCCTATCTTTCCCCTCTGTTGTAGTCCAGTGCCCAGCACAGTGCCTGGCACACAGTAAGCACTCAATAAAGAGAGCTCCTTCTATTGTCATTATCACCACCATTTGCTGTGCAATTACCAGGGGTACAGGCCATTAGGCAGAACTTTCCAGGATGACAACTGAAAAAACACACCCCTGCCATCCACACAGACCTATGGTACAAAGTAGCAAGGAAAACACCTACCATGGATTGAGCATCTGCAAGGTACTATGCAGGGTGCAAGGGGTTTTTCTTACATGAGCACAAGCAATCCTTACAAAAAGCCCATAAAACAGATGCTCTTATTCTCATCTTACAAATGAAGACATGGCTGCTCAAGGAGACTTCACAAGGTTGGTAAGACAAAGGCAGCACTTGAGCCCGTCTCTTCTCCCTCAACAACCTCAAGGTGTGTACCATTAGCCCATATACTGCAGACAAAGAAACCGAGGCTAAAGAAACCCATGCTGGTGAAACTCATTAAATCACTCTATTAGTCCATTTTCATGCTGCTGATAAAGACACACCCGAGACTGGGAAGAAAAAGAGGTTTAATGGACTTACAGTTCCTAATTGCTGGGGAGGCCTCACAATTATGGCAGAAGGCAAAGAGGAGAAAGTCACATCTTACATGGATGGCAGCAGGCAAAAAGAGAGAGAGCTTGTGCAGGGAAACTCCCATTTTTAAAACCATCACGTCTCATGAGACTTACTGTCATGAGAACAGCATGGGAAAGACCCACTCCTATGATTCAATTATCTCCCACTGGGTCTCTCCCACAACACGTGGGAGTTATGGGAGCTACCAGATGAGATTTGGGTGGGGACACAGAGCCAAACCATATCAATCACTCTCCTCAGACCACAACTCCTGAATCCAGTTGAAGGCCCACTCTCCTTCAAGGGGCTAGTAACACATTTCTCTGGTGATGGAACTGGTTTAAATGACTACATGAACTAAAGGGTAGGAAGACTGTCTAGCGGCCACCAGTGGGCACACAGCAAATGTTTGGTTGCTGTTAAAATAACGGATAAAGTGCAGCCTGTGGCCAGCTTCCAAAAGAGACTGGCACTGTGTGTTCTGCATGATTCCAAGATGGGTCATCATTGCTCTCCTTGGGTTCTGGTCACAGATGTGGCAGCCCCCACTACCCCAGGCAGGTGACTGCAATGCATTTCCCCAATCCCCAGAGGGTCCAGCTGAGGAAGTCCCAGGAAGTTTTCCAAGTGGGCAGGTCCCCCACCCCAGGACTGTGTCAGTAGGTCCTGGGCAGGACCTGGGTATGTGTAATTCATGGCGGTTCCCCACATGATTCCATACTCACCCCTGAACAAGAACCACTGGGATGGGGTCTCTCAAATTCACCCACACAATTGGAAAAGCTCCCACAGATCCATCATCACCACAGGAGATAGCCCTGAAATCACCCTGCCAACTGATAGAGTAAGTTCATAAAAGGAGTTGTTTTGAAAGGTTAAAGCATTTCACCACTGAAGGGTGGTATTATTATTGGTTTTATCTTCATACACAAGCAAGTATATTATTAGACCCAAACATTCTTCTGGTTTCCTTTCATGAGTACTCAAAAGGAAAAAAAACAAAACAAAAGAAAAGAAAAAGAAAAAAAAATCCAGTCCTATGTTTCACAGCAAGTTAATATACAAGGGCAGGCATTCTTTCCTTAATACAAAATTATAGTCCACCACCTAGAAACAAAAAGACAACCAAACTTCAAAAACAACAGAATTGCTTATCCAAAAATGTATATTTGAAGACTTAATGCTCTCAGATTAGCATAATTACTGGTATCCCTCTGGTTCTGCTTTTCTCCATATCCAAAAAGTCTTCATTGCTCGGAGACTCTCACCAACATTAATTAAAGAAATGGGCAAAACTATAGAATGACCTGGGGGAACTAGGGCTGTTGAGGGAGGGTCAGGTAGCCTCAGGCTAGCCAAAAGACCAACCACAAATCATAGTGCATTTGCAAAAACAAACAGAGGCAGTAATAATACCCCAGTGCCCTTTTTTCCAAAGAGATCAAAGCTATAGGCAAAAAGTGAAGGCAATTCAGTGAAAGGAAAAAGGCTGGCAGGACAGAACTCGGCAAAGCAGATTCAAACTCCTAGGGGAATAGGAGGGAATTGAGGGGAATAGAGACACTCCACCAGAAGTACTAAGAGGCTATGAAAAGCACTGGCCACTGTCCTGGTCCTTTAGGCCAGGGTCTCCTACTGGTCCATGGCCTGTTAGGAACCTGGCTGCACAGCAGGAGGTGAGCTGTGGGCAAGTGAGCAAAGCTTCATCTGTATTTACAGCTGCTCCCCCTCACTTGCATTACCGCCTGAGCTCCACCTCCTGTCAGATCAGTGGTGGCATCAGATTCTCATAGGAGCGAACCCTGTTGTGAACTGCATATGCGAGGGGGATCTAAGTTGCGTGCTCCTTATGAGAGTCTAATGCCTGATGATCTGGCACTGTTTCCCATCATCCCCAGATGGGACCATCTAGTTGCAGGAAAACAAGCTCAGGGCTCCCACTGATTCTACATTATTGTGAGTTATATAATTATTTCATTATATATTACAATGTAATAATAACAGAAATAAAGTGCACAATAAATGTAATATGCTTGAATCATCTCCAAACCACCACCCCCACCCCATCGGTGGAAGAACTATCTTCCACAAAACTGGTCCCTGGTGCTAAAAAGGTTGGGGACCACTGCCTTAGGCAGCCTGAACAGCTGCATTAAAAGAGGTGCCTGAAATGATATGCAACAAATCAAGAAAGGAGTATGTGCAAGAACTGGGGAAGCTGTTTTAAGGAGTTGCTCCAGTCTGAGATTTTGATGAACGACTTTGCTTTTCTGGCTGCCAGAGGGCGCAGAAGGTGCCCAGAGAGAGTTCCAGGCCAACTTCTTCCATGGAAACAAAAACAGAAGGGCACTTCTGACCCTGGCCTGACTCAAACAGGCCCCAGAGCAGCTGCCTGACTCCCAAAAGCTAAAATGTACACAGAAACTATTTGGATGTTGCTACCTCAGTAATCCAAAACAGCATGCAAAATAATAGGTCAGATGTAAAACACAAAGGAGATAAACAACGAATTGGCAACAGAAGAAGCAGATGGGGGAAAAATTCTGAGTCAGAGCCACATGGACTGTGAAAGTTTCACTGAAAAGCTAAGCACGTCAGCTTACACCAACCCACAGACTGGCAACTAAGTAGGAAGAAAAAATAGCTCATGACCTTATGTGACTATATCTTCCAGAGTGAAAGAAACAAATATGACTTCTATCTAAAGCTATAAATATGTTTTTCTTTGTCTTTGTTGGACATTTCCACCCTCAATATAAATGTGGGTCTCAATCAATGCCCTTAGACACAGAGAAGTCCATCTGATCATCATGCTAGTTTTCAATGGGCCATTCACTCAGCCGCAAAGCTTTGGGGGCCACAAAATGATTTGGGAGCCACAGCATAATTCCACAAATGTTCATTGAGCATCTACTCAGTTCCAGCCCTGTGCTAGGTAGGCACCATAAGAGGTACAAAGAAGTGGGCAGGGTACCCGTGCTCTTCTAGTGCTTATGCTATAGTAGGTAAGGGCACACATTCACGTAAAACCAAGTATACTGGAAGGCAATTCGTGTGAAATGCTAGAAGGCACTCTCATTCATTCAATCAATGTTTATTGAATGTCTGCTATGTGCTAGGTACCCAGTTCCGAGTGATGTGCGGAATTGGTGGAAGGTTTCTGGGAGAAGGCAGCATTTGAATGTGTATTACCACTGCATACACCATTGCTAAACAAATGAAAATTCTACAAATCCCTAAAACTTACCTATTTTGTTTTTCCCAAAGAAAACATGCTCCCCCATTTAGTTTTTTCCATGAAGTACACTGAGCTGAACCTTAAGGAAGGGAATTTTTTAAAGTGCACTTCTAATGATGAGTAACTTCACAGTTTTCTAAATCACATAAATGGTTTAAAAGGTTTGATAACCAACTTTTTTTTTTTTGCCATTTATTTCTATCTTGAAGACCCCTCTCCAAAAGTGATATCTGTCTCTTTTATTTAAAAAAGTGGTGGGAAGCATCTAACAGCACTCAGAAACAATGGAGCATGGTGGGAAGGCTTTAGAACTAGACACCCTGGAGTTGGACCCTGTGCTCAATGCCTTACCAGCTCTGTGACCTCAGCAAGTAACTCAGCCTCTCTGGGCTCAGCTCCTTCATCTATAAACTAGGATCAATAATTCCTGCCTCACAGTGGGTGGCTGTGAGGACTAAAGGAGGTAATAAAAATAAAGTTCTTAATAAAGTGCTCAACACATATAAGCTTCATAGATGGTAGTTATATTTTTAATAGCATTTTAAACACTCAAAGTTGTATTATGGGAAATAATCCTCTTAAGTACTGCCTGTTTCATAGGTAGCACTGTTCTTATTTTATTTAAAGGGAAACTGGAACCTGAAGTGTGTCCTAAAAAGTCTGCTGTCAAATTACATATTCAACAAATTCCGATTTCCTGACCATTCATTCATTCATCCATTCATTCATTCATTCAGTCAAAACTTACTGAATACCTTCAATGTCCCCATCCCTCCTGGAGTTTATGATCTAGGACAGGGGTTAGTTAGCAAAATCCATCTGTAAAGGGCTAGGTAGTAAATATTTTCACCTTTGCAGGCCACATGGTCTCTGTTACAACTACTCAACTCTGACATGGTAGCATGGAAGCAGTCACAGATGATATGTAAATGCATGTGGGTGAATGTGTTCCAACAAAACTTTATTTATAAAAACAGGCCTCAGGCCAAATTTGGCCTGCAGGCCTTAGTTAGCTAACTCCAGCACTTTGGGAAGCTGAGGCGGAAAGATCACGAAGTCAGGAGTTCGAGACCAGCCTGGCCAACATGGTGAAATCCTGTCTCTACTAAAGATACAAAAAATTAGCCAGGTGTGGCAGCACACGCCTGTAATCCCAGCTATTGGAGAGGCTGAGGCAGGAGAATCGCTTGAACCCAGGAGGTGGAGGTTGCAGTGAGCTGAGATCACACCATTGCACTGCAGCCTGGGAGACAGGGCGAGACTCTATCTCAAAAAAAAAAAACCACCTCTGGTTTTATTTCCCAAAAGCCTTCTTTAGCTTATTGGACTTGATCCCAACCTGGAACTAAGGACATAAGGACATAGAGCCCAAGGTGAGGCAGCTCTTCTCGCACCCACTGCCTGAGCCACCCAGACCTTTCTAGATCATATGCACTCACTGAGTATACAGGGAAAACTCAAAACAGGCCAGAAAGGGGAGTGGAACCTTAGCTTATCACTGAGTCTCTGAATGTTTTTACCTCACAGATGAGGAGACAGAAAGAAGTACCATTCTATGTTCACCAGGGAACTAGCAGAACCTTACTTCCAGCTAACCACACCTCCAGTCCCAAAGGCCAGGGTCCTTCCTGCTACATCTCAGTGTAGGAAGGAGAAAAAAAAAATGGAGTGAGGGGTTTCCCTATAAGGCCTACCAAAATCAGCTGCCCACAGAAGCTTGCAACACTTTGGCACAAGGACAGGCTAGTAGTCTCTCCTTGGCCACGTGGGGTTTGTGACAACTCACTCCCCTGACAAAACACAAAATTTTGATCTCAAAAGTAACCTAAAGAGCTGGACCAATTTCTCATAATCAGCTGCCTATGTGACAATTTTAGGGGCACTGATCATTAATTCCTCTCCAATCAGGGGCTGTCCAGCACAGGCAGCTCAGCTCCTGGATGCTCCGAGTCTGAGCTTTTCAGGCACTGGTCCAAACTGTGTGAAAAATGTTTCTTTCCGTGTGTGTGCAGCCCACTTTAAAGGAAAGGGTGCTCAGAGCACACAATTATAAACAGATGAGTATGAACTTAACGTTTTGCCACTCTCCTTACTCCACATTCACCCAAGTTAAAGCAAATTATATATTAACCTCAATCCCACAGTTTTCTACAGTCGGTTGAGTCTGTATCCTCTCACTACTTCCTGTCTCTCTTAGGGTCAGTTTCTAGGCAAAATTCAGGTCTTTGATGTCCTTGCAGAACCTAGGGGAGACCAGATAGTCCATGTGAGTTCCTGGGGTCCACATTCAGGAGTTCTGGCCTTTTTGACAAGCATGTCTTTCTTTACTGTTTGTAGTTACTTTCCTACAGAGAAGTGATTTACTTCCTAAAAGATTAAGTTTAGATTTGTAGACTAGCAAGCATATCAGGCCATTTGCGATCCAGTATTATTTCCCAAAATAGCCTCCATGGGCCTCCCAAAACCCGTGTTCCAGCTAAATGAGCCATCCCCTAGAGGCATCATGTTTCACACCTCCGTGCCTTTGCATATGTGGATACCTCCACGTGGTCTGCCCTTTCCTCCCTTCTTCCTGGCAATCACCTTCAAGATCCTTCAGTATCCAGCTCAAATACCACCTTTTCTGTGAAAGCTTCTCTAATGTCCTCAGGACAGTTCATCTGTTCCTCTTCTCCAAAACCACAAGCCTTTACACCACTTATGCCATTAATTACATTATTTAGATTATATGTGTGTTTCCCCCTCCTGCCTAGCAGTTCATTAAAGGCTGAAGTGTGTCTGTTCATCTCCAGAACTCAACACTGGTTCTGGACACATAGTTAAGTAAAGAAATGATGCGGAGGAGCCAAGATGGCCGAATAGGAACAGCTCCGGTCTACAGCTCCCAGCGCGAGCGACGCAGAAGACGGGTGATTTCTGCATTTCCATCTGAGGTACCGTGTTCATCTCACTAGGGAGTGCCAGACAGTGGGCGCAGGTCAGTGGGTGAGCGCACCGTGCGCCAGCCGAAGCAGGGGCGAGGCATTGCCTCACTCGGGAAGCGCAAGGGGTCAGGGAGTTCCCCTTCCAGGCGTGACAGACGGCACCTGGAAAATCGGGCCACTCCCACCCGTATACTGTGCTTTTCCGACGGGCTTAGGAAACGGTGCCCCAGGAGAGTATAGCCCGCACCTGGCTCAGAGGGTCCTACGCCCACGGAGTCTCGCTGATTGCTAGCACAGCAGTCTGAGATCAAGCAGCAAGTCGGCAGCGAGGCTGGGGGAGGGGCGCCCGCCATTGCCCAGGCTCGCTTAGGTAAACAAAGCAGCCTGGAAGCTTGAACTGGGTGGAGCCCACCACAGCTCAAGGAGGCCTGCCTGCCTCTGTAGGCTCCACCTCTGGGGGCAGGGCACAGACAAACAAAAAGACAGCAGTAACCTCTGCAGACTTAAATGTCCCTGTCTGACAGCTGTGAGGAGAGCAGTGGTTCTCCCAGCACGCAGCTGGAGATCTGAGAACGGGCTGACTGCCTCCTCAAGTGGGTCCCTGACCCCTGACCCCCGAGCAGCCTAACTGGGAGGCACCCCCCAGCAGGGGCAGACTGACACCTCACACGGCCGGCCAGGTACTCCAACAGACCTGCAGCTGAGGGTTCTGTCTGTTAGAAGGAAAACTAACAGAAAGGACATCCACACCAAAAACCCATCTGTACATCACCATCATCAAAGACCAAAAGTAGATAAAACCACAAAGATGGGGAAAAAACAGAGCAGAAAAACTGGAAACTCTAAAAACCAGAGTACCTCTCCTCCTCCAAAGGAACGCAGTTCCTCACCAGCAACGGAACAAAGCTGGACGGAGAATGACTTTGACGAGCTGAGAGAAGAAGGCTTCAGACGATCAAATTACTCTGAGCTACGGGAGGATATTCAATCCAAAGGCAAAGAAGTTGAAAACTTTGAAAAAAATTTAGAAGAATGTATAACTAGAATAACCAATACAGAGAAGTGCTTAAAGGAGCTGATGGAGCTGAAAACCAAGGCTCGAGAACTACGTGAAGAATGCAGAAGCCTCAGGAGCCGATGCGATCAAATGGAAGAAAGGGTATCAGCCCTGGAAGATGAAATGAATGAAATGAAGCGAGAAGGGAAGTTTAGAGAAAAAAGAATAAAAAGAAACGAGCAAAGCCTCCAAGAAATGTGGGACTATGTGAAAAGACCAAATCTACGTCTGATTGGTGTACCTGAAAGTGATGGGGAGAATGGAAACAAGTTGGAAAACACTCTGCAGGATATTATCCAGGAGAACTTCCCCAATCTAGCAAGGCAGGCCAACATTCAGATTCAGGAAATACAGAGAACGCCACAAAGATACTCTTCGAGAAGAGCAACTCCAAGACACATAATTGTCAGATTCACCAAAGTTGAAATGAAGGAAAAAATGTTAAGGGCAGCCAGAGAGAAAGGACGGGTTACCATCAAAGGGAAGCCCATCAGACTAACAGCGGATCTCTCGGCAGAAACCCTACAAGCCAGAAGAGAGTGGGGGCCAATATTCAACATTCTTAAAGAAAAGAATTTTCAACCCAGAATTTCATATCCTGCCAAACTAAGCTTCATAAGTGAAGGAGAAATAAAATACTTTACAGACAAGCAAATGCTGAGAGATTTTGTCACCACCAGGCCTGCCCTAAAAGAGCTCTTGAAGGAAGTGCTAAACATGGAAAGGCACAACCGGTACCAGCCACTGCAAAATCATACCGAAATGTAAAGACCATTGAGACTAGGAAGAGACTGCATCAACTAACGAGCAAAACATCGAGCTAACATCATAATGACAGGATCAAATTCACACATAACAATATTAACTTTAAATGTAAATGGACTAAATGGTCCAATTAAACGACACAGACTGGCAAATTGGATAAAGACTCAAGACCCATCAGTGTGCTGTATTCAGGAAACCCATCTCACGTGCAGAGACACACATAGGCTCAAAATAAAAGGATGGAGGAAGATCTACCAAGCAAATGGAAAACAAAAAAAGGCAGGGGTTGCAATCCTAGTCTCTGATAAAACAGACTTTAAACCAACAAAGATCAAAAGAGACAAAGAAGGCCATTACATAATGGTAAAGGGATTAATTCAACAAGAAGAGCTAACTATCCTAAATATATATGCACCCAATACAGGAGAACCCAGATTCATAAAGCAAGTCCTGAGTGACCTACAAAGAGACTTAGACTCCCACACATTAATAATGGGAGACTTTAACACCCCACTGTCAACATTAGACAGATCAACGAGACAGAAAGTCAACAAGGATACCCAGGAATTGAACTCAGCTCTGCACCAAGCAGACCTAATAGACATCTACAGAACTCTCCACCCCAAATCAACAGAATATACATTTTTTTCAGCACCACACCACACCTATTCCAAAATTGACCATATCCTTGGAAGTAAAGCTCTCCTCAATAAATGTAAAAGAACAGAAATTGTAACAAACTGTCTCTCAGATCACAGTGCAATCAAGCTAGAACTCAGGATTAAGAATCTCACTCAAAACCGCTCAACTACGTGGAAACTGAACAACCTGCTCCTGAATGACTACTGGGTACATAACGAAATGAAGGCAGAAATAAAGATGTTCTTTGAAACCAACGAGAACCAAGACACAACATACCAGAATCTCTGGGATGCATTCAAAGCAGTGTGTAGAGGGAAATTTATAGCACTAAATGCCCACAAGAGAAAGCAGGAAAGATCCAAAATTGACACCCTAACATCACAATTAAAAGAACTAGAAAAGCAAGAGCAAACACATTCAAAACCTAGCAGAAGGCAAGAAATAACTAAAATCAGAGCAGAACTGAAGGAAATAGAGACACAAAAAACCCTTCAAAAAATTAATGAATCCAGGAGCTGGTTTTTTGAAAGGATCAACAAAATTGATAGACCGCTAGCAAGATTAATAAAGAAAAAAAGAGAGAAGAATCAAATAGATGCAATAAAAAATGATAAAGGGGATATCACCACCGATCCCACAGAAATACAAACTACCATCAGAGAATATTACAAACACCTCTATGCAAATAAACTAGAAAATCTAGAAGAAATGGATAAATTCCTCAACACATACACCCTCCCAAGACTAAACCAAGAAGCAGTTCAATCTCTGAATAGACCAATAACAGGAGCTGAAATTATGGCAATAATCAATAGCTTACCAACCAAAAAAAGTCCAGGACCAGATGGGTTCACAGCCGAATTCTACCAGAGGTACAAGGAGGAGCTGGTACCATTCCTTCTGAAACTATTCCAATCAATAGAAAAAGAGGGAATCCTCCCTAACTCATTTTATGAGGCCAGCATCATCCTGATACCAAAGCCTGGCAGAGACACAACAAAAAAAGAGAATTTTAGACCAATATCTTTGATGAACATTGATGCAAAAATCCTCAATAAAATACTGGCAAACAGAATCCAGCAGCACATCAAAAAGCTTATCCACCATGATCAAGTGGGCTTCATCCCTGGGATGCAAGGCTGGTTCAATATACGCAAATCAATAAATGTAATCCAGCATATAAACAGAACCAAAGACAAAAACCACATGATTATCTCAATAGATGCAGAAAAGGCCTTTGACAAAATTCAACAACCCTTCATGCTAAAAACTCTCAATAAATTAGGAATTGATGGGACGTATCTCAAAATAATAAGAGCTATTTATGACAAACCCACAGCCAATATCATACTGAATGGGCAAAAACTGGAAGCATTCCCTTTGAAAACTGGCACAAGACAGGGATGCCCTCTCTCGCCACTTCTATTCAACATAGTGTTGGAAGTTCTGGCCAGGGCAATTAGGCAGGAGAAGGAAATCAAGGGTATTCAATTAGGAAAAGAGGAAGTCAAATTGTCCCTGTTTGCAGATGACATGATAGTATATCTAGAAAACCCCATTGTCTCAGCCCAAAATCTCCTTAAGCTGATAAGCAACTTCAGCAAAGTCTCAGGATACAAAATCAATGTGCAAAAATCACAAGCATTCTTATACATCAATAACAGACAAACAGAGAGCCAAATCATGAGTGAACTCCCATTCACAATTGCTTCAAAGAGAATAAAATACCTAGGAATCCAACTTACAAGGGATGTGAAAGACCTCTTCAAGGAGAACTACAAACCACTGCTCAAGGAAATAAAAGAGGATACAAACAAATGGAAGAACATTCCATGCTCATGGGTAGGAAGAATCAATATCATGAAAATGGCCATCCTTCCCAAGGTAATTTACAGATTCAATGCCATCCCCATCAAGCTACCAATGACTTTCTTCACAGAATTGGAAAAAACTACTTTAAAGTTCATATGGAACCAAAAAAGAGCCCGCATCGCCAAGTCAATCCTAAGCCAAAAGAACAAAGCTGGAGGCATCACGCTACCTGACTTCAAACTATACTACAAGGCTACAGTAACCAAAACAGCATGGTACTGGTACCAAAACAGAGATATAGATCAATGGAACAGAACAGAGCCGTCAGAAATAATGCCACATATCTACAACCATCTGATCTTTGACAAACCTGAGAAAAACAAGAAATGGGGAAAGGATTCCCTATTTAATAAATGGTGCTGGGAAAACTGGCTAGCCATATGTAGAAAGCTGAAACTGGATCCCTTCCTTACACCTTATACAAAAATCAATTCAAGATGGATTAAAGACTTAAATGTTAGACCTAAAACCATAAAAACCCTAGAAGAAAACCTAGGCAATACCATTCAGGACATAGGCATGGGCAAGGACTTCATGTCTAAAACACCAAAAGCAATGGCAACAAAAGCCAAAATTGACAAATGGGATCTAATTAAACTAAAGAGCTTCTGCACAGCAAAGGAAACTACCATCAGAGTGAACAGGCAACCTACAAAATGGGAGAAAATTTTCGCAACCTACTCATCTGACAAAGGGCTAATATCCAGAATCTACAATGAACTCCAACAAATTTACAAGAAAAAAACAAACAACCCCATCAAAAAGTGGGCAAAGGACATGAACAGACACTTCTCAAAAGAAGACATTTATGCAGCCAAAAGACACATGAAAAAATGCTCACCATCACTGGCCATCAGAGAAATGCAAATCAAAACCACAATGAGATACCATCTCACACCAGTTAGAATGGCAATCATTAAAAAGTCAGGAAACAACAGGTGCTGGAGAGGGTGTGGAGAAATAGGAACACTTTTACACTGTTGGTGGGACTGTAAACTAGTTCAACCCTTGTGGAAGTCAGTGTGGCGATTCCTCAGGGATCTAGAACTAGAAATTCCATTCGACCCAGCCATCCCATTACTGGGTATATACCCAAAGGACTATAAATCATGCTGCTATAAAGACACATGCACACGTATGTTTATTGCGGCATTATTCACAATAGCAAAGACTTGGAACCAACCCAAATGTCCAACAATGATAGACTGGATTAAGAAAATGTGGCACATCTACACCATGGAATACTATGCAGCCATAAGAAATGATGAGTTCATGTCCTTTGTAGGGACATGGATGAAATTGGAAATCATCATTCTCAGTAAACTATCGCAAGAACAAAAAACCAAACACCGCATATTCTCACTCATAGGTGGGAATTGAACAATGAGAACACATGGACACAGGAAGGGGAACATCACACTTCAGGGACTGTTGTGGGTTGGGGGGAGGGGGGAGGGATAACATTGGGAGATATACCTAATGCTAGATGACGAGTTGGTGGGTGCAGTGCACCAGCATGGCACATGTATACATATGTAACTAACTGCACATTGGGCACATGTACCATAAAACCTAAAGTATAATAATAATAATAATAATAATTACAATAAAAGAAAAAAAAAAAAAAAAAAAAAAAAAAAAAAGTGCAATATCCGTGAAGCGCAATAAAGCAAAGAGTAATAAAACAATGTATGCCTAGATACATATACATATATTCATTTTTGTTTTATTTGTATTAAGGTATAGTTTACAAATGAATATATATTTGAATTCAAAATGTGTACATGTATATTTGGTGCAGCTCTATCATATAGGTTTTGATTTCCCTACATTTAAATTGTAAAATACTTTTCTTGTGCGAGTTCATCAGGACAATATTTACTATAAAAGTTCACAGTTTGATATATATCGAATTATGCCAACTGCTTCGCTAAGTGAAACTGAAGCCAAAGAAGTTACAGGATTCACCCAATATGTCTGAGCTGCTTAGTGACAGAGGTCTCTCTGTACCTGAAGCTCTGCTATTTGCCACTATTTGTCCACGTGCTTAAACTTCTCTTTACACACCCATTATTTAGTCATTTTGGACCTTTGCATCATCTGGGAGATCTCTTTAGGTATTTGGAAAGCAGTCAATTTGAAAAGCGTGTCAACAAAAATCCAGAAATAAAACTTGTAAGAAAAAAAAAAAAAAAAGTAAGAAAGAAAAGAAAAGAAATTAAGATGATGTGATAAAATAAGCTGTATTGCCATAAAAAGATGTCTGCATTATATTATTAAGTGAATAAAACCACTTACAAAAAACATGGTGTAAATATGATCCACATACATGAAACAAGATCAGATCTGGAGAATAAAATTGAGGGTTTTTTTTATTTTCACCATGAGCTTTTTAATATCCCTTTGGGCTTTTCACTTTCAATTCATACCATCTATACAATTATTTAAAAAAAATAAGTCAAAGCATTGGCTTTAGAATTCCTAAATAGACTTTGTTAAATCAGTAGCAAAGACTATAATATTGAAAACCATGATTCATAATGATATGAATCAAGCCTTTGACAAAAGTTTGATGGACAGAAAAATGGCCTCCCCACAGATGTCCACATCCTGAACCTGGGAACCTGGGAACCTGAATATGTTATGTTACATGGCAAGGGGGGATTAAGATTGCAGATGGAATTAAGGTTGCTAATCAACTGACTTCAAAATAAAGGAATCATCCTGCATGATCCAGGCTGGCCTAGTGTAATCACAAGTATCCTTAAAAGTGGAAGGAACAGCTCGGCTCAGTGGCTCCTGCCTGTAATACCAGCACTTTGAGAAGCCAAGGCGGGCAGATCACCTGAGGTCAGAAGTTCAAGACCAGCCTGACCAACATGGTGAAACCCCATCTCTACTAAAAATACAAAAATTAGCCAGGCATGGTGGCATGCACCTGTAATCCCAGCTACTCGGGAGGCTGAGGCGGGAGAATCTCTTGAACCCGGGAGGCAGAGGTTGCAGTGAGCTGGGATCATGCCATTGCACTCCAGCGTAGGCAACAAGAGTGAAACTCCTTCTCAAAAAAAAAAAAAAAAAAAGTGGAAGGATCAGAGAACCAGATGCCTCAGCAGCCAATATAGTGAGGATGGTCCTGGACAAAGGAGAGACTGACAGGCGACATCTGTAGTGAATTCCAGCAGAAAGGCAACTGCGAGTTGTGTGTACCTTCCAAACACAACAGCCCAGCAGGGAAAATCCTGAATTGAGTGAGTAGTTACCCAGAGGAGACTGTGTTTTATATTAAGAGTGGAAGGAGGTAGAAGAGGAGGTCAGAGTCAGAGTGAGACTTGAAGATGCTCTGCTGCTGACTTTAAAGATGCAGGAAGGGGCCATAAGCCAAGGGAATGCAGGTGGCCTCCAGAGGCTGAAAAAGCAAAGAAATGGATTATCCCTTCTAGCCTCCAGAAAGAAGTGTAATCCTGCTGTCACCTTGATTTTAGCCCAGGAAGACCCATGTTGGGCTTCTGACCTCCAGAAATGTAAGCTAATAACTTTGCCTTGTTTAAGCCACTAAACTTGTGTGGCTTATCCAGATAAATACATTTGATTTGTTTTTATCTTGTTTGTTTCTTTGATGCCAAAAGCTTGGCTTTGACTACAAAGAGAAAAGCCTGGAGGACGCAAAGCACAAAATTTATGTCATAAACCACGAACTTGGGAAGAACATGAGATGCTATCTGAGCAGCTTTCTTCTTATCCAAAAGCAGATAAAAGTCTGCCCAGCTGAAGGGAGGGTGACGTTCAAAGGCCACAGGTTGGAGCCTGAGAGGGCCTCTGCCCACTCTGCTCTTTTCCGAAGTTGGCACCAAGAGATAGGGGCCGTCCACACTGGAGAAAACTGTTCAGAGACCTGTATCCCACTCCCTGCCTGAGATTCTGGGAAAAAAGAGGCTCTTTGAGTGTGAGTCTACACAGAGTAGAAATATCCACCTGGGATATTTAGACAAAGATTCTGGGACACTCTCCTGAGTCTTCCTTTGGGGATGAGAGTATAGCTGAAAGTTTCCTGTGCCTTGAAGAGGTACCCAGGATTGTCCTGATGTGCCAGCTGCCCCAGGGAGCTCTTGACAGTCAGACGCAGAGGAAGCAGGATGACCTTCATGGATCAGAGAACCAGATGTCTCGGCAGCCCATGTGGTGAGGATGGGACCTCCCTGGACAAAGGAGAGGCTGACAGGTGACATCCGCAGTGAATTCCAGCAGAGAGGCAACTGAGAGTTATGTGCACCTTCCAAACACCACCATACTACACAGCAGCCCAGCAGGGAAAATCTGAATTGAGTGAGTAGTTACCCAGAGGAGACTGTGTTTTAAGTTAAGAGTGGCCAAATTTACTTTGAATTGACAAAATTAACTTTCCATCATCCACAACAATGGAGATTTAAGAGTCGACATTCAATCACATGGAAATAAATAAGGTTGTATGTTTGTACATAAAAAAAAAAAAAAAAAAAAAAAAAAAAAAAAAAAAAAAAAGAAATGATGCGTGCCTTCTACCGCTATGTAATTCCCCAATGCACATAAGAGATTCAGGGCTAGACAACTTGGAAGCCATCAACAAAAAAGAGCAAAGAGAACGCCTTAGAATGTTCCCAAAAATATCTTTTGCCTCATCTGGCTGTTTCCCAAGAAGCAACATTCCTCCCCCAAATCAACCCAAAGGCTTTGTGACCAAATCCATTCATTTGCCGATAATTTCCCAAAACACCTATAAAATGAACATATGCACTAAATTCTCAAAATGGGTTTCTCGTTTCTTATTTGAATACATTTTTCCTGAGCAGGACAACGTTTTTCCTTCCCCTACACAAACACCTGGCCTTTAAACTCCATTGAACCTGGGCAAGCTGCCTGCATCCAGCCTGCTCATTGCATTGGAATCCAAGGGTTGGTGACTTAAACCACTGATAAGTTCACTTTGTTTTATGAAATTTCTTTGGTAAAATGAGTTCCACAGAATTGAATTCCACGCATCTTCTTTGCCAACATGTCAATGCACCTTCTTTGATCTTCTTGTGTGCCTTGCTTTAAGAAAATCCAAAACCTAAAATGTTAAATGTCCAACGTATTCTTGACTTTGGAAAGGTGTGGAGGATGATTTTTGTTTGCAAAGATTTTCTGACACAGATATTTTCAGGATCCCATACCCACTGCCTGAAGTGACATATATTCATGAGCAACTTTCTTTCTTTAATCAAAAGGAGAAACACTCAATTCTTAAAACTTGGCCTTTCCATGGTCTCTCTGCTTAGATGCCACACTGGAAGTACACTCACGTTTGCTTAAGCATCTTCCCTAGACAGAGAAAAGGACAATGCTTCAAGTCTAGACTTCTTTGAAACTCTCCATTCCCCAGAGTAACAAGTACAATGTATATATGATACACAAGATGCTAAGTTAAACCCAATTTGGAAGCAGGCTATGTATTTCAGACCCACTGTTTTGGAATCTCTTTAGAAATTAAATATAGAGGCTCCAGGTACCTCCTATTGCTCTTCCAGGGAAACTTTCTGTCTTGTTCGCCCGCTTTGTTCCCAATACTCATCACAGAGATTCTATATGGCATTCATTGCTCTGTGGGGGACTCATCAGTTTATCTCTTCATCTCCCTCTTGATGGCAGAGAGCTCATTTATGGGATTCCCTGGTACCCAGCATTGCTGGTGCACAGAAGTACTTAAGTATTTGCTGGGGGTTTCTGACTGCCCTGACACTACCTTTTCCATATCACCTACAAACTATGGGATTGCCATGCCTTGCCTGGAATTGGCTGTGGCCCCAAAGAAAGCATTTAAGACACTGAAGCACCAGGTGGCCTCAGCATCAACATCCATCCCATTGTAGACAGTTCCAAATGGCCATGAATCAAGTTGTGTGACAAAATGACTACATCTAGCCCCAAGGTCCATGCTGATAATTATCTATTCTTTTGAAAACATCTTGTCTTCCCAAAATCTGGTTCAACTAGGATGAGAAGTACATCTCTTCTTGGCAATACTCAAATTAGGTGGCTTATATTCTTTAAAAAAAAAAAAACATAAATCAAAACTAATTTTCCTATATGTGACTGCTGATAGGTACTATAGATTGGTTCACTCATTCTTCCTTTTTCCTACCCCTTTTCTGCCTTGTTCATCTACAGTGATTGAAAAATAAAACTCACATCCACAGCTTCCTTGCAGCCAGAGAGACCCACATGACACATTTCTGCCCAGTGAAATATGGTGAAAGTCACTTGGGAAACCTCCTTTCTCAATAGAAATGTATGTGCTGACCACTATTAAAGCTGCTCAATAATAAGGGAAGGCAAAAATTCATTCATCCATTTAACAGACATTTATCAATACCTCCTGAATTGATCAGAATACAGACTAGGCAGCTATAATAAGTGCCTTTTGTACCCAAAGGTAGAAAAGTTGTAAACAAGTTAGAAGTATATTTGTCTCTCATGTAAATGTTACTTTACAAATAAAAACAGTTCAGTTATTCAGTCTAGGGTCGTGGCAACAGCTCTGCAAGGATGAAGACCCAGGCTCCTTCCACTTTGTTGCTCTGCCATCCCAAAAGCGTGACCTTTATTCATATGGTCAAAGATGGAACTGTGCTCCAGCCCAATAGAAGAAGAAAAAGGAGATGGCCCACTGCTTTCCTTTTAAAGCACAAGTTGGAAGTTACAATTATCACCTCTGTTTATGTCTCTTTCACCAGAACCTCACATGACCATATTCAGCTGCAAGGAAGGCTGGCAAACGTGCCCAGGTAAAGTTCCTATTACTATTGGAGGAGGAGGAAGAAGAGGAAGAGAGGAAGAGTAGGAGTTGGAGGAAGAGGAAGAAAGAGAGAAGGAGAGGGAAAACTACTATTAATACTATTACTACGACTACCGCTAATAATAATAATATTGGGAAGAACAAGTAGCAGCCTCTGCCACACTTCAATATGCCAGGTACAGTGCTGGAGAGACATGAATAAATTTCAGTCCCTCCCCTCAAGAAGCTCAGTTATTACTATGAGCTGAAAAGTGTCCATGCATCTTTGTATCTCCAGAGACCTGCACAGATTCCTGCACTCTGTTTACCAAATACTGATGCCTCCCAGCAGCAACAATAAATATTCCACCCCCCACCCCAGGACCAATACGCACCTGGTACTGAACTGTAACTTGAGAAACAACCATGCGTAGGGCATCATCCCTGCCTTCAGGAGTGCCCAGTCTACACAAGGAGACAAGATGGGGCTTACACATGGAAAGATGATATAACAAAAAATTGCAAAGACCTGTGCCAAGTGAGGGAAATCTCTCTAAAGCCTGGGACAGCCAGAAATGGCTCTGGATGAGGAAGAATGACATCACTTGGCTCATGTCAGCAGGACACATCTTAGATGAGATGCTGGGGTATGTGAAGGCAGGGCAATGAAAAGACTGATGCTAGCACAAACTCAGCACATGTGAGAGTCCTGCTTCGCCCACCTGAGTGGAGGAGGGCATTGTCCCCTTCTCTCATCAGACAGAAACCGTCCTAGGTAATCCTGGCTCACAGCGGCTGCTCTCCCCAGAGAGACAGGCACTGAACCTTAATTTCCCAAACACAAACCAGCCACCCCCACCTTGCCCATCATTAGTGATTTCATGCTCCCAGTTAAAACAGCATTTCCGTAAAGCAATTTTCCCAGAAGTGGCAGAAGGGCAGAGATTAGCTGCAGGTTGCCATGGAGAGTCTCAGAAGACCATCTGTCCTGGCTGGTTTAGACTTTCATCTCCCTCGAGGTTATTTCTTAGGGTCAGATGCTCTCAAAAGTCCCTCCCAGTTGTAAGACTCTGAGAAACTAAATTAGAACCATGAGATCTAAAACCTCCTAGGACAAAACTGAGGAACACCTTGATCACATTAAGGAAGAAATCATTTATGCAAAGAACCCAGTACCATGCCTGAAAAATGACAGGCCCTCAAAAAAGAGTTGTTATTGTAATGCTATTAGTTTGTTTTTGTTTCTTAATTATATTCATAGCCCATCTCAATCCAGGGAGATTCTGAAATGGCTTATGATACAACAAGCAATATAGTAACAAGAATTTTTAAGTCAGGGCCCGTGAATCTGTCAAGACAAGGAAAGAAAACTTGAAAAACAGTACAAAGATACAAAGGTCACAATACTCTAAAATGGAAACTAACCCTGAGGTACAAATTTTCCTTGAGTTTCCTTGAGGCCAAAACAAAAACAAAAACAAAACACTAAATTATTTACAAAAATTAAATAGTCTGGGCCAGGCGCGGTGGCTCACGCCTGTAATCCCAGCACTTTGGGAGGCCGGGGTGGGTGGATCACGAGGTCAGGAGATCGAGACCATCCTGGCTAACACAGTGAAACCCCATCTCTACTAAAAATACAAACAATTAGCCGGGTGTGGTGGCGGGCACCTGTAGTCCCAGCTACTCGGGAGGCTGTGGCAGGAGAATGGCGTGAACCCGGGAGGTGGAGCTTGCAGTGAGCTGGGATTGTGCTACTGCACTCCAGCCTGGGCGACACAGTGAGACTCCGTCTCAAAAAAAAAAAAAAAAAGTCTGACAGTCACAAACAAGCTAACAACAAAACCCCAGGAACTCAGTTCAGAATTCTGCAGAGCAGTATCCTTGTTCCAGGGGACTTGACCAGGCTATGTAACAAGTTAGGAGGAAGTCACAGGGCACAGGAGAGGGGTCCATGGATAATAAACTAAAGAGTTACTGAACTAAACAAAGTAAAACGGATTTCTTTGTTGCAGGATTTTCCCAAAACTTTAATGTGCTCATTATAAATCTCCAAAAGGGCAATAAAGTATGTCTTATACAGCCAAGGAGCATTTTTATTTATTTTTTGAGACAGGGTCTTGCTTTGTTGCCCAGGCTTGAGTGCGGTCATGCACTCATAGTGCGCTGCAGCCTTGAGCTCCAGGGCTAAAGCAGTCCTCCCACCTCAGCCTTCCTAGTAGCTGGGACTACAGGTGCACTCCACTGCACCAGGCTAATTTTTTAAATATATTTTATAGAGACAGGATCTTGCTGTGTTGCCCAGGCTGGTCATGAACTCGTCCTTAAAAGATCCTCCTGCTTCCACCTTCCAAAGTGGCTGGGATTACAGGCATGAGCCACTGTACCCGGCCTGTAATGAAGCATCTTATACTTTGGAATGCTTGGATCCCAAGTGGATAAATGGACAGTCACCACTATAATTCTATTCTTATCACGACAAAACATGTCAAACTTCTACTCTTTACCAAGATGTCATCTTTTTGTGCTTTTTAAAAAAGATACAAGAACAGAGTTCTGCATCTTCCCCTCTTTCCTCTCTTACACTCTGGCTAGTTTCACTCCAGTTGATGCATTATGAGCAATCATTTATAAACTGCATTATACTTTTTTATAGTGCATTTTATACTTTCATAGATTTGCCCCCATCTTCTTTCTGTTGTCTACATGTTTCTGGAGGAAGGAAGGATCTATATTACCATCTCCATTTTAAAAGGATGAGAAAACAAATCCCACAGAGGCTGAGCTCCAAGGTCACACTGAGCCAGTGGCTGACCTGATCCTGGGCCACGGGCTTCCCGACTCCGGGCTACACCCATGGCCAAGCCTGTCCCTCTCCCTCCTGGTTCCTTCCCCTCCCTGATCAGGTACTGCTTTTATCCTATTGTGTGTCTGCAGGTGGGTGGCAATGCTGCTGACTCTTTTTTTGGCTCCATTTGGGCCCTTTTCTTTCATCCACTAATTAAATCATGCACTTTTCTTACAGGGGAGCAGAATGTTCAAAAGAGGAAAAGGAACCCTCCCTTTCAGCGCATTCAGGGATTAAAGTTCATCTGGCTATGAAATACTCCCCAGGGACTAAATGCATTACTGAGAGGCAACTGCTGAAAGCCAGTGACACATTAATATGAAAATGTGAAGAGCAAGTGACAAGATCTCAGGCTCTAGCATTCCCAAGGTGGGGTCAAACAGCCCAATGGCACCTTAGGGGACATTCTGATGCAGGAGCCTAGAGATGGCACCCTCTGCTGCAGTGACCTTAACAAGAAACTGGAACAAGAATGGTGTCCCTTCTTATTTAGGGGAGAGTTTGCAGCTAGGCCACAACCATTCCCCTCTGCACTGAGATAAGCCCAGCCCCAAGCTTGTAAAAAAAAGCAGCCCTGCACATGTATACCTATGTAACAAACCTGCACGTTCTGCACATGTAACCCAGGACTTAAAGTACAATTAAAAATAAAGAAAGAAAGAACGGTAAAAAAATAAAATAAAAAGGGTCCCTGAACAGATGTCCATGCTCATCCTCATTCATACATCTGCACTGGGGTTCTTCACTGTAGAGTTCTAGGAAGGAGGCTTTACAAATAATAGAACATCTATTCAAGCACCAGGCTTTTATTTAATTTGAAATAAGTATAGATTCAGAGGAAGTTGCGAAAATAGCACAGAGAGGTCTCACGTACCCATCATCCAGTTTTGCCCTCTGGTAACATCTTCTATAACACTAATACAATAGAAAAATCAGGAAATCAGCATTGGTACATCCATAGGCCTTACTCAGATTGGACCAGTTTGACACGTACTCATGTGTGTTTGTGTGTGAGTGTGTGCGTTCTGTGCAATTTTATCACACATAGGTTCATGTAACCACCATTACAATTACAATACAGGACTGTTCCACCACCAGAGTTGCCTCATGATCCTCCTTCACAGCCACAATCATCCCCCTCCCAGGACGCCCCCCTCCTGAGTCCCTAACCCTGGCAACAATTAATCTGTCCTCTATTTCTTCAATTTTGTTATTTTGGGAATGTTCTATAAATATAACCTTTAGAGATTACTCAGCATAATCTCAAAAGGGTACTTTTTTTAATGTCTCATAATTTTTTACCCAGTAAAACATTATTTTCACTGAGTTTTGCTGAGTCTTTGTTCACTCAGCACAATTCCCGTTGGACCCATCCAAGTTGTTGAGTGCATCGATAGTTCATTTCTTTTTATTGTGAAGTAGTATTCCACGGCATGGATGTAGCACAGTTTGTTTAACCATTCACCCACTGAAGGGCATTTGGTTTGTTTCTAGATTTTGGCTATTACAAGCAAGGCTGCCATGAACAATCCTGTACAGGCTTTTATGTGGACATAAGTTTTCATTTCTCTGGGACAAATGTCCAGGAGTACAATGCCTGGGTCATATGTCAAACCTTTTTTAAAAATATTTTTGGGCTGGGCGCCCAAATATTTTTACAGGCTCACGCCTGTAATCCCCACATTTTGGGAGGCCAAGACAGGTGGATCACGAGGTCAGGAGTTTAAGACCAGCCTCGCCAGCATGGTGAAACCCCATCTCTACTAAAAATATTAAAAATTAGGCGGGCATGGTGGCTACTCAGGAGACGGAGGCAGGAGAATTGCTTGAACCCAGCAGGCAAAGGTTGCAGCGAGCCAATATTGTGCCACTGCACTCCAGCCTGGGCGACACAGCGAGACTCCATCTCCAAAAAAAAAAAAAAAATTTGATGGAGAGTTTTCTAAATACATATTTCATACCATACTCAGCCCTCTTAAATACAATGTAGATAATTTAATCTTATTTTTAATGATTTGAAGTCATTATTAGGAGCCACTGAAATCTGTAAAACTATTTGTCTCGAAATTAAATGGCCCCAAAGTATTAGAGGCTTGTATCTCGAAGTGTTCACATGCCTGCATTTGTTACAATATTCTTCTTAAAGTTCAGAGGTGTGTTGTTAAATATATGTGGCGAGTGACCATCTGAAATATGGCTAGTCTGAGATAAGCTGTGCTGTAAAGCAATTTACACACCTGATTTTAAAGACTTAGTACAAAAAGAAGAGTGCAAAATATCACAATAAGAATTTTTGTAAGGATTGAATGTTGAAATGATGATATTTTGGACTTATTGGGTTAAAGAAAATATATAATTAATTTTGTTTCTTTTTTGTTTTGTAATGTGCCTAAAGGAAAATTTCAAATTACATATGTGGCTCAAATTATAATTTTATTGGACAGTGCTGGTCCAGAGGAGTTTTGTCTCTTTATTTGCTTGTAGGTTGCTAGAGGTGATTAATGTTTAACATTGACATATGTAGTATGTTACTATTACTGATACGCCCTATGATGGTAACATAATGCTATAAGAAAATTTTTTTTTTTTTTTTTGAGACAGAGTCTCGCTCTCTCGCCCAGGCTGGAGTGCAATGGCACCATCTCGGCTCACTGCAAGCTCCACCTCCCAGGTTCACACCATTCTCCTGCCTCAGCCTCCCGAGTAGCTGGGACTACAGGCGCCCGCCACCATGCTTGGCTAATTTTTTGTATTTTTAGTGGAGACAGGGTTTCGCCGTGTTAGCCAGGATGGTCTTCATCTCCTGACCTCGTGATCCGCTCGCCTTGGCCTCCCAAAGTGCTGGGATTACAGGCTTGAGCCACTGCGCCCGGCCCAGAAAATTATAAATATCTAAATAAAATCAAAGTCTCATCACTGCTTTCAAAACAGCATGAAAAGAGGCAATCGAGAAGACAGGGTAGAGATCTGGCTTAAGACTGAAAAATCTGAACTCTGCTTCCAATGTACCTTCAAGGAAATTACTTATTCATAGTCACACAATTCAACTTCTATGAACCTCCATTTTCCCACCTCTATCTTGCCTTGCTTATTTTATGAGCATTGTAAAAATTAAATGAGATAATCAATTTGAAAGTACTTCAAGAACTGTAAAGTAGCATGCAAATAAACAAACATAGAAGTTTTTTTAACCAACCTCCACACAACTAACTCACTAGATCGGGCAGGGCTCTCCATTCCCTCTATAGAGCACCCCACCTAGTGTCCAAGGATGCTCCGTGGATGCTCCTGGACAAGCCATGCACTATTCCCACCTCTTGAGTTCTATTCTGACAAGGTTCAGTAGGGTTTGATCCCAAAGCTTGTTATACAGTTTCAGCTATATAATTTTTTAGAAATTGTGTACTTTACAGAATTTAAATTAATAAAACAAGAGTATAAGAAGAATTGTTGCTTCTATGAAAATTAAGCCCAATTCTTTGGAAAGTGCAATAAAAATAACCTCCTCCCCTCCCCCCACCAAATAATTACCACTGTGTTAACTCTAAGATAAGGATAAACACATGGGGGGGCGTTATACGTATCTAAAAGAATTCTCCATTTACAGTGCTTTACATGTGTCTTTCAGCTTCTATCTACTTTAGAGAAAACAAAGCTGGATACCACAGAAAATGTATTACAGGTTAGGTGTGGATGTGAAAGAAGACAGTACCCTCCAAACATCAGACCCAGCTCAAAGGAAAAGCTACGAGATTAAATGAATGTACAGCTAGGCAGTTAAAGTGAGATAAAATAGTTAATTTCATTTCTTCACTATTTCCTCACTCCCTATTTTAACTAACCTTTTTCATTAACTGTCTAATGAGTGCTGGATAAGAAGGCTACTTAATCACTATTATCAGAATAAATGGGAGGAAGAAATCTCCAAAATGAAATATAAGTGACTCAGTGGTGTTTAAAAAATACACGATACCTGGCCGGGCACAGTGGCTCACATCTGTAATTCCAACACTTTGGGAGGCCGAGGCGGGCGGATCACTTGGAGTCAGGAGCTCAAGACCAGCCTGGCCAACATGATGAAATCCCGTCTTTACTAAAAATACAAAAATTATCCAGGTGTGGTGGTGGGTGTCTGTAATCCAAGCTACTCGGGAGGCTGAGGCAGGAGAATTGTTTAAACCCAGGAGGCAGAAGTTTCAGTGAGCCGAGATCGCGCCACTGCTCTCCAGCCTGGGCGACAGAGCGAGACTCTGTCTCAAAAAAAAGACCAAAAATATGATACCCATAAATACAGCCACATAATACATCCATGTTATGAGTAGAAGATTCAAAAACAGGTTAAAACAAGAGTTCAAAAGCATGCAAATGCTTTTTAATTCTTTAAGAATACTCATTAAATCATATAAATGACATAAAACTAATGCAAAATTACAACATTGTAATCGTAATAATACAGTAATTTTCTCCAATCATAATAAATAATTGAACCATCTACACCAGGGCTCAGATAAAATAACAAAATCAGCAATAAGTAATATTTATTAAGTTCCTACTATATGCCAAGAGCATTACATTATTTCATTTAATCCTCACCAAAAAAATAAACCTAGCAAAATATCCAACATATACTTTTTATAGATGAAAAACATCTGAGATTAAAAAGGTTAATTAATAACCCCACAGTGGCAGCTCTGGGATTCATGGTCAGTCAAACTTCACCATGCTACATCCGAGAATTATGAAAATCCAGACTATCGAGCCTCAAGGTTGAGGAAGTTCCCAGATTTTCTCATCAGAGCAGCACACCTCAGATGTTAATGTGCAGATGAATTACCTGGGGATCTTGACGAACTGCAGCGTCTGATTCAGTAAGTCTGGAGCACATCTGAGATTCTGCATTTCCAGCAAGCTCCCAGGTAATGTGGATGCTGCCGGTACTCAGACCTCCTGTCCTGCAGCACATCCAATCATTGTTTGTCTCAGAGGGCCTGATTTCCTTCCAGTGGCAGAAACCATTCAGAACATCATTGCCTTTTCTGCCTCCCCAGCTCCTAGTCCTCAGCAGTTTCCTACACCCAGGAAAGGGCCAACTCTGCTGATGCCAAGTGGTTAAGAACTCCAAGTATCACATCTTTTAAGGGCCTGCTCCGTGCCAGGCACAGGAGCACCAAGAAGAATAAGAAAAAGACCCACACTTCTTAGGGCTTTTAATCTCAAATACAGAATGTACTCCTGAAAATATGCCATTATAATCAATTCACAAACAAGTGATAATTTTATAGGTAACAGCAAAATCACCTTAAAGGGGCTGACATTGTCATCAGAATATCTTAAGGAATTAACACTCTTCATTCACATTTTCAACATCCATGCGTAGAAACATTAAAGCAAAAATGGACCCAGGGTAACCCTGGGACTCAGTCCTCCTACGTCAAACCTTCTCATCTGTCTATGAAGCATCCCCATCTTTGAGCCTGGCTGCCTGCCCATCTCCTGAGCTAAGGAAAGGAAAATATTCACAAGCCTGCCTTCATTACTAGGGGAAATGTTAGCTCCTGCTTTTAATTAAGCATTTTATACTGATTTTCTTCTTTGACCATAAAAGATAACCAACTGCATATTTTCTAAATGGTCCATACAGATCTAATAAACAATGTTTTTCCAATAAAAAGGCAGCTCCCACTGTCTCCCTTGTCTGCCATAAAAACTTGAGCTTTCCAATATTCATCAGTTTGACAAATATTTAATGAGTGTCTCTTTGATTTGTGCCAGGCTCAATGTGCTGAACACTGAAGATATACATGAGAATTAAACACCATTCCTCCTCACCCAGATCTCACAGTCCAGAGACAGAGACAAACATATAAACAAATAATCCCAAAAGAGTGACACTAGCTGTTTAAAAACAAAAAAAAACAGGAGAGGAAAAATGGGTGTTTTTTTTCCTCCTCCTGAGTCAAATGCAAAACCACAATCCATTTCCAACTTGAAGGAACTAAGAGCTATAAACAAATGGGAAAAAAGCAGAATTGCACAATATTCCTGAAATACACTGTGGTTAGCAACCAGACATACAGACACTATGACAGGCACGCTCCTAGGCACTCAAGTGATAACATGGAATTCTGTCACCAAGGAGGTTCCAGTGGCCTGGGGAACAAGACACAGCTAGCACTGGAGAAGTTTTTAAACACTGGTGAGAGAAGTCAGACAATGTAGGCTATGGCTAGATCATGATGAGCTTTGATCCACCATGGCCATGGCAATGGGGAGCCATTGAAGATATTTTTGAGGAAGGGAAATGACACAATGAAAGCTGTTTGTATGTCAACTTTATAGTAAGAAAAGTGACTTGAACACCTACTATGTGTCAATCACTATTATTCCAGGGGCTTTACATGTATTATCTCTAGTTTTCCTAACAGCCTTTCAAGGTAGACATGATCATCCCTTCTTTACAGATGAGGCAAATAAGACTCAGAAACATTAAGCAAAAGTATCTAAGATTACGTGGCTAATAAATGATGATGCTGGGGAAGTTAATTCAGCTGTTGAATCAATAAAAGAAAGAGGTTACCAGCAGGGAAATTAACGTTAAGCCCCCGAATAGCCAAGATATAAAGTATGGTGCTGACACCAAAAATAGGAAAGTTTATAATGCATCTCACATAACACTTCATCTATTTTTTCAAAGTAGTCCAGAGATGAACCAGAGATACCTTTGCTTAATGTTTCTGAGTCTCAGTTGCCTCATCTGTAAAGAAGGGACGATCATGTCTACCTTGAAAGGCTGTTAGGAAAACTAGAGACAATACATGTAAAGCCCCTGGAATAATGGTTCATCTCTGGACTACTTTAGAGCAGCAATAAAGTAAATAGCCACAATGTGTTAAGTGATTACTATGTGCTGGATACTATGTGTGATCAGGGCTGGGGATGCAAAGGAGACATGCAGAGCAGGTAGTGACTTGTCTATACTCACAAGGCAAAGTGATGGGTGGGCAAGACAACAAACCACCCTGCTTACCTCCTCTCTATGGCAGCGGACCGCATGCTGCCTGGCTCAAGCCCATGCATAATACTAGGACCCATTGCAAGGGGTCAGGTCTGTGGCCTCCTCCTCCTCCCCCAAAAACTGCAACCCCCACTGACTTGTTCCTCACAGGCTCTTGGTCCTGTTTTAGATTATTCTAACCAAGAGTACCTACTTAAGTTGATGGGCCCAGTGCAAAATAAAAAAGTGGGGCCTCTTATTGAAAATAATATTAAGAATTCCAATTTCCCTGCAGAGCATTAAATCAATCAGGGGGCTCCAATGTGGATGGTCTGTGCAGTTGCACAGGTTGCATACCTATGAAGCTGGCTCTGATTCTAAACCAGTTCCTACTTCTCTAGATTGGTAACAATTGTATGCAGAGTGGAAAGATGCCTGACTGATTCTCAGAAAATGTCTGTTCCATTCAAATCTTCAGGATCAGGAGACCTACTGCCAAAAAGATAGCTTCTCGGCTCAATGAGAGCTGGCATAGCATGGGCTCATAAGATGAAGAACGCAGCCTCTCAAAAGGGCAACTTTCTCCCTTCCCAGTATATGGCTTCCAATGATTATGTGGTGCAGTATTTAGTGAAAAGGAATTTGGTCGTTTGTCCTCTCAAAGGTTATCCTGAAGATAGAGAACATGGGAAAAAAAAGACAAGACTACAATCAGTCCTGCTTTAAAACAACAACAACAATAACAACAACAACAACAAAAGTGTCCCTAAATTTAATATGTGAAGCTTAGTAAAAATGATAACAATAACAAACATTATTTGAGTGTTTATCAATTACCAGTGGCTATGCTGAATCCTTTTTAAAGGTATATATAGCCCTCACAGCAACCTGAGATGCAATATTCAAAACCATGTTCATTTGCTTTCATAGAAGGGCTTGTTTCACTTGTTCAAATAGAGCTGAATTTCAGGTAGAGGGAGACCAGAACAAATAAACCCTACTAATTGTTTTACCTTGGGCAAGTTCCCTTCCCTTGCTGGGCTGGATGTGTTCACCTGTAAATGGAGTTTGTGGCCTGCATGCTTTTGAAGTCCTCCAGATTCTGATAGTCTGTGATTCCCAGAGGAGGAACTCGGGAAAATTCATGACTCTCCGTTCAGCCTTCCCACACGTGCTACTCCAGAGCACCAGACAGACAAACCACAAAATCAGGCACAGCAGAAAAAAACCTGGCCCCACAGCCAGGACACTGGGTTTCTAGCCTGGATCCACCAATTACTCATAGGATGACTCGGAGCAAGTCACTTCACCGCTTTGAGCCTTGGTTTCCTTTTCCATAAATTAATTAACAGATGCTCAAAGTCCTTTTTTGCAAGGCACAGTGCCTGGCACCTAGAAAGTTCTCAGCATGTGTTAGTTATTATCATCATTATTAATTATTATGCCCTCTTCCAATAGTTCCCACCAGCTTCAAGTAAGAAAGACCCCTTTTAATGCAAAAATGAACTAGAGTCCTCTTCCCATCTAATAGGTTTAAGATTTAGAATCAATTAATTCGAAAAATATAGAACATCAAAAATTCACTATGAATTGTTATTCAATTCATCAAAGCACTTTCACATATGCTTGAAAAATGTGAAACATTTTTCTCATCACCGATGATGTTGGAGTCTCAAAACCCTTGCAATGATACTGAGGAGCTGGGCTGGGGCCCGCTGCTCTCTGGACCACCTGCCAGCTCAGGGCTCAGTGCATTGCCATTTCCACCTTCAGTCACCTCGACTCTGCAACTCCTCCTCTCCTCTCTCCACCGCTGCCCTTACCACACTGTCAAGGCCCAAAACACAAAGGAGGCAAAAGGAAGAAATATGTATATCTAGCACTGGAACTGAATGTATGACTGCTTGTGCCTGTTTCTGCCTTTAAGCCTTTTTTCTCACAAAGTACAAACTTTTGAAGGGTAAGAGATGATACACCCATTTTATGTAGAATGTTTGATGCAGTCTTCGATAAATTCTTCATAACTATATTTTAATATGCATTTGGAAAAAAACACAAAATAATACATTATTAGAGCAGGAATGGTTCTTTAAAGCCATGGTTCTTTAATTTGCATATAAATCACCTGGGATCATGTTAAAATGCAGCTTCCGATCCAGTAGTTCTGGAGAGGAGCCTGAGACTCTGCATGTCTAACAAGCTCCCAGGTGATGTTGACACTGCCACTACACAGGGCTTGGTCCAACCTTATTGCTTTGCAGATGAGAACTTGAGGATCAGAGAAGGCAAGTGTTTTGTCTGGGGCCACACAGCTAGTTAGAGGTAGGGCTAGGAGATAAACTCAAGTTTATTGACTTTCAGTCCAGAGCTCTTTCTGCTATGCCCTGATGTCATCCTTTGTAGAAGGGAAAAATGTTTCTGAAAAAAAAAAAATCCCATTGTCCTTTCCCATGTAAGACAATACTACACACATATAAATATGCACATACATAGAGGACAAGAGCTAAACTCTCTCTCTCCCAGTTTCCAGCACAGAATGTTGCCAACAAAAGATACTCAAAATACTATGTGTCGATGGATTAATCTGATGGGGGTTTTAATGAAATGTTCTGATTAGAGTAATGCTTTTACCTTTGTCGTCTCTTTAAAGACTCCCTTCTGAGCAGCCACCCCCATCTCCAAAACCTTCTGTACTTACATACTAAGTTTCCCCTAATGGCATTTCTAAATTAAAATTTAATTTATGGGGAGAAAGTTCAAAACAAGCTATTGTTCTAAATCAATATTGAGGCAGAAGATAAGGCTATTCCAGTAGCGGCAGGATATTTTATGTTCCTGCATATCCTTTGCACTAGACCATCTAAGGCACGTGAAGTGTTTGAAGAGTCGCACTTAGCAGTCTAAGTGTTCAAACAGCATTCAAAGTCTCTCTGCCCTCCCACCATTCAGAATCACTCCAAAGGGCTTCTGTGGCTTGGAACTGTATTTTCACAATCTTAAGAGTTCAAGAGAGCTTACTCCATGAGCTTGCTCAGCTCAGGCCCAAGCACACGGCAGGTCCACAATATGTTCCCAACCCAGTGTCAGATCCAGCACCTAGAGTCACAAGTTTTCAAGGTTTCGACAGGATTTTCCTTAAAAGGTCAGAAAACATACCCTCAAAGGGAAGAAAAAATGGCTGTTTAGACTTCTTATTCTATTCTACCAGTAGTTGAAATTAACAAATTCAATGCAAATAGTTTGGATTTGAATCTTGCCGCACTAGGAAACCAAGAGGACAGGAGGATAACATTTAAAGGCACAGCCAATTTTTCCCCTTGCAAGAGGGAACCTCAGGCATAGCTCCAAAGCCACAAGAGCCCTCTCAGCGTGGCTTCTGATGATTTCTAACTCGAAGAACGTAATCCATCAGCCCCCTGAAGCACCAGCCTGGCCGCCAACCCTCCCACCAGAACCTTCCTGAACCTGCGCTCCCAACCACGAAGTCCACTTCCCTGGATGCAGGGTTCCAACCTCCCTTCACTGCATGGCATTCGAGGCTCTGCACACACAGGCAGCCTCGTCTGGGGTCCACAAGTCACTGTGCAGATCTCTCTTAAGGCATGTACCAAAACAAATTCTAATTCCTCCGGTTATTATGTCTCTCTACCCACCCCAAACGACTGCACTCCACCACTACCACCAGTTTCATGAGTGCGTGAGCCCCTAGAAAATGGATAATGTTCTGGACCCTGTATATCCCAGCACAGTCCCAGGCATGCAGTCAGGACTTACAAAATGGGAGCTATTATTCTTACAACATATTGTAAGAGTCCCTCCGCTGCTCCCTTCTTGCTCGCTGCGTCCTCCAGTGGGCTTCCTAAAACAAATTTAGGGCTGAAAGGGGCAGTCAAGCCACTGCATTTTACAGATGAAGAAATTGAAGAAGACCTTCAGGTGATTCCATCACTGCGGTCCTGTTAGCGGTCTAGCTGGAGAGCCGCCCTCTGGCCTCTGATGATTAGTCCTGAGCTCTTCCTCACTCTTTCTCTCTGGACCCAGCCAGCAGGGCACAGCAGGCCACCACCAGTGACGGAAAGAAGCTGGTTCCTTCGTGGCCTAGTGCTGGAGGCCGGGGAAGCCAGTTTCGAAGCCAGACTCAGGCACTGAGGAATTCAGGATGGTTATTTCTGATCAAGGCCAGGGTGGGCCTCGGGTTCCTCGCCTGGAACATGGTCATCTGAGCTCTTGTTGATGGACGACTCACCATGCACACTCAAGACATGCCAGTGTCCGTCAGCATTATCTGATTTTGCCCTCACCAAAAGGTAATGAGGTAGATATGATTAGTACCCCAATTTTTACAGATGGGGAAACCGAAGCTTTGAGGTTTGCCTAAGATCACAGTTAGTTGAATGGGTTTGGCTGACTCTCGGAGCCAGTATTTTGACTTTGGTCACATTAGCTTTGTCAGAGGCCCCTTTGGCCCTAGGAAGCGGTGACAGTGAGGACGTCCTTCACTGAGAGCAGATGGGAAGCTCACCCTGTGCTTCCTGGTTCCCCAGTAACCAGGGCCCTTGCCTTTACCTAATTGCATTAGCGGCAGTTCTACCTAATCCTAGGTGCACACAACGGAGACAGGAGTCTTTCCCTGGGGGTCCTACTTCTCCTGAGATTAGCCACAGTCCCCAGGAGGCTGTTATCCCAACCCCAGCAGGGAGGGCAGCACAGCCAAGATGGAGCTTACTGCAGGAAACCACTGCTTCACTAGGAAAAACAAAGCTCAGACTGGATGGCTCGGCTCTGATCACAGGCACGAGATGTGCCAGCTACACAGGTATACACCTGCCAGTCATCACCAAGTGACCGCTGAAGCAACCACCACCTCTTTCTGGAGGTCCTGGGAAGGGCATCAGCAAGCATTTCAAATAAAAAAACATACCCTGAGCTTCTCCTAAGGGCATTCCCTAGAGCAAGCACCCAGGTCCCTGTCTCATTCACCATTGTATTGCCAGCACCCAGCACTGTGCCTGGCACATAGTAGGTGTTCATCGATCATTTGCTTAACTTTTTTGATTGACACATAATAGATGTACATATTTTCAGAGCACATGTGATATTTTGGTACATTCATAGAATGCGTAAAGATCAAATCAGGGTAACTGGGATAGCCATAATGTTATGCTAGGAACATTCTAATTATTCTCTTCTAGCTATTTTGAAATATATAATAGATTATTATTAACTATCATCACCCTACTGCCAATCGATCATTTGATTGACAAATGAGTTCACCATCGCCATCGTGGTAGAAGCCAACGATGCCTCACCAGATTTGAGAATGAGTATCCAGGCTCACCATCAATTATGAAGTTTGGGATAACTTCCTTCACCTGGGTTTTTCCATTCTGTAACCCCAAATAATAATACCTATCTCACCTAATCCAGTAGGATTTGGCCATTCATCCCACAAGACTCTGGGACAAATGCATAGAATAATTTTAAAGGCCAGCACTATTTGAGGCCACTTACTTTTTTGCGTAGATAATCTACACAATGTGAATCAGAGAAAGCTGTCATAAGATTCTGCGTCTGAGGATTACAGGTTGTCTGGTATTGTGGAAGAGTGGACTGGGAGTCCTAGCACCTCAAGTGATTCCTTTAGAAATGTGAGAATCCTCGGCACCAACTTTATCTCACAGTCCCTTCATCTTTCAGCAAAATACTTAATTCAACTGGATACTCTAGTTAACTCATTTCCACAGACATTAGTAGAAAATAAGTTTTCAGGGAAAGAACCAAGGAAGTTAAGTAAGTTGCAAGTTTCCATTTTTCTCTCATTCTCTCTCTTTGCAAGAGGCAAGGAATGTGAATTGGTGTAATAATAATAAGAATAAAGTGATATTCTCATGGTGCCCTGCAGTTTGCAACATTCTTTCACTTGGATCTCTCGCTTTATATACACAATAATCCTCTGAGATTTTATTAGCCCATTTTATAAGTCAGGAAACAGAAGCCCAGAGAGGTGAAACATCTTGCCCTTGCAGCAGATGAGTAGCAGGCCAGGCCCAAACTGAGATTTTTTTTCTCTCCAAACCATACACTGTTCCCTCTGTGCAGGGCTGTGACTTATACACTCCCCATGTAAATGAGAACTGCTCCCTCTTCGTATTATCTGGATGCTTGGTTTGTTCTAAGAATGCCTCATCTATGACATGGGGGAAGGATAAAAATAGGACCTACCGAATAGGGTTGTCGCGGCGCCTGAATACTGCCTGGCACACAGTATAGACTCTATAAATATTACCAGTGGCAGTAGAAGCAATTGCTGGTTGTATTGTAAACTGATAACACTCCCATTTCAAGGCGTTTGCTTTGAATGCCTCTGCACTCACTGCTCCTCCCTCAGACAGTCTCAGGGGTCACCCCTTCCCTTCACACAGGTCTCTCTGCTCGAATCCCTTACCTAGAGGCCTCTCAGACTGCCCCATGCGACAGCACCCACCCCACTTCCATCACAAGCTCTTTACCCTGCTCATTTTTCTTGGCCCTTCCTGTTACCTGCTGTCATGTATACTTCTGTATTTCCTGACTCCTCCATGACCAGGGTCTTTGTTTTGTTCACAGCTTTACCCTCAGTATCAAGAACGATGCCTGCCATGTAAATATCTGTTGAGTGAATAAAGGAGGCCTCATGGATCCATTCACCAAGAAATGAAGACAAAATGGTACTTGCTGTCTAAATCCTCGATCTCAGATAGGACTTTAGGTTTACAAGGTGACTTTATGGCCTTCATCTCCTATACTCTTCCATAATCTTCAGGGAATGGGTTATAATTCCCATTATAGAGATAAAGAAACTAAGACCTCTTATCCCCAGAAAGGGCAGAGCAACATTCTGGGAAGACAGATGCTAGGTAAGGTCCTGAACCCCACCCCCATGCCCACCCATCATGCCCATCGATTAGCAATGAGGCATGGGGGTCTCAGCCTCCTTCTGAGTTGCTTTGACTCTGGTGGAGCAGCTGAGGTTCAAGGGGATGGTGGGGACTGGCTTACAGAAAGGGGCCTGGGAAGTGAGTTTTAGCCCTCAGTCAAGAATCAACATTAACCAGATGGGTTCACAGCCGAATTCTACCAGAGGTACAAGGAGGAGCTGGTACCATTCCTTCTGAAACTATTCCAATCAATAGAAAAAGAGGGAATCCTCCCTAACTCATTTTATGAGGCCAGCATCATCCTGATACCAAAGCCTGGCAGAGACACAACAAAAAAAGAGAATTTTAGACCAATATCCTTGATGAACATTGATGCAAAAATCCTCAATAAAATACTGGCAAACAGAATCCAGCAGCACATCAAAAAGCTTATCCACCATGATCAAGTGGGCTTCATCCCTGGGATGCAAGGCTGGTTCAATATACGCAAATCAATAAATGTAATCCAGCATATAAACAGAACCAAAGTCAAAAACCACATGATTATCTCAATAGATGCAGAAAAGGCCTTTGACAAAATTCAACAACCCTTCATGCTAAAAACTCTCAATAAATTAGGTATTGATGGGACGTATCTCAAAATAATAAGAGCTATTTATGACAAACCCACAGCCAATATCATACTGAATGGGCAAAAACTGGAAGCATTCCCTTTGAAAACTGGCACAAGACAGGGATGCCCTCTCTCACCACTTCTATTCAACATAGTGTTGGAAGTTCTGGCCAGGGCAATTAGGCAAGAGAAGGAAATCAAGGGTATTCAATTAGGAAAAGAGGAAGTCAAATTGTCCCTGTTTGCAGATGACATGATAGTATATCTAGAAAACCCCATTGTCTCAGCCCAAAATCTCCTTAAGCTGATAAGCAACTTCAGCAAAGTCTCAGGATACAAAATCAATGTACAAAAATCACAAGCATTCTTATACATCAATAACAGACAAACAGAGAGCCAAATCATGAGTGAACTCCCATTCACAATTGCTTCAAAGAGAATAAAATACCTAGGAATCCAACTTACAAGGGATGTGAAGGACCTCTTCAAGGAGAACTACAAATCACTGCTCAAGGAAATAAAAGAGGATACAAACAAATGGAAGAACATTCCATGCTCATGGGTAGGAAGAATCAATATCATGAAAATGGCCATCCTTCCCAAGGTAATTTACAGATTCAATGCCATCCCCATCAAGTTACCAATGACTTTCTTCACAGAATTGGAAAAAACTACTTTAAAGTTCATATGGAACCAAAAAAGAGCCCGCATCGCCAAGTCAATCCTAAGCCAAAAGAACAAAGCTGGAGGCATCACGCTACCTGACTTCAAACTATACTACAAGGCTACAGTAACCAAAACAGCATGGTACTGGTACCAAAACAGAGATATAGATCAATGGAACAGAACAGAGCCCTCAGAAATAACGCCACATATCTACAACTATCTGATCTTTGACAAACCTGAGAAAAACAAGCAATGGGGAAAGGATTCCCTATTTAATAAATGGTGCTGGGAAAACTGGCTAGCAATATGTAGAAAGCTGAAACTGGATCCCTTCCTTACACCTTATACAAAAATTAATTCAAGATGGATTAAAGACTTAAATGTTAGACCTAAAACCATAAAAACCCTAGAAGAAAACCTAGGCAATACCATTCAGGACATAGGCATGGGCAAGGACTTCATGTCTAAAACTCCAAAAGCAATGGCAACAAAAGCCAAAATTGACAAATGGGATCTAATTAAACTAAAGAGCTTCTGCACAGCAAAGGAAACTACCATCAGAGTGAACAGGCAACCTACAAAATGGGAGAAAATTTTCGCAACCTACTCATCTGACAAAGGGCTAGTATCCAGAATCTACAATGAACTCCAACAAATTTACAAGAAAAAAACAAACAACCCCATCAAAAAGTGGGCAAAGGACATGAACAGACACTTCTCAAAAGAAGACATTTATGCAGCCAAAAAACACATGAAAAAATGCTCACCATCACTGGCCATCAGAGAAATGCAAATCAAAACCACAATGAGATACCATCTCACACCAGTTAGAATGGCAATCATTAAAAAGTCAGGAAACAACAGGTGCTGGAGAGGATGTGGAGAAATAGGAACACTTTTACACTGCTGGTGGGACTGTAAACTAGTTCAACCCTTGTGGAAGTCAGTGTGGCGATTCCTCAGGGATCTAGAACTAGAAATTCCATTTGACCCAGCCATCCCATTACTGGGTATATACCCAGAGGACTATAAATCATGCTGCTATAAAGACACATGCACACGTATGTTTATTGCGGCATTATTCACAATAGCAAAGACTTGGAAGCAACCCAAATGTCCAACAATGATAGACTGGATTAAGAAAATGTGGCACATATACACCATGGAATACTATGCAGCCATAAAAAATGATGAGTTCACGTCCTTTGTAGGGACATGGATGAAATTGGAAATCATCATTCTCAGTAAACTATCGCAAGAACAAAAAACCAAACACCGCATATTCTCACTCATAGGTGGGAATTGAACAATGAGAACACATGGACACAGGAAGGGGAACATCACACTTCGGGGACTGTTGTGGGGTGGGGGGAGGGGGGAGGGATAGCATTGGGAGATATACCTAATGCTAGATGACGAGTTGGTGGGTGCAGCGCACCAGCATGGCACATGTATACATATGTAACTTACCTGCACGTTGTGCACATGTACCATAGAGCCTAAAGTATAATAATAATAATAATAATAATAATAATAAAAAAAACAAAAAAAACAAAAAAAACAAAAACAAAAAAAAAAAAAAAAAGAATCAACATTAGAGGCTGCATGATTTTGTGAACTCATTTGTCCAAATAAACCCATACATTATTACTAATATCATTTTAAAACACATAATGGGCTCTTGTTTTAGTGCCTCCCAGACACATTTTTTTCCAGTGAAGCCTCCCCTGAGTCACCTTTCCTGATTCTGCCTCCAGCACTCTAACAGGAGCCTGCATTGGCTGCTCCCTCTCCACACCTTCCAGGACCTGTGCCCAAACTCTCACTGTGTCACCATCATTGTTTTCATGCTGCCCACCAGGCCAGACTTTGAGGTACTAGCAGATAATCCTGTAGCCCCAACACCTGCCCAATGTCTGGCACCCAGCAGGCCTCCATGTGCCTGCTGACCAAGGACCACTCCTGACTCATAGCAGGTGCAAGAAATAAAACAGCCCAGGCTTCTCTCCTCCCCACCACTGCCTCAGGCCCCAAGAAACCTGAGCAAAATTTTATTAAGCGCCCCTTTCTCCTGCATGAAGGAAAGATGTCCCAGCCTGAAGCAGATGGCAGTGGGAGGCTAAGGCAGAGTTGCTGTAGGAAATCCAGGGACAAGGGGGCATTTCTGGCCATCTTTGCATCCAGATGCCTTGCAGGTTCAAAACTGAGAACACTTTCCCCTCTACTCATTGAGAGAAAGAAGAGAGAGGAAGAGCTCCCCAGGGGATATTTCCCTAGTAATGAGACCTCTTTCAAAATTCCTGAGAAATAGTTTGTTATAATTTCTGTTCTTTTACATTTATTGAGGAGAGCTTTACTTCCAAGTATATGGTCAATTTTGGAATAGGTGTGGTGTGGTGCTGAAAAAAATGTATATTCTGTTGATTTGGGGTGGAGAGTTCTGTAGATGTCTATTAGGTCCGCTTGGTGCAGAGCTGAGTTCAATTCCTGGGTATCCTTGTTGACTTTCTGTCTCGTTGATCTGTCTAATTGCTTCAAAGAGAATAAAATACCTAGGAATCCAACTTACAAGGGATGTGAAGGACCTCTTCAAGGAGAACTACAAACCACTGCTCAAGGAAATAAAAGAGGATACAAACAAATGGAAGAACATTCCATGCTCATGGGTAGGAAGAATCAATATCATGAAAATGGCCATCCTTCCCAAGGTAATTTACAGATTCAATGCCATCCCCATCAAGCTACCAATGACTTTCTTCACAGAATTGGAAAAAACTACTTTAAAGTTCATATGGAACCAAAAAAGAGCCCGCATCGCCAAGTCAATCCTAAGCCAAAAGAACAAAGCTGGAGGCATCACGCTACCTGACTTCAAACTATACTACAAGGCTACAGTAACCAAAACAGCATGGTACTGGTACCAAAACAGAGATATAGATCAATGGAACAGAACAGAGCCGTCAGAAATAATGCCACATATCTACAACTATCTGATCTTTGACAAACCTGAGAAAAACAAGCAATGGGGAAAGGATTCCCTATTTAATAAATGGTGCTGGGAAAACTGGCTAGCCATATGTAGAAAGCTGAAACTGGATCCCTTCCTTACACCTTATACAAAAATCAATTCAAGATGGATTAAAGACTTAAATGTTAGACCTAAAACCATAAAAACCCTAGAAGAAAACCTAGGCATTACCATTCAGGACATAGGCATGGGCAAGGACTTCATGTCTAAAACACCAAAAGCAATGGCAACAAAAGCCAAAATTGACAAATGGGATCTAATTAAACTAAAGAGCTTCTGCACAGCAAAGGAAACTACCATCAGAGTGAACAGGCAACCTACAAAATGGGAGAAAATTTTCGCAACCTACTCATCTGACAAAGGGCTAATATCCAGAATCTACAATGAACTCCAACAAATTTACGAGAAAAAAACAAACAACCCCATCAAAAAGTGGGCGAAGGAAATGAACAGACACTTCTCAAAAGAAGACATTTATGCAGTCAAAAAACACATGAAAAAATGCTCACCATCACTGGCCATCAGAGAAATGCAAATCAAAACCACAATGAGATACCATCTCACACCAGTTAGAATGGCAATCATTAAAAAGTCAGGAAACAACAGGTGCTGGAGAGGATGTGGAGAAATAGGAACACTTTTACACTGTTGGTGGGACTGTAAACTAGTTCAACTATTGTGGAAGTCAGTGTGGCGATTCCTCAGGGATCTAGAACTAGAAATTCCATTTGACCCAGCCATCCCATTACTGGGTATATACCCAAAGGACTATAAATCATGCTGCTATAAAGACACATGCACATGTATGTTTATTGCAGCATTATTCACAATAGCAAAGACTTGGAAGCAACCCAAATGTCCAACAATGATAGACTGGATTAAGAAAATGTGGCATATATACACCATGGAATACTACACAGCCATAAAAAATGATGAGTCCATGTCCTTTGTAGGGACATGGATGAAATTGGAAATCATCATTCTCAGTAAACTATCGCAAGAACAAAAAACCAAACACCGCATATTCTCACTCATAGGTGGGAATTGAACAATGAGAACACATGGACACAGGAAGGGGAACATCATACTTCGGGGACTGTTGTGGTGTGGGCGGAGGGGGGAGGGATAGCATTGGGAGATATACCTAATGCTAGATGACGAGTTGGTGGGTGCAGCGCACCAGCATGGCACATGTATACATATGTAACTTACCTGCACGTTGCGCACATGTACCATAGAGCCTAAAGTATAATAATAATAATAATAATAATAATAATAAAAAGAAAAAAAAAAAAAAAAAGAAAGAAAAAGTCCTCCTCTGAAAACTCTCTCTCAAGAAAGAGGAGCTATTTTCCTCAGAAACCACTGAAAAAAAAAAAAAAAAATTCCTGAGAAAAGACAGGGAAGCGCAGAGCAACAGGGAGGGAGAGAAAGGTGCTGAGGGCCGGCAGCCAGCACTCACCACCTCTATTCCCAGCCTGCAGGTACACCGTCCCTGTAGCACAGTGCCAGGATTTTCCACACCTTCTCTCAAACACAGTCCACACAAAAAAGGAGAAAGAGGAGGACTGTAAGGGAGAATCTGAATTGGTTGCCAATTAAGAGCAGGGTGACCCTAATTTATAGCAGCAAAACCCAGTTATCACAGACTCCATGTTGGGAAAACAGCCCAGCTCTGGAGCTGCCCATTGCTCTACTGCAAACAGAACTCACAGCAGGTGTCATTTAGCCTGATTGACTTTTTACAGGGCTGGATTCCTCAACTGTTGGAAGAGACAGCCTGGAGATTTTCAGTTGTTCAAAGACGCATTTTTAAATTCCTTGATAGTCACACCAAGGTAAGCTGGAGTTATCTCGGCCTCTACGAAGGAAGAACAATGCTTAGTAAAAGTAAAAGTAGAATCCATTCAACGGGCCCAGGCTCAGGAGATCCAGAACCAGAGCCTACTGTAAGGAGCAACCAACCCAGTGATAGAGAAGATCCCAAAAAACAGTCATTACACAAATAAATATTCAATGACAAATTATAGCGAAGGTTATTTAAGAATACAAAGTGCTAGGAGAGCATGCGAGTGGAAATCCAGTCTCACCTGTCGAGTCAGGGATGTGACATCTGAGCCGAGACAGAAGGACTGCAGCTGATGGGTGAGGGAAAGGTGCTTCTGTGGGAGGGAACAGCCCATGAAAAGCCACCATGAGCATAGCTGCCCTATGAGACCACAGAGGGGGTTGTAGACAGCCTGGGAGGGGCTGCCTGAAAGTCACGTCAGTGGATCCTTGCTTTGAAAAATATTTAATGAGTATCTCTTTGATTTGTGCCAGGCTTAATGTGCTGAACACTGAAGATGTGCATGAAAATTAAACACCATTCCTCCTCACCCAGATCTCACAGTGCAGAGGGAGAGACAAACATATAAATAAGTAATCCCAAAAGAGAGTGACAGTGCCTGTTTAAAGACAAAAAAAAAAAAAGGAGAGGAAAGAGGAAGGATGGGTGGTTTTTTCCTCCTCCTGATTCAAATGCAAAACCACAATCCACTGTTGTGCCCCCATCCTCCTTCTCCTCCACTCTATTTCTTTAGGTCTTAATTTCCCGGCACCCTGTTACCTGCCAACTTCCTTCTAGATACCGTATGTCTCTTCCTGTGTCCCTCTTTGCCATGTTCACATTGACTTATTTTCAATTCAGAAAAGCTCAAAAGTAATCATTGTCTTAGGCAGTACCCAGTCCCGACAGCAGGCAGTGCTCAGGTGTCCCCATTCACTGGCTTTGCCCACTCAGAGGCCACTTAATGGGAGGAATCAAGTCAATATTAGATCACTCACCTTTCACTGCTATGGTCGCAGCCATGAGTATGCTCAGGCTTCAGAAGAGGCTTGCCTCTAGGGTCCTCCGCTATGGCAAGGAGAAGATCTGGTTGGACCCCAATGAAACCAATGAAATCTCCAATGCCAACTCCCGTCAGCAGATCTGGAAGCTGATCAAAGATGGGCTGATGATCCGCAAGCCAATGACTGTCCATTCCCGGGCTCGATGCCAGGAAAACACCTTGGCCTACCGGAAGGGCAGGCACATGGGCATAGGTAAGCCAAAGGGTACAACCAATGCCCGGATGCCAGAGAAGGTCACGTGGATGAGGAGAATGAGGATTCTGTGCTGGCTGCTCAGAAGATACCGCATATCTAAGAAGATTGATCACCTCATGTATCACAGACTGTACCTGAAGGTGAAGGGGGATGTGTTCAAAAACAAGCGATCTTCATGGAACACATCCACAAGCTGAAGGCAGATAAGGCCCGCAAGAAGCTCCTGACTAACCAGGTTGAGGCCCAAAGGTCTAAGACCAAGGAAACATGCAAGCGCCATAAAGAGTGCCTCCAGGTCAAGAAGGAGGAAATCATCAAGACCTTGTCCAAGGAGGAAGAGACCAGGAAATAACAGCTCCCACTTTGTCTGTACATACTGGCTTCTGTGATTATATAGATCAGCCATTAAAATAAAACAAGCCTTAAAATATATATGTATAACATATAACGTACATATTAGATCACTCTGTCAAGCCCCACCTCCTTCAGAAAACCCTCCCAGTAATTCCAATCAATGCCGCCTCTCTCATTCTTGATCCACAAAATCTACTGCCTGTAACTCCCTGTGGCACTTAATTACATTGAATTTAACAGACAGTCAACATGTTTTAGTGATTTGCACTGGTTTTGACCCTAGAGGAGTTACTTAACATCTCTGAGTCTCAGTTTTCTTCTGGGAATAAAAGCATAACCTCCTTTTATAAATCCACGTGTATAAATAACACAATCAGAAGTTATCTCTGAATGGTAGGATAATGGGTGAAATTTGTTTTCATTATACATTTCTGAATTTGCTTTTAATGGATATAAATGTTCTCATCAGAAAAAGCAATAAAACTGCTTCCTCTTAGGTTTAAAAAAAAGATAACACCCACTTCATTTTGTTATGAGGATTAGTGAGGTGAGGCTGTGTGCATTGTAGGAACACAATAACCTCATGAAAGCAGCATCTACTGGCTCAGATAAGGAAACCCAAGAGAGGTGGAAAAGAGATTGGCAGGCTGTCAGACCTCTTCTGCCTCTCAGCAATGCCTGCTCTGGAAATGAAGTCATTCTCTCCTACACACCAGCTTCTTTCCTGGGCTCAGACATGACCAAGGGCATCTCTCAGCTTCCCCATCCCAGAAGGGGATTCCCCTAAATCCCAACGAAAGACTATGATTAGTGTGGGCCAAGCAGTTCCTTTTGGAACTGATGAAGGGTCATTTCCCAGAAGGAGGTAGTGACGGATGAGGGATTGAAAGCAGGGCAATAGGCTGGGCGCAGTGGCTCATGCCTGTAATCCCAACACTTTGGGAGGCCAAGGTGGGTGGATCACTTGAGGCCAGGATTTTGAGACCAGTCTGGCCAACATGGCAAAACCCATCTCTACTAAATATACAAAAATTAGGCAGGAGTGGTGGCAGGTGCCTGTAATTCCAGCTACTCGGGAGGCTGAGGCTGGAGAATCGCTTGAACCTGGGAGGCGGAGGTTGTAGTGAGCTGAGATCGCACCATTGCACTCCAGCTTGGGCAACAAGAGCGAAACTCCATCAAAAAAGAAAAAAAAAAGAGAAGAGAAGGAAGGAAAGGAAAGCAGGAAGGAAGGAAGGAAGGAAAGAAAGGCAATAGTTCTACAGGGAGAAAATAATACGATTCCACTACAAAATACAAAATGCCTGCCAGGTGCTCGGTCCACAGTCAATGCTTAATACTTGACAGTGACAATTATTGCAAAGGTGTTGGGCTAAATCAGAATAACCAGGTGTGATTTAGACGGCCTATGTGAGAACACTGGTGGAAGGTGAGACCACAAAAGAAGGACTGACAGAGGCTGAAACAGGCCAGGGTGCCTTCCTGGATGTGGATGCAATACAGGCTGAAGAACAAGAATTCAGCAAGAAGAAATGAAAAGAGGAAAGAGTCTGAGCTGAATATGCCAGGGAGGTAGGCCGGTGTGAGGGTAGAAATTCCTGGAGGCTTCAAGATAGGCAAAGGGCCCTAAACCAAGGGCAGGACACTGATATTTGGATCAATTCATTATTCCCATACTGTTTGGGGTGTATCAGTCTTGCCTCCCTAACAAAAACAGTAAACTTCTTACAGGAGAGGATATTGCCATATTTCTCCCGCATCCCTTTCAGTTGCTAAATCAGTATTTAACCAAACGGAAGCACCAGTGACTTCTTGTTAGTTTACACAGGACGTCTCCCTCGGGCAGGTGGAGCTATGCCTCTTGGGCCCCTCCTTTCCTTCCCTCCCATCCACCAGCACTCAGATCAATTGCTCTGTGTATTTGATGAGTCTAGGGGAAGCCACTTTCACCCACATACTGGGATGGCTAAGAAACTTTCTAAACCTAAGCCCTCGGGCAAAGATGTGGGAGGATTATTTGTAAAAGGTTTTGACCACCTTGTCTATATAGTTTTAACCCCAACACAACCATCAAATCTGACAACTGCTCCTTAAAAAAAAAAAAAAAAAAAAAAGGCCGGGCGCGGTGGCTCACACCTGTAATCCCAGCACTTTGGGAGGCCGAGGCGGGCGGATCACGAAGTCAGGAGATCGAGACCATCCTGGCTAACACGGTGAAACCCCGTCTCTACTAAAAATACAAAAAATTAGCTGGCCGTGGTGGCGGGCGCCTGTAGTCCCAGCTACTGAGGAGGCTGAGGCAGGAGAACGGCGTGAACCTGGGAGGCGGAGCTTGCAGTGAGCCGAGATTGAGCCACTGCACTCCAGCCTGGGCGACAGAGCGAGACTCCGTCTCAAAAAAAAAAAAAAAAAAATCAAGTTGTAGCCAGCATAAGGGGGAAAATGCTTTATTCCCTGTGCCAGGTGCTTTCTTTCTGGGGAGGGAGACTAATCAGTGTTAACTCCTGGACTCTCTCTGCACCTTTACTAACTCCTCCTTGCAGGGGCCTGGAGTACAGTCCTAGGCAGCAACTTATGGATGAGCTGGGTAGCACAGACTGGACATGCTCAGTTCAGCGCCTCCCTTCCTCAGTGGGGAAAAAGGACATTAGTTATCACGTGTCTCCTGGGAGGCCGTGACAGCAGACTCTAACCCACTGAAGACTATCTTGTCACAGGCAAAGTTTTCAATGCTTTGACTTAGGGACACCAGATGTGAGTGGGCAAAGCGCTATGAGCTGCGCAGAGAAAAAGAGGTTTAAATCACTGGTAGATTAAGAACATCGTGGAAAATTGTTGCTGCTTAGGCAGGGCGCAGTGGCTTACGCCTGTAATCCCGGCACTTTGGGAGGCCGAGCGGGGCAGACCACTTGAGGTCAGGAGTTCAAGACCAGCCTGGCCAACATGGTGAAACCCTGTCTCTACTAAAAATACAAAAATTAGCCAGGCAGAGTGGCAGGCGCCTGTAATCCAAGCTGCTCGGGAGGCTGAGCCAGCAGAATTGCTTAAAAAACCCAGGAGGCAGAAGTTGCAGTGAGCTGAGATCGCACCACTGCACTCCAGCTTGAGCCACAGAGTGAGACTCCATCTCACAAAAAAAAAAAAAATGTTGCTGCTTGTTTTCAGTGGTCTACACACCACTGGTCTCTAACAGGCAATATCCTGGGACTGAAAATCCCCATACAACACACAACAGTTCTCTGAAGGGAGGAGATAAAACAGTCATGACTGGGTTAAGCATTACTTCTTTAAGGTAGGCATATGAAAGGCTAATACAGTCCATCACTACAATGGAAGTTCAGGCAGAAAAAAGAAAAATAGCCAATACTCTCCAGGGGGTGTGAAAATTATGTAAAAACTTTGAAACACCCCAGTTGGAGTGAAATCCTAGAAGCGAGGCTATAATCTCTCTCATGGAGAAAAAGTAGAATAAGTTGCTTTCATGTACATTGTCTAAACCCATCCGGAAATGGTGTCAATTTCCCATGAAGAACAGATAAGAGCCTTTCAAGGATATCTAGGATTGCAGGCAGCATGTTCTATTTTTACCTTATGATATCTAACCTTCACAGAGCATAAGAAAGTCCCTGCCCTTGAGAAACATTAATATAATTATAACCTAAGATTTCCAGGTGCTAAGAAAGTCCGTGTCAGAGATGACTGTATTATAAAATCATGCCTAACGAGGCGCTGAGAACTAGCAATTTTGCCCCATCCCATCCTGTGAAAAATCTTAAAGGAAGAATTGCTGCTCTCCATTCACTTCAGAGGTATAGCTTTGATCACACACCAACCACCAACTATGGCCCAGACACTGTGCCAAACACTACCCATGGTCCTTCCCCCTCTGTCAAGGTAGGCGCCATTATGGCTCCCATTTTACACGTGAGGAAAGCCAGTCTCAGAGGTTACGTAGTTTGCTGACCTGGCAGAGCAGTAGTGAGCCTAGTCCATCTGATGCCAAAGTCCTTCTCTTCCTGGCTCCTCTCCCTGCCACAATCACCAACCACTTAGGAAAATCCTGTTTTTAAATAACTTCTCTGTCTTTTTGCAAGTAAATTTTCCTAGGTTACAGAAATCCCAGAGCCAGGTCCCATCTACAAATGCCTTTCAACTCTTTCTAAAGATAACAGCTATTTGAAGATTTTGTGGATGAAACAAATGAAAATCAGGCAAATTCACCTTTTGGTGAAACAGTAGTGAAAATAGTCATATATCAGTATATTAGAGGCACAAATTCCAAACAAAAGTAGTCTTTAGAGCAGAAAGTTCAATGGGCCCTAAGTCAAAGGGGCTGGGTTTTAGACAGGCCCTGACAGCTAGAGTGACCTTGTGTGAGCTGCCAAACTCGCCTGCCTAATTTTAAAAGGGAGAGAGAAATAAATCCTATTTAACTGTATTTTTTGGAAAATTAAAGGTAATACTGTACATAAAATGATTTTGTAAGCTGCAAAGCCCTATACAAATGGAGGATTTAATTATAATTATTTTGACTCAGCTATTTGGCTGGGATCTTACAGAGAATTTTAATCATCAGACAGAGTTTAAAAAAAAAAACTGCAATGCAGTTTGGCATAATAATGATTAGGAACAAAACCCAGGCCTTAGGATATGCAGGTTCAAATCCTAGTTTTCCCATTTAACTCTCTGTGTGGTCTTGGGCAGTTTACTTACTTCTCTGTGTCTCAGTTTCCTTATCTGGAAAATGGGGATATCATGGAACACACTGAGCACCCTGCCACATGCATTGTGAGTGTTCAAGGAGTCTTCAGCAGCCGGTGAAAGACCTGGTCAGGATTAATCTGCTTCTAAAGCCCATATACTCTTGCTCTGCTGTGCACCTTTTCAACAGACATGTGGTCGTTGGAAGAGTAAGTAGTTGTGTAGTTACCAAATGGAAGGGAAGACACCAAGACAGTTGCTCTTGTATCTTCTCCCATCTGCCCTTATCCTGGCTTTTAGCCTGGATTCTGCTTTGGGCATGGTAGAGGATTCACACAGGTGTGGAGCTGGAGAGAATCAAGATGCCTAATAGTGAACGATAATGCTGCTAGAACTCTGGCTTACCTCATAGGGTCGTCCTGAAGACTATGCAAGTTAAAATGCTTAAAGAACTTACAATAGTACTTGGCCCACAGTATGCTCAGTGTGTTAATTATTAGTATACTATTATTATTTTCATCAAGCAGACAAGAGGGGGGAATAGAATTAAGTAGCCTGCACTATAAGAGAAAATGGCTGCATTAGAGAGAATAAGACACAATCATATACCTTTGATAAGCAGCCCTGAAATGCACCACATTTTTAACTCCCTGGGATACCCTTTGGGAAGAAAGAGAAGTCTTCAAGCTCCCAGTGAAACTGCTTCCTTCTCTCTTCTCCTCCACCCTTCATATGCTAAAAACACAACAGGCTTCATTCAACGCTGTCTTTCTTCACTCTCCCATCCCCTGGAGATCAGCTTCATTCCGCAGTGAAGGCCTGGTTTAAGAATTCAGGATAGTCTCAGCAAGTCCATGGAGACCCCCAGAGCAGCTGCAGGCTGCTGTAGAACTCCAGCCCTTTTCCAGCAGTGGAATGTCCAACTCCTCTTCTCCTCTCCCATCCTTCAATCCCACACCCTCTCAATCCTTCCTTCAAGGCTCACATCATATCACACTTCCTCCCGAAAGACCCACCCTTCTAGGGATTCTGCATATATAATTGCCAACTCCGTACTCACTGGCTGTATAAAGTGCCTATTTTACTGCCCCTAAGAGGTAAACTCCCCAAGGGTAAAGGCCACCTTTAGTTCTTCTAGATTCTCTACAGTGCTAGAGGCACCCTATGTGTGCCATAAATTATTTGGGAAGGGGTTTAATTTACTGGATGGAGCCCCAGGCTCTGCATGAAGGGGTCAGACACAAACCAGGTTTCCTATTTTATTCTATCTAAAAATGCTGGTCCTAACCCACTAAATTGATCTCACCACGCACTGATTTACAACCTCACGTTAGTTAAGGTAACATTAGCAGCTGTAACAAAAAAAAAAAAAAACCCTCAAAATCTCAGCCTTAACAATGGACACTTGTTTTTGGTTCATATAAAACCTAAACAAGTGTGGCTTCCACCATACAGTGATTAAGGGAGAGTCTCAGGCTCTTTCCATGTTGTGACACTTTCAACATATGACTTCTAAGGTTGTCAAGCCACCGAAGAAGGATCATAGCAATTCTGCCTGGGGAGTTTTTTATGGGTCAAGCCTACAAGTGACAAAAATTACCTCCAATTTCATTTAATTGGCTAGTATTTAGTCACATGGCTTCACTTAACTGTGAGAAAGCTGAGAAATGTTGTCTAGTCATGTGACCGGAAGAGATGGAAACATATTTGGTGATCAGCTAGCAATCTCTGCCATAAATCTGCCATTTGAAAAACCCTCCAAGGCAATGATCTAACCTTATTCATCTTTATATCTCCAGTGAGACTATCAGAATATTTGGTTCACTGTAAGTGCATAGAAAATGTATGATCAATGAATGAATGAGGGCAGGTGGTAAATCCTGGCCAGAGTTGTAGGAGCGCTGTAGTTCATGATGAGACATCTTGATTCTCTCCAACCCCACACCTATCCAAATCCCCTCCCATACCCAAAGCAGTCCAGTCCTAAAAGCCAGGATTAGAGCAGGTGGCAAATGTACCAGAGCAACTGTATTGGTGTCTTCCCTTTCATTTGGTGACTGCACAGTTACTTACTCTTCCAACAACCACATGTCTGTTTAAAAAGTGCACAGGGGAGCAAGAGTACATGGGTTTTAGAGGCAGATAAATCCTGCCTCTAACTGAGCACTCACTGAGCACTCACTATGCACAGTCTGAGTGTGTTCCATGAATTATTTCATTGACTCTTCATAATAAGCCTATGAAGGAGGCACTCCTGTTCTTCCTCTGACCCTCTGATCCTCTGAGAATTAATGTATTCTTCCCCATGTTCCCACAGCATTTTTTCCACAACCCTGTCCTGTAATTCGCTTGTGGGAGAGATAGTTGTGTGTAGTAACACATCTGCTCATTGGTGTCTCCCCAATCACACTTTAAGGATAACAAAAAGAGCATACACCTGAGAGTCAAAATACCTAGATTCAAATCCCAAATCCCAACTTAATAATTGTATGAATTTGGCTGAGATACTTACCTTCCTGAGCCTCAATTTTCTTATCTGTAAAATAGGATCAGAAGTCCAAACTCCAAGGAGTGCTGAGAAGCATAAATTTAATAGCTTTAAAAAAATGATACCTGGCATATAGCAGGTGCTCAAAAAAGTGAGAATTTTTCTCCTACTCTCTCCTTGAGGGCAAAGATAATACTTTATTCCTGGACACAAATACTGTATCTTTCATGTGATAAATATATAATAAATGTTAGTTGAAATACACTGAGTGACAAGCTTCACTGTTGAAAAATAAAATAACAAACCCAACCTCTGCTTTGTCTTTAGAAGTCCTCTTTATCACCCCTCCCCCTTCCCACACACTTCATTACTCTTCTCTCTTTGGGTAACATGAACTTTTTTTCTTCTACTCAGAAAATTTAAATGGCAAACAGAGCACCTCAGGATCCTTTCCTCCGGCCATTATCCTTCTCTTTCAAGTTGTGCTCAGCAAGATTATTTGGATATTGCAGCTAAAAACGGTCAGATTACAAGTGGAGGTCCCTGAAATGTAACATTCCCCATTTTAGGATTCTGGAATTACACTAAGCACCTGGGAGGGGTTGCTCTTCCCCAAAGAGCTTGCTGTTCTGAAAAAAGCCTTTGTTTTAAGGCTTTGCAAAACTGCACTGTGGAATCCCTTCCATCCAGGTCCCCAGCACTGGCCTGGGTACTGCTCAGATCTAGAGCGTCTGCATGCTCCCTATAAAACAAAACACTCTGGAGTCCTAAAACCTTGTAAAACTTGCTATTCTCTGAGCCTTGGTTGCTACCTTGCAGCAGGACCATCGTTTTGAAGCCAAATTTTGAAATTTCTTCAGTAAGCCCTTGATAATGATGGTGGCTAACATACTTCACGTTCACTAAGTCCACGGTGCTGTGTTAGGTGCTATAGGTTCATAACATACTTTTATTCTCACAAAACCCCCCAGTAAGCCACATATTATTGCTATTCCCATTTTACACATAAGAAAACAGAGGCTCAAAAGGTTAGGTAACTTTGCCCAAGAAGGCAACAAAGCCCCAATTCAAACCCCCATTCCCTATCAGGCTCAAATCCCATTCTATTTCCATTACTCCATGCCACCTCTTTAAACAGCTATCAAAGGAAGTCCATCCTGTATAGAAATACTTGAAAAAAATAAAGTTTGGACTGTTGATCTTTTAGCCCCCCTCTGTCTTAAAAAAAAAAAAAAAAAAAAAACACAACTATGGTTCTATGGAGAGAAGCGGGAAAAGGAAATGTAAGGAGGCCAAACATTATGAGGCTTGGCTTATCAGTATTTCATAACAGCTTTTGGATCAAGACTCTACAAAACCTTATTTATGGACAGACAGTTACTGTTAAGCAGAGCCTTTTTATACAACCTTTTCATCTGAGGATGTTGTAGCCTTCTGCTGCCTTTCTATTAGTGAGAGATGAGGTGTGAAATTTGCTGGCCCTGCCAAGATTATCCCATTAAATTATCTGCCCTCTTCCAATGTAATTCACTCAGGGGCAACTGTATGAGACTCAGGTCCTATGGATGTCCATGCCTGGGTGTTCTGGGGGGTGTGGCTGGGGGCGGGGGATGAAGGAAAAAGTTCAGATGGTGGTAGCATCCCAATGACATAACATTAATCCACGTTTCACTGCTGCCACAATTATCCCATTCCTAAACAAACTGAAAACCCCAACCGAGCTTACTGCAACAAAGAGAGAGCCTTTTTACTGCTGTTTATTTTTATTTTGTATTCGTTAGCTTTTTAGATATTCCTGGCATGCAAGTCAGTCTCCGTGTAACAAGCAGCTGCATTTAGTTAAGGATTTTCGAAGAGTTGCCCCCATCCCCTCCCCCTTCAACTCCAGAGAACTTTCTCAGACTCTCCTTTCTCTTCAAGTGTCTACCGAACAGTTTCTCCCGTCACACCCCAGGGAATGGGTGAAGCCAGGCTAAGGCCCTTCTGTTTGAGAAAGAGGCCTTGAAAACTTGAGTGTTTCTCACCTGGGGCTGGATTTGCCAGGGTCTGGTCCTTAGTGGGAACTTGAGCTGGCAAGCCAGCTGTCCCACTAGACAGCACTCTAATACATCCCCGCCTTCTCAGCCTACAACCACAGTTGTCCACCAAGATGCAAATACAAAGTCACTTCATCAAAATATAGCTCATTGATAGTTGGAAAAAACTGGTGAGCACACTTCTCAAACCACATCAAAGTTGAAGCTCATTACAAAAATGTAATTCTTCCAGAACCAGAGATCCAGGCCATCCAACAAGGTGCTTCCAGTCTATCTCTGAGTTTCAGCAAGACCATCTTAGGGAACTCCAGCACGGGAAGGAAAATTGAAATTGGCTGTCTCCAATAATTTCTTATAACCTCTAGATTATGGCTAAGCAAGCTTCCTTTTGCTGCTGTTGGAAAACCTTGGGAAATACCATCTTTGTTTCATACATTAAAAGAATATAAATTGTAAGAATTAAACAAGGAGAGAATGTCTAGGACAGCCATTAAGGTAAGAGCATGAACTGTTAGGGCTTATAAGCCCAGTAATGCCACTTTTTAGCAGTGTAACCTAAAGAAAGTAACTTAACCTCTCTGTGCCTAAGTTTACCCGTCAGTAAAATGAGCTAATTATGCCATCTCCCTTATAGGGTTGTTGTGAGGATTCAGTGAGTTAATACTTGCAAAAGGCTCAGAAGAGTGATTGGCCCATTGTAAGGATTAGATAAGTGTTTGTGAAATAAACTGTACAAATTGCATCTCAGAATGCTTGGATTCAGAGACATATTTTCTTACTTGAGGTCACAAGGACTTGGCACCATTCTTCAGCTTCTCTCAGGCCCAATTAACAGCCTGCCTGGTGGAAGGGAAACTGGGAGGTGAGAAGTGGGGGCTCCATGGAGTGTGTTAACCTGGGATAAGGCCTAGAACTGGCCACCTAGAACTGGCCTAGAACTGGCCGGCAACTCCTTTCAGCCTCCCCAGGAAGACAACCCATTGCCTCAGGCATCAAACACTCCAAGTCAGCAGTTCCTATCGTTCAGAGGTTGACACTTTTCTTGGAAAATAAGATTATAGCTATAGCTATAAATACAGAACCTAAAAATGCACATAAAATTGTGTATATTATTTCTGGGAGTTCACATATCCTTAATTTCATGTACCCCAAATTAATTTCATGCACTCACCTCTAGGCTGGGTGCTGTTCTCCAGTACTTTACATGCATGACCTCACTTCAATCTCATAACACTCTTGAAAGGCTCAGGAAAACTAACTGACATACCCACTATACAACAGAGAAAAGATTCAAATCCAGGTCTGTTAAATGCCAAAGCCTGTGTTGTAACCATTTAGCTTTACTGTCAAGTTCTGCTACACTACACTTCTTTCATACTAGAAGATGGGACAAGAAAAGGAAAAATCCTTGAAAATATGCCATGTTGCATTTTTACTAAGCAAAGCATATATCAGAATTTTGCATACAACCAAAAAAGTTATTCTCCATTCATTCAACAAATATCTATGGACTACTTACTATATATGTGTGTATATATATATACACTATCTGTACATATACATTTACATCAAAGTACATATAGCTTACAAAGTGTTCCATTCTCCATAGGATGCTGTGTAAAATTTTTAGAAATATTTGAAATGGGGTAGATGTTCACCATCAAACCACCAGCCAAACCCTGATACTAATTTCAGAGCAAGTGACACTTTCAGAAACTTTCCAAAAGTCTAACTGGGGGCCTGTGCTCACGATACAGAAGAGAAAGGGTGCTATAGGGCAAAGCTGACCCCTCACTAAATATGAGGCAGATAATCCCAGGCATCAGAGTAGCAAAACAGCCTACCATGTATGCTGAATCTATATTGGAAATTAAATATTTCCAAAACTGAAGGAGACAATTTGACCACATCCTTTGCCCATCCCACCTTGGTGAGGCTCCCCCTAGCCAGCCAGGGAGGATTTTCAGGCATCTCTAAAGAGTTGGGACTAGCGGACTTGGGCTCTCAGTGTTTTCACCAGAAAAGCTCACAGTCTTATTGCCTTCAAGAGACTTCTATTCTAAAAGTACAGACAAACACCTATTTAAATGGCAACGGAAGGTTTACAAAATGATAGCAAACACAGTAGCAAGCCACCTCCCTCTGGCTCCCAGCAGCCAAACCACAGAATCTATAAGATTTTGAGAAAGGCCAGGTAGGTTCCTAAAGCTCTGGGCTTGGGTGCAGTTATAAGGTAAGCTTCAGGTTCCTAAAGAAGTTGAGCTTTGCATAGGGAGGGGGTAGATGAGAAATCAACAATGGACAGACCAGAAAAAAATGAATTTAAAGGTTTTCTTCTCCTGGCTAACAAAATAGAAAAATGGTGGGAGAAACGTTTTGTATCTTTTTAAATAAATACATGAAACATATCTCCCCTTAAGCTGATTTCCTGAGCCACTGGCTGGGCTACCTTAGGAATCTTGAGTCCAAGAGGAGAAAGTAAATGTGAGTTCTACCAGAAGTCTGACCCCAGAGAAAAGATCAAACATTCACAAAATGGAAAGGGATTTATAAAACAACAAATAAGACAATAATAACAGATTTGAGCTCATTATAGAAGACAGACAGACCCTCTCATATTGTTTTATATTGTTTTATACTCAGAAAAGGAAAGAGAAGCGAAACTAAAGGCAGATAGCCCGGCGCCTAGGAACCAGACCTGAAACCAAGGAACCAGACCCGAAACCAGGCCTGGGCCTGCCTGACCTAAGCCTGGTAGTTAAAGATCGACCCCTGACATAACTGGTTATGTTATCTATAGATTCCAGACATTGTATGGAAAGACAATGTAAAAATCCCTATCTTGTTCTGTTTCGTTCTGATTACCAGTGCATGCAGCCCCCAGTCATGTACCCATCACGACCCTCTCACGCGGACCCCCTTGGAGTTTTGAGCCCTTAAAAGGGACAGGAATTGCTCACTCGGTGTCTGAGGAGTTTTGTCTGCGGCTCGTCTTGCTACAATGGAATAGGCAATACCTTTTTTAAACAATTCTAAAAGGCTGTAAACAGTTAAAGGAGACAGAATTGGGGTGGCTGCTGATAAGAAGGGTGTTTACAGTGAGCAAAATCAATGCAGGGACATTTATTTAAAGGCAAGTGACCCCCACCCCCACAAGGGGCTATGATCTAAAAGCAACCATTGTTGAAAGGTGAAGTACAAAGTAAAGGAGTCCACAGAGGCAATAACTGAATTAATCAAAGCCCCAAGCCAGGAGTCCCACCTTAGTTAAAATCACCCTGCTTATCTCCACCTCAATTTGCTGGGCAACCCAACTTGAAAAGGATGTTTACATTACGTAGGCAGCATGGCCCATTTTTACTTTTCACCTAGGTGTTGTGGCGCAGGGCCAGATGTTTGGCATCACCAAGCAAAACATCTATGTGACCAAGCTGTTTACATTTCATTAGGATTTTTCATCAGGAAGGTGCACTCCCTGCTGATGTACATCTTAATTACAATTAGGAGATCTATTTACCCCCAGGAGCTTCCAGATTAGCACGACCACATTATAGGATCCGTTTCAGAAATCATCCTCAGAAAATGCTACTCTAGCTTCCAAAAACCATCTCTAAGAAATCAAAATTTACACACAACTTCCTTCCAGAGTGTGTTTTCTACCAAGAAAGTCAGCTAACTTTTAGTAAAAACTAATTCTGTATTCGTAGTCTATGTAGTGAATACATCTTCCTCTCAACTGCTAAGTAGCGCAGAGCTTTTTCTTTTCCTAAACACAGTGCTAACTTAAAAATGAAAGATGCATGATAAAAGAGCGGAGATCTATTTATCCGCTCAGGTTTAGGGCTGGGAGTGGGGGAGGGCAGAATCCAAAGGCTCCTCACCCCCTCAAGGGATGCATGTTAAAAGTGAGGCCCGAGACCCCGGAGACTTTAATCAACTTTTCCCCTCCAACCTCCAAAGAATGAATCGGTTGTCTCCACAGGCTCAGCCGGGCTCTTCCCTCTCATTGTGTACGGGCTCAGACGCAGCAAGGACCCCAGCTTCCCGCAGCGAACTAAGACGCTCGGGCTTGCGGTGAAGTCTTTCTCTAACTGTTGGGATTGTCTTTGGAGATTACCAAAATCAAATATGCATTAGATGGCTTTTCCCCCCTCTTGTTTGTAACACGCACACACATACGCGCGCGCGCGCGCGTGCACACCCAAAGCACTTTGGAGCCGCAGACCGCCTCTGACAGCACATTTTGCACAAAGTGGCAGCGGCTGCAGCGGCGCACAAGTTTTGGCCTCTATGGTGACCCTCGGGAGGGCCGGAGGGCCGGAGGGCCGGAGGGCCGGAGGGCCGGAGGGCCAGAGGGCCAGAGGCGGTGGCGATGCGAGGCCGCCAGAGCCCCAGGAGGACAGGGCTTTTGTTTGCGTCGATCCGCGAGCCGCCTGGGCTCTGGCGGGCACCACTGAAAATCTAAACTCCCTCCTGGACCGCGCCTTCCGGGCCGGCTCGCAACCTGGGGGCAGGATAGACTTGCCTGAACACCGGCTGGGGCGCGCTAGAGGTCCAGGGAGACAAGGGGGGACGCCCTGCACAAAAGTGCCCCGATCACCCCCAGGACCCCCAAACCCCTCCACGCTTCCTGTCAGCGCTGACAACCGCTGCTGCGCGCCGAGGAACGAGTCCCTGGGCGCGCCCCGGCCCGCCGCGGGGCTCCGGGGCAAACCCTGGCCTGGCGGCGCCGGCGAGCCCCGTGGCGGGTGGCCGGACGCGCCCCGGAGCCAGCGCGGCGCTTCCTGCGTGTCCCGCGCCCGGCTGGACGACGGAAGAGTGGCCATGGGTCAGGGGGTCGGGGCGGGCGGGGGCCGGCGGGCGCCTCTTACCTTGGGCAGCAGCCCCGCGTGCGGCGGCCAGCAGCAGCGCGGCCAGCAGCGCCAGGAGCGGCGGGCGCGTCCCGCGGCGGCGCGGCCGGTGCATTCCTCCTCTCGCGGCGGCGGCGGCGGCGGCGGCTCCCAGGCCGCACGCAGAACATCCACGGGCTCTTCCCGGGCTCCCGGCCGCCTCGTCCCGGCCGCTGGCGCTCGCAGGACACCGGGGACGTCTGCAAAGCTCTTTGTCCCTCTAACCTGCTCCCTCGCCTCCGCCTGGCCGCCTCTGGATGCCGCGAGCGCGATCCCTTCCCAGCCCTCTGGCTGCAGCCTCGCCTGGGCCGGCGGGTCAGTCCCAGGCTGTCCGGGTCGCACCAGTGGGCGTGAGTCGCCCTGGCTCGGACTGCGAGAACAGCGCACCCTGCGCCCAGGGGCTGCCGTCCCGGGGCTCCCTCGGCGGCGGCGGTGGCGGCTGCTCCCGGTCTCCACGCTCCCTCTCTCGCTCAACTTGTCACTTTCCACCAACTCTCCAGCCCAGCGCCCCAGCCCTGACCAATGGGAGACGCGGCCCAGGCTGGCGACCCAGCGCCCTCTGCTGCCGCCCCTCAACGCCCGCACCCTCCCTGACTTCGCAGAAAGCGGTCGCGGCTCCCGCGTCTCGGGCACGCTCCCTCCCCTCCCCTCCCCCACACGCCTCAAACTCGCCACCGAACCGAGCCCGGGGGACCTTCGAGGCGACTTGACAGAAGGGGAAACCGAGGCTCAGAGAGACTTATCCGGGATCTCAAGCTAGTTCGTGGCTGGACGACAGCAGACCCAGGTTCTAGCAGCCTCAGCCCTGTCACTGTTAGCTGTGTGACTCTGGGTAATGGCACATTTATTGCTATCATACAATTTCCCTTTTGCTTTCTTCTTGGACCCAAGAGTTGAGAGAGTTCTTACACAAGTAATTTATACTTCGCCTTTTTGTCTTTAATTTGTAGTTTCACTGAATTCAATGTCATCCGTACTGCCTCCTGGCAAGATTTATTGAGGATTATCTGTGGTTATTTTTATCAATGTCCCATGGTTTTTTGAAAGGTGTTTCTGTCTTCCGAATGTGAAGATAGAATACTGTGTCGATTTATCTTCTTTATATTCATTATTTTTTTCAGGCCTTCTGAATCTTTGCGTGTTTTTTTGTTTGTTTGTTTGTTTTTTGTCTAGCTGCTCTGCCATGAACCAAGGGATCATTAAAGACCTCTACAATGAGTGTGTTTTTGTCCATTTCTCCTGGTTTAACTTTATGGATTTTGTAATTCATAAATACCCATAATGATTTGACTTTCCCTGTAGAGACTGTCTTTGATCATAAAAAGTGGTGAGCACCTGCTGTTTTCAGGGCTGTGCTCTAGGCTCTGAAGATGCAAGGGTAATAGGACACCTGTCAGTCTTGCTCTGGAGGAACAGGAAGAAGCCCATAGTCTATCAGTAATCACGTGGCCACTTACTAAATACCTCCTGTTTGCCTTGTGTTTTATATGCATTTGCTCACAAATCCTCCGTTGACACTAAAAAGAGTCATTAAAAGTATATACTTCTTAGCTGTTTTACATATATTATCCCCATATTACAGTTTTAGAAATTGAAACTCAAAGAGAAAGTAAATGACTTGCCCACAGTCACACAGACATGGGGCAGCCAAGCCAGCACTCAGGCTGTTTCCACTGACAGAGTTAAAGCCTGTAACCAGAGCCTGGCACAAGATAAGCACTCACTCGGGGGTTGTTGCTGTTGCAGTAGCCTCTAAGAACCCAGCTTTAGGGTTTTAAAATGAACAGTCACTTCATGGAGGGCAAGGACTCTGTCTCAATCATCTAGGTATCTTGCTGGCCTCTAATAGTACCTGGAATGCAATAGGAGCTCAATTAATGAACAAAGGTTAGGTCACCATTTGGAAAATATTAATTTCTCATCATATTTGTTTTATAGGGGTGCATGGAGGAGGGACAAAATTTCATCCATACTCCTTGGCACCAGGAAAAGCAGATCCCTGAGAGCTGAGACATTAGAAGGGGGAAAAAATGCAGCCCAAAGTATGTCCTAGCAGGTCATGGACTCCAGACTACCAGCCCTGTGCCTTCAGGCAGGTGAATGACTAACCCATGCAGGACAAACAGTCACTTATTCTTCTCCAGGACTTCATGGCAGGAGCTGTGTTGGTAGTTTTCCCCCTTTCTATCGCTCTGACCTGAGGTCAAAAAATGATAGACAGAGAGGCCTTGGGTCAACCAGTTCATTACCTACATTGATCTGTCCCCCAAGTTTCTCTGCCTGAGATCTATTCAATCCTGTCCCAATTATCTCGCTTCTTGCCTGAGGAACTCACTGCACAAGGTTCTCTTGTTGGGAAACAGTCTTTGATGGTCAGTCTTAGTATATCACAGCCCAGAAATCAGAGGATACTCAGTTACACTGCACAGTGCTGGGCAGTCCTCTGTTGTCTACAGTCAATACACACAGTTGTCAGACAAGGAGCCTTTCTCATCCACCCACCCTGCCCCCAGCCCCCACCCTATAACTCCTAGGCCCAGGTATCTTAGGTAACAGACAGCTGCTAGTGCTGAGTATACAGAACTTAATGGCACTTTTATCAGTACTTAACCTTCCAGGAACTTAATCACAGAATCATAGACATAAGGAATGTGAGACCTGGAAAGGGCTTTGGAAATTAACTAGTACACCCCCCTCAACATTTTATACAGGAGAAATGTGGGACTCAGGAGGATGAAACTGCCTCGCCCAAAGCTGGCCAGAGCCAAAACTAGGACCTAGACCTACCAGTCGAGACCTGGGTAAGGACCATCATCAAATCATCCCAGATTCCTTCAGTTTAGCTATAGCACACAAGTTTCCAAAGAAAAGGTTGGAAATGGCCTGGCACGGTTGCTCATGCCTGTAATCCCAACACTTTGAGAGGCCAAGGTAAGTGAATTGCTTGAGATCAGGAGTTCGAGACCATCCTGGCCAACGTGGTGAAACTCCATCTCTACAAAAAAATACAAAATATTAGCCTGGTGTGGTGGCGCACCTGTAATCCCTGCTACTCAGGAGGCTGAGGCATGAGAATTACTGGAGCCTGAGAGGTGGAGGTTGCAGTGAGCGGATATAGCGTCACTGCACTGTAGCCTGGGCAACACAGCAAGACTCCATCTCCAAAAAAAAAAAAAAAAGCTGCAGTGGGGGGTGTTAGAAAAGGCTTTTCCTGTTTAAAAAAGTAAAAGAGGTAAATATATATATAATATGCAATATATATGTGTATATGTATATTTATTTATTTATGCAAGTTCAGTAAATGCCAATGTTTAAGAGCACAGGCTGGGGAGCTGGGCTGCTTGGTCTCAAGCTTCAGCTTCTCTGGTTGCTGCTGAGTGGCTATGGACAAATATCGTAGTTGCCTATACTTTTGTTTCTCACCTGTAAAATGATGATGATAATAATAGCACCTATTTCATGCTGTGGTTAGTGTTAATTGAGTTAACTCATAGAAAGTGCTTTTGTGAGTATCTGGCACAGAGAGACACCTAATAAACAGCAGATATTATCTTTATTGTTTACTACATGAACCTACTTATATCATCAAAATAAGGTTGGTCTTAGCCCGTTTTTAACAAATGGGCTAAGTGAAATGAGTTTTTAAAACTTGCCCAAAGTCAAAAAATTAAAGCAAAAAGACAGGACTCCATCCCAAGTCAAATATCTCTCTACACTATACACCGCTGTCTCAAACCGCTGGTGGGCTATGAGAAAAGCTCCAAGCAATCTAAATGTTCCTCTCACAAACCTCTTTTGGCCATGCCCTCTCTTTTAGGAAGCCAGAAGTTGACACAAATGGATTAGAGAATCCAGGTGAAGCTGCTCACTTCCCAGGGGCCTGGCTCAACCTGAGGTACTGGCTGAGGCTCCTGCTACTTACAGAGGCACTCATCTCCCCTGGCCTCTTGCACTGGCCCACACGGTTCTGTTTATTATCACTGTGAGGCATAGTGGGAAAATGGAACAAGAGCAGGGCAATAGTAAATCACTGGGGTCAGGTGCCAGGGGGAGCATTAAATAGAAAACTATCTTTCATTTCAAAAACTTGGTGGGAGAGACTCATTTGGGCCATCTGCTTGATTTACCCAACAAATACAACCATTAATTATCCTTGGAGAAACGGTGTAGTGTGATGCTTACCAGGAAGAGTTCAGGAGCCAGACTGCATGGATTCAAATCCTGCTGTGCTCTTAATAGTTGTGAGACCTGGGTCCCTGTATTTTAGTTTCTTCATCTGTAAAGAGGCATAACAATAATACCTACCTGTAGCTTTGTTCTGAAGATTAAATTAGTTAATACCTGTAAAGAATTTAACATAGTACCTGTTACACAGTAAGCAGCCAATATTTATTAGCTACTATTGTTAGTGATTAAGAGAATGGACTCGGGCCGGGCATGGTGGCTCACGCCTGTAATCCCAGCACTTTGGGAGGCCGAAGCAGGTGGATCACGAGGTCAGGAGTTCGAGACCTGCCTGACCAACATAGTGAAACCCCGTCTCTACTAAAAAAAGAAATAGAAAAATTAGCCGGGCGTGGTGATGTGTGCCTGTAATCCCAGCTACTCGGGAGGCTGAGGCAGGAGAATGGCGTGAACCCAGGAGGCGGAGCTTGCAGTGGGCTGAGATTGCACCACTGCACTTCAGCCTGGGTGACAGAGCGAGACTCTGTCTCAAAAAAAAAAAAAAAAAAAGAGAGAGAGAGAGAATGGATTCTAACATCAAACGGAGCTGGCTAGATAACCTGAACAGGTTGTTTAATTTCTTTATGATACAACATTCTCACCTGCTAAAAGGAGAGACAGATAATAGAACCAATCATATAAAGTCATTTTTAGTATAAAATAATGTACTTTATACTTTGAATACAAAAGTCACAAAACAATGTTTGAGGAGCTGGGCATGGTGGCTTGTGCCTATAATCCCAGCTACTAGGGAGACTAAGGTGAGAGGATCTCTTGAGCCTAGGAGTTTGAGACCAGCCTGGGCAATATAGCAAGACCCTCATCTCTGTAGAAACATATATATTTTTAAAAACAGTGTTTAGCATGTTACTTACTCAAAAAAATTGTTATTATTATTGTTTTTTCTCTAAAACTACATTATGAGATAGGAGAGAAGCATAAATTCGGGTGATCATACAATCTGAATTTCTAGCACAATCTTGATTTCATACATTTTGTTCCATTAGCCTCTTAGGTCTATTTGTACATGAGTAGAAAAGAAGATTAAAAATAATATGTGTAGTGTCATCAGAAATTCATAAATAAGAAACTTAAGAATAAGGGATTGTTAGTGAAGCTATTACAAGACATTATAGACTGTAATACTTCTGAAAGAAAGCATTGGAGAAAATCTTAGAAAATCTTGGATTTGGAAAAGATTTCTTGATATCACAAAAACTATGAAGTATAAAAGAAAAACTTGATAAGGCCAGGCATGGTGGCTCATGCCTGTAATCCCAGCACTTTGGGAGGCCGAGGTGGGCAGATTGCTTGAGCTCAAGAGTTTGAGACCAGCCTGGGCAACATGTCAAAACCCTGTCTCTACAAAAACACACAAAAATTAGCTGGGTGTGGTGGTGGGCACCTGTAGTTCCAGCTACTTAGAAGGCTGAGGTGGGAGAATCACTTGAGCCCAGGAGGTAGAGGTTGCTGTAGGAGGTAGAGGTTGCTGTAGGAGGTAGAGGTTGCTGTAGTTCCAGCTGTAGTTCCAGCTACTCAAAACGCAGAGGTGGGAGAATCACTTGAGCCCAGGAGGTAGAGATTGCAGTGAGCCAAGATGGTACCAGACAGAGTGAGACAAAGAAGGAGGGAAGGAAGGAAGGGAGGAAGGAAGGAAGGAAGGAAGGAAGGAAGGAAGGAAGGAAGGAAGACTTGATAAATTGGACTTTTTCAAAATTAAAATCTTTTGCTTTTCAAATGACGTTGTTTGAGAACACATGGATACAGGGAGGGGAACATCATATACCGGGGCCCGTTGGAGGTTGGGGGAAAGCAGAGGGAGAGCATTAGGACAAATACCTAATGCATGCGGGGCTTAAAACCTAGATGGCAGGTTGATAGGTGCCACAAACCACCATGGCACATGTATACCTATGTAACAAACCTGCACGTCCAGCACATGTATCCCAGAACTTAAAGTACAATTTGAAAAAAAACCATGAAATTGCTATAAAATTAAAAAGGTAAGCCACAGATTAGGGGAAAATATTTGAAAAACTTATGTCTGACTAAGAACTTACATCTGCAATATACAAAGAACTCTTAACAACTCAATGATAGGAAGACTAACAACCTGACTTTTAGAAATGGGCAATATAATTGAAGTGACACTTCACCAATGAAGATATATGGATGGCAAAAAATATACATTAAAAGATGCTCAACAACATTAATGATCAAATTAAATGCAAATTAAAACCATAATCAGAAACTACTATATACCTAATACAGTGACTAAAATTAAAGAGATAACCCATATCAAGTTTTGGCCAGGATGTGGAGCAACTGGATCTTTCATATATTGCTAATGAGTATATAAAATGGTATAGACACTTTGGGAAACAGTTTTGTAGTTAAAAGCTAAATCTGTATCTACTATACAATCCAGCCATTCCACTCCTAGATATTTACCCAAGGGAAATGAAAGCATATGTCCACACAAACACTTACACATGAAAATACACAGTAGTTACATGTGTAATGGCCAAAAAATTGGAAACAACGCAAATGTTCATCAAGAAGTGAGTGGAAAAACTCTGATATAGACATATAATAAAACTCACCAAACACAATAAATACATTACAATGTATGTAATAGTATATTTGAATAACAAAATAATTATGCTGAGTGAAAGAAGTTAGAGTTTTAAAAGAATATATACTACATGATTTCATTTACATAAAATTCTAGAAAATGCAAACTAATCTACAGTGACCAAAAAATAGATCATTGTTTACCTGGGGTGAGAGAAATGGAAGGATGAATGACAGATGGGCATAGAGACATTCATTTATGGGGGCGATGGATTTGTTCATTATCTTGATTGTGATGATGTTTCACAGGTATATATATACCTGTGTCAAAATTTACCGTAGCAATCTGGGTCCAATCAGGAGATAGAAACCACACAGTAGATTAAGCAGAAGTTTAACAGAAAGAAAGAAATATTAACTATGATATAAAGAATAATCATAAAATATAAAGCAACTATCTATGGTACCCTAAGGGAGACTCCCTAAAGAATTACACACTTGGAAAGGGTTCAGATCTCATGGGAGAAGGCATGGTCAACCACTGGATAGTAGGGGAGTTTGCTGATATAGCCAGAGTAAGGCAAATGATAGGTCACCCTCAGGAGAAATGCAAAGGGAATTTCCTAAATTTCTAGCTGAGGGGCAGCAACTAATGGCATGGGCATGCAGTGAAAGTCTGGTGTGGGCAGGAGGCCTTCAAAACATGTGGGCAATGTGGAGCTTGCAAAGCAGCAGCAGCTTCTGTGTGTACTCTTCCCACCCTGTGGCTGCAGGTGGGCTCTAGGGACTTACAGAAGAAGCAGCTTCTCAGTGTGTGACCCCCTCAACCACTGATGACTGCATGCAAGCCACACTCAGGCTCTGGTTTTCTTTCTTTCTTTTTATTTTTTTCTGTGAGACACAGTCTCTCTCTGTTGCCCAGGCTGGAGTGCAATGGCACGATATAGGTTTACTGCAACCTCTGCCTCCTGGGTTCAAGTGATTCTCTTGCCTCAGCCTCCCAAGTAGCTGGGATTACAGGCGCACAATTAGCCACCACACCTGGGTAATTTTTTGTATTTTTAGTAGAGATGAGGTTTTGCCATGTTGGCCAGGCTGGTCTCCAACTCCTGACCTCAGGTGATCCGCCGCCTGGGCCTCCCAAAGTGCTGGAATTACAGGGGTGAGCCACTGCGCCCGGCGAGGCTCTGGTTTTCATGTCAAGAAGGCTGTGAGAAATATTATCACCAGGCCAAGGCTAGAAGATTGCAGAGAAAGTGGGTTCTGGGCCTGAGGCTGAGGCAGCCTCCATCAAACTTTCTCACACCCACACCACTTGGCCCATGCTGGAAACTGCAAGAAGGCTTTTCCTCTTGCAATATCCCTCCAGAGCCCTCTATTTTAAAAGCTCACTTTAAAGGAGAAATGCTTAAAGAAATTCCATTGTTTATCATAAAGCATATATTAAAGGGCGAACTTGGAGCTCAGAATAATATCCATCTTCAAAACGAGCAATGTAGCATCTTCAACTCTCTCTGCTTCCATCTTCACAATGCCTTCTCTCTTACAAGGACCCTTCAAATTACGTAGGACCCACTTGGATAATCCAGGATAATATCACCATCACAAGATTTTTACCTTAATCACATCTGCAAAGTCTCTTTTGCTGTATAAGATAACATACTAACAAGTTTCAAGGATTCAGATTTGGAGATCTCAGCCTACCATACACGCTTTCTAAAGACACTAACAGAGGATAAACTCTAGCTACTCAAGAAAGCAACACTTTCCTCTGCCAAAAAAAAAAAAAAAAAAAAAACCATGAAATCTAGGAAAAAGAGAAGTGAAGGAAATTCCCAAAGTGATAAGAAGGAAGGGAGGTTCCAGGAGGAAACCAAAATAACTAATCAGAGAAAATTAGCCAAGATTGGAACAGGTCTAAGGCTCTGGGAGAGAAGTCACCATCCAATAAACTACTACATGAATTTAGGCCTGAAAGAGACTTCCACTTTCGAGGAAGACTTTTGGAATGAAGTAGTAATGAGCATATAGAAATCACTAAGCAAACACAAATATAAGACAATTATTAGTTCCATGGAATACAAGAAGTTATACAAAAAAGACAAATGTAAACATAGTATATTACATGGCTTAGCTGTCGATAGAGATTGCATACTATTATAAACACTGAATCTAACCAAAATTATGATCTAATTATGATGGGAGCACAGAAGGATGGGAAGTGTATGGTGGTGGTGGTGGTGGTTGTAAAAGAGAGGTCATATCTTATAGTGGAAAGTCAATAGGTAATACCTGCCACTGAAATATTAAGATGTAGCTATATGTTATTTAAGGTCATGAAGCTAAATATTGAAAGCATTGAAATCACGAAATAGATGTGGAAAAGGGGGCTGGATTATGGGAGGACACTGGCATCACTGAGAAGCTCAGTAGTGGCTCTCCTCTGTAGGCCAGGCCAGAGGTGAAGGTAGGAAATGCTGTTATGAAACTGGGATTGCTAATAGTAATAAGGATGATAATATCCCAAAATAAAGGCCAGGTGAAAGCAGCATGGACACAATCAATGTGAAGAGCAGTGAGATTGGAGAGGCCACCAGGGTAGCCTGGAGATGGTTAATAGAACACAGCATTCCTAGGGGCAAGATACATGGATGTGTAGGCAGCCAACAAGGGCATTGTTCAAATCATTTAGCTAAAAGAAATCAAGGAGGTGGAAGACAGCTTCCCTGGTAAAATATCATGGTAGTTTATTGGTTCTAGGCCAGGACCAGTTTTCTGACCCAGAATACACTGAGTAAATGAAAGGTCAGATGCTCGGAAGAAGTTCCCTATGACACAGTGAGTGCATTAAAGAAAAAGCTCTTCCACAGAACCAAGCCATGGTATGAGTTGTTGTCCAACTTGTTGCTGCTTTGCCCCATTTAAGCCAGGAGCCCCTTTGTTATTGGAGGGTGTCTGCAGTGGGGAAAGATGTTATATGAAATTAATGGCAACCATCAATCAGAGAATCACAAGATAGATCTCTAAAGGTTCTGTGTGGCCATGTTATGTGTAGCAAAGAATTACTGTCCAAAAAACAGCATCCCCTTGCTGATGATCGGGGTAATTACTCTTGCCAGGATGGTAATTCCTTTATTCAGTGATGGGTCTCTTGGCATGAGGAATCTAAAGTAACTGGATGGACTGCAGCTATAGCTTTCAAATTTGATGGGGTCTTGTTGTGAGCTTCGTGGAAGGGTTATGTCAATGGGAGCAGAGTCCAAGGTTATTGGGAGGGGAAGTACATGTTCTATGAACAGCATTCAAGAGATCATACCGATGAAATATAAAGACATAGGCTGAAAGCAAAAGCATAAAAATAAGACGTACCATACAAACAGTAGCCATTTAAAAAACTATCGTAGCTCTACTATCATCAGAGAGAACAGTACATTACATGTATCACATCATCACTATGTACTCCATAAATTGTACAACTATTATGTGTCAACTTAGAATTTTTAAAATAAAATTAAAAAGAGACACTGTTGAAAACACAAAAAGAAAGAAGACAAAGAGTTAAAAATCAATTCATTAAGATCACACAAAAATCCTAAATCTTCGTGTGTTTATATGTATGTTCCTAAAAATGGAGCTTAAAAAGCAAAAATTGACAAAAGTAAAGTGAGAATAGAAAATGAACAATCATAGTTGGAGACTTGAGTACTTCTCTCTCAGTAAATAATAGAGCAAGAATATAGAAAATAAGTATTTAAGCAATGAGAACACTATCAATCAACTTGATTTAGTAGATGTTTATGAAACGCTACATCCAACAACTAACGAACACACATTCTTTTCAAGCACTTACATAACATTCACCAAGATAGACCATCTGCTAAGCCATAAAATGTCTTAATAAATTTCAAAAGATTGAAATCATAGACTATATTCTCTGGCCACAAGTCAAGTAAATTAGAAATCAATAGCAAAAAGATATGTAGAAAATCCATTTACATTTAAAAATTAATCGACATTTTTAATAACTCTGGAACCACAGAATAATCACAAGAAAAATTAGAAAATATGTAAACTAAATGATAAGGAAATCATAGCCTATTGAAATTTGAGAAATGCAGCTAAAGTGGTATGAAGGGGAAAATTCATGATTTTAAATATTTATATTAGAAAACAAGAAAGAGCTAAAATCATGATTTAAGCATCCATATTAGCAAGCTTAAAAAGGAAGAGTGAAGTAAATCCAAAATGAGCAGAAGAAAGTAATGAGGATAAGAAGAAAATTTAATGAAATAGAAAATAAGTTAATAATAAACAAAAATCAACAAAAATAAAAGTTTGTTCTTTGAAAATATTAATACAATCGGGAAACTCCTAGTGATATCAAAGAAAATAAGAGGAGAAAAAAACCCACAAATTACCAACATAAGGCATGAGAGAGACTATAACCACAGGTTCTATAGACAATAGAGGACAACAAGGGACTATTATGAATAACTTTATGCCAACACATAAAGTTGTAGATGAAATGGACAAATTCCTTGAAAAACACAACTCACCACAATGGATAGATAGAAGAATAAATAAAAGGCCTAAATAGCTATGTACCCATAAAAGACAATTGAAATCTTAATTTAAAACATTTTCACAAAGAAAATCTCTAGCCCAGATGACTTTACAGGTGAATTCTATCAAGTATTTTAGGAAGAAATAATTCCAATATTGGGCAAACTCTTTCACAAAAGAGAGAAGGAGGGACCAATTCCTAATGCATTGTATAAGCTTCTATGTCCCAAACACCAAAACATTATGATAAAAGATGTTTCAAGAAAAGAAAATCACCCAATGATGACTGCAAAATAGCACTTGAAAAAGAATCCAGCACCCATTTATATATTTTCAAATAGTTCCCATAAAACTAGAAATACAAGAGAACCTCTGAAAAATCTGATAAAAGGGGTCAAGCACAGTGGCTCATGCCTGTAATCCCAGCACTTTGGGAGGCTGAGGTGGGCAGATCACTTGAGGCCAGGAGTTTGAGACCAGTCTAGTCAACATGGTGAAACCCTGTCTCTACCAAAAATACAAAAATTAGCCGGGCATGGTGGTGCACACCTGTAATCCCAACTACTTGGGAGGCTGAGGCACAAGAATTGCTTGAACCCAGGAGGTGGAGATTGCAGTGAGCCGAGATGAGTGGAGTGCCATTGCCCTCCAGCCTGGGTGATGGAGTGAGGCTGCCTTAAAAAAAAAAAAAAAAAAAAAGGCTTCTAAGGAAAACCTAGAGTTAACATCATAATTGATGGTGAAATATTAAAAATGGTCCACATAATGTAAGGGACAAGGCAAAGGATGTAAACTTTCACCATTTATATTTAATATCACACTGGAGGTATTCACCATGTCATGCATGTCTTACATAAGGCAAGAAAGAGAAATAAAAGGCAAAAATATTGAGAAAGTAGTAAAATTCTATTTTTTTTGTAGGTAATGATAGTGGACGCAGAAAATTCAAAAGAATCAACACAACAACATTTTGGGGTTTTGGTGTTGTGTGTGTGTGTGTGTTCTTTTTGAGACAGGGTTTCGCTATGTCACACAGGGTGGAGTACAGTGGTGTGACCATAGCTCACTGCAGCTCAAACTCCTGGGCTCAAGGGGTTCTCCCACCTCAGCCTCCCAAGTAGCTGAGACTCCAGGCACAGGCCACACTGCACCTGGCTAATTTTTTTTTAATTTTTAGTAGAGAAAGGGTATTGCTTTGCTGCCCAAGCTGGTCTTGAACTCTTGGCAACAAATGATCCTCCTGCCTTGGCCTCCCAAAACTCCAGAATTAGGTGTGACCCACCTCACATGGCCTAACACAACAACATTTTTAAAACCCTACTACTAAATTGATAAGTGAATTTAGTAGGGCCTCAGGATACACGTTCAATATACAAAAATCCATCATATGTTTATATATTAGCAATAAACAATTGGAAATAAAATTTTAAAATAAATTTTATTTACAATGGCACCAAAAACCATAAAGAACCTACAAATAAAGTTTATGAAAGAATTAAAAAGACCCCTACACTGAAAATCTACAAACTATTATTGACAGACATGAAAGAAGACCTAAATAAGGGGAGAGCTATATACACCTTAAAAGATTCAATACTATAAATATGCCATAAGGGCAGAAAAGTGTATCCATAGAACAGAATACAGAGTACAGAAATAGGATCACACATATATAGACAATGATTTTTCTGCAAAGGCACAAAGGTAATTCAATGAAAAAATAAAAGTCTAACAAATTATGCTGAACCAACTGGGAAAAAAATGAACCTTAATCTGTACTCCATAGCATAAAGAAAAATTAACTTGAGATAAATTAAAGCATAAATGTAAAAGCTAAAACTATGAAGCTCAAAGAATAATTAAAAAACAAACAACACAATAAAAATAAGCAAAAGACTCAGATACATCTCCAAAGAAGATATACAGATGGCAAATAAACACATGAAAAGATGCTCAACATCATTAATTATTAAGGAGCTTCAAATTAAAATCATAATATTTACCACTACTTACATATTAGAATGGAAAAAAAGACTGTGCATCCAAGTGTTGACAAGAATGGGGAGAAACTGGAACTCTTCATACACTGCTGGTAGGAAAGTAAGATGGTAGAACTTTGAAAAATATTTTGGCAGTTTCTTATAAGGTTAAATACACACCTACAATAGGATCCAGCCAAATCACTCCTAGGCTTTTTCTCCAGAGTAATGAAAGGATATGTTCGCACAAAGACGTATACACAGATGGTCATAGCAGCTATATTTTTAATAGCCCCAACCTGGTACAACCCAAATGTTCATCAACAAGTGAGTGAATAAACAAACTATGGTACATTCATATAGTGGAATACTACTCAGCAATCAAAAGAAATGAACCAATGATGATATACACCGTAGCACGGATAGCAAAATATTTAAGCTTATTGAAAGAAGCCAGACATAAAGAAAAGTGCATTCTATATATCCCATTTGTATAAAACAAACAAATGTATAGCGAAAGAAAACAGATCCATGGTGACCTGGGGACAAGGTGTGGGGAGACACAGATGGATCACAGAAGGTCATAAGGAAGCTTTTCGGGGTGATAGATATGTTCATTATCCAGATCGTGGCAATGGTTTTATGGGTGTGTTCATGTGATGAAATTTATCAAAGTGTACACTTAAAATATGTTGCTTTATATTATGTCAGCTATATATAAATAACCTGCTTTAAAAAAAAAAATGCATGGCCAGGCACGGTGGCTCACGCCTGTAATCCCAGCACTTTGGGAGGCCGAGGCGGGCGGATCACGAGGTCAGGAGATGGAGACCATCCTGGCTAACACGGTGAAACCCCGTCTCTACTAAAAATACAAAAAATTAGCCGGGCGTGGTGGCGGGCGCCTGTAGTCCCAGCTACTTGGGAGGCTGAGGCAGGAGAATGGCGTGAACCCGGGAGGCAAAGCTTGCAGTGAGCCGAGATTGCGCCACTGCACTCCAGCCTGGGCGATACAGTGAGACTCCGTCTCAAAAAAAAAAAAAAAAAAAAAAAAAAAATGCGTTTAGGCCCAACCAAACACTACTAAGCTAAATACAGCCCTCAAAATGCAAATTTGCCACCTCTGCTCAAGTTTTGCTCCTGCCATTTAAGAGTTAAGAACATTGAGACCTATAGAGATATAGTAACTTGACCTGGTCAGGTTCTGTTTATAAAGTCAGTATTTAGAGGCTGGATAAGAAAAGGCCAAAATAATGTTGTTGTTGTTGATGATGATGATGATGACAATGACGATTTAAATGGATTTTAGCTTTTTATCTATTTTAAGAATTGCTTTTGCAATGGAAAGCAGAGCTAAAAATCAGAAGGTCTGGTCTGAATTTCCACTCCATCACCAATTAGCTCTATGACCTTGAGCAATTTCCTTAGTTTGCAGAATCTGTTTCTTTATCTCTACACACGTTAGAAATATCTACCTCATAAAGACTTCTTGAGGGTTAAATAAAATAGGATATGCTCAAGTACATTTTCAATAAATATCAGTTGGATGAATTTAATCTGTGAGATAGTAGTGAAATATATATTATGAATTGATAGATTTATAAAGCCAAGGATGTAAGAAATTAAGGGCTTGCCCTGGGTCATGCAGTTAGGAAATGGAGAGTTGGCATATCCAGCCTCCCAACTCCTAGTCCAGTGTTCTGTCATTAAAAAAACACCCACTGAGGTTTCTGGGGGAAAAAAAAAAGCTAAAAAGCCTCTAAGTGGGAAGTCAGGAGGTTCTTTTCTTCTCAAAGAATCGCCTAATTCAGGGGTCTCGAAATGGCAGCCAGTGGCCATATATGGCCTTCTGAAGTCTTTAGACTCTGAGTGCATTGTGTTTTAAGAAATTCAAGCCAACATTTAGAGTTTGAGAGATTTCAAATAGAAGTCTGAATTTCCTGCTTGTTTTGCAAAAAATTAACAGATCAGGCAACGGGGAGCCCTCATGGAGGAAGAGCAAGGGAGAGCCAGAGCTGAGAAGCAGGTGCCCCTTCAGATGAGGCGGGTCCCCTCAGATCTTCACAGTCCCCATCATTTCCTCACGCCTTGACACCAGGCCCACCTCACTCATTATCACAGGAACCTAGCCTCTGCAGGCATTGATTTCTGCAACCCATGTTTTACACCATTCTGCCCCATGCAGTTAACCTTCATTTCTAGGGACCAACCGTGTTTATGATTTGTTATCTAGAAATGACAATTAGCTGTGTTGACATTCGGCCAACCACTCAACAGAAATCACTCCCTTTAGGCTGCATATGTAAGCAGTTTATACACACACCAATTGAAGTGGAAATCTGGCAACCTTCCGGTATGTTACAGCAATGTAGATATGCAGTCAGGATTTATTTATTTTTTTTTTACACCAAATTGGATCTATTTTGGAGGTCCTGACTCTCAAATAATCCAACCTGACATTCTAACTTAATCAAATTTACCTGGCAACTGCCCTGTTTCCACGGACCTGTGCTCCAACAGTGGAATTTAAGAGCCACATTAAATTTACTAAGGAAACTTATGGGTGTAAAAACCAGTGCAGCCTAGGACTTGAGATAGCTCCACATTCAACCTTAAATGAGCCCATGAAGTAAACACATGAAACACAGGAAGAGAGAGGGGAAACCCAACAGCAATAACACATCAAACATTATTTTTATATGCAAAACCTACCAAACCACCTACAATTAGTGAATACAGATCACTTTTCGGCTCTGAGACAGTCCATCACAGCATACAAATGTAAGTTAAAACGTGTGCTTGAGACCTTGGAGTACATCTGCTCTTGATTCTCTGTCAGTACAAAATATTTTTCCTCTTTCAACGTAAACATTGAATCAGGAAGCCTGCAATGAAACTATATAGTACTATCCAATCTAAAAATATGTTTGGAAACCAAATTCTGGAAACAGATACATATTCCCATTTGTCTGTCCTCATAACTACAAAACACAAAGAATAACCTAAAGTTTTAAGTATTCTGATTATATTGGATTTTACCACTATTAAACAGGTTACTATGAGAATAATTGCCCTAGACAGTTATATACAACTACGGAAGAGCCACCCATGGGAGGAGAATCAGCTGATTCTTTGTGTGTCTACAATTTTTGTTTTGTTAAACAGTGAAATGTTTGTGGTCAATATTTTTCTGGATTTCATTCCCCCAGAGAAAATGTACTATATACAAAACCCATTTTCTATTATTACTTTTTAGTAATAGAGTTAAAGATCTATCGTCTGGTGTGATTTGTAAACACTATCAAGCTGGGAAGGGAGCTCCTCAAAATCCAACGATCATTTTAAGGATACCTGTTATAAATTTTAAATAATAAACACAGGTACCACCAGACCCAAGGTAGAAGTTGGTATCGGGGTACAGAAATGTTTCTGTTTTACTTTTCTTATTGTACTCAGAGTCCACTATTTACTCCAGACTTCCCTATCTCTCTAATAAGTGCCAGATTTTTATTGACACATTTCTTCTGCTTTTTGCCACAGACACCAAAAACTCTGGAATGTGGGGACATCTTTTCCAGCTACCATCATCTCCACACATTTTCAGAGAGATCACTATTATCATTCTCCAGGGCTCTTGACTTTGTTTTTAAAACATAGTCCCATTACACACACAGTACATCTGTTTTCCTCTCAGAAGAGAAGCATTCTTGATTACTCTGCCTTTTCCCCTCAGAGAAATGTACTACACACAGATGACACAAATCTTTTGATCAACAAGCTTCCAAAGAGATACAGATTTGTTCTCCACAATGAGCAAGGAAGCTGTATTCATTTTTTTTTCTTTATTACAAAAAAAAAGGAGAGACGTGTGTAGGGAATCCTAAAAAATAAAAAAATAAAAAAATAAAAACTGAGAGGACTGCCTTTAAAGAAAAGAGTAGAAAAACATTTACAAGATCACCCTAGGAACTTGCACAGAAATTGATTCCCCGCATTTATGCACAAACTACCACAGTTTGAGCAGAGAGAACGTTGGGCTTTTCCTCTTGGATGCTGTTTTTTTTGTTTTTTTTTTAATTTTAATTTCATGGAACTCTGAGCTATAGATTCACAGCAACACTAGGCATGCATTGTCACTACAGGGTTTTTCATCTCTCTGTAACTTTACAGACCAGCTCAAAGAATCCCTGGGCTAGAGGGAATTATTTGGATTCCTGTTTACAGCTGAAGAAACTGAAGAAGAGAAGCAGAGAGTTTCCCACTGAGATACAGAGAGAGTCTGTTTGAGGGACTCAGTCTTCAGGGTTTCAGAGTTCAAACACCCCCTCAGAGCACTACAACAGGGGAACAGGCAGCTTCTAAATCTAGCATGAAATGCCAGATTTTGTTATTCTCTCTATATAATGCCATAGAACATATTTGCATGGGCAGCAGCAGCAACAACAGAAAAATGTGGTCAGAGGGTAGTTAGATCCAAAATAGACTTCATTATACATAACTGAATATGATATAAGAAATACAGTCATTCCCTCCTGCCATAAACATTAGTTAAACCCTTGGTGCCAGAATCATCTAAATCCTTCCATTTTATAGTGTACTTGATTGTAGCTTGTTCTCACCGTCTAAAAAAGAAATCATTTGGGTATAGCTCAGCTATAGACTAAATTCCTCTTGGAAGGTGAGGTTTTTAGTATGGACAGCAAAAACTTTTTTTTCACTACACTTTTTTTTGGGGGGGCATATAAGTTTACAAAAATTTCCAATTACAATATGACATCTTTATTTCATGTACAGAAAATTCCCATAATGATGATTTATTAATCCTACCAGAGACTACCAAGGGTAACAGAGAGTTAGTTGGATGGCTAGGATAACCTGCTTCTAGTCCTACCAGAGACCACCAAGGGTAACAGAGAGTTAGTTGGATGGCTAGGATAACCTGCTTCTAGTCCTACCAGAGACCACCAAGGGTAACAGAGAGTTAGTTGGATGGCTAGGATAACCTGCTTCTAGTCCTGGTAAGTAATAACAATAGTCATGGTATCTATAATCTAGTGAGCACTTTATATGCATTTTCTGAATTAATCCATACAACATTTCTTTGAGTTCAGTATTATTCTCTCTATTTTACAGATGAGAAAATTTAAGATTGGAGGGGCAAAGTAACTAACTCATGATTACATTTAGTGCCAGTGTGGTTAACAAGTAGTATTCTGGAATCAGGGAGCCTTGGGAATCTGAAAACATTTACCTACCCATTGTAATGACCAATCATCCTGACTCGCTCAGGACTCAGGAGTTTCCTGGGAGGGGAGAATTTCAGTGCAAATTAGGATGGGTAGTCACTCTAGGAGTAGTGCAACCTCAGAAAAGTACCCACTCTCTGGACCAAGAGGAATTTGGACCAGAATGACGGCTAAGATTCTGTGGAGAGTGCTGAAGTCTGGTTTTGCTCTATACAAAATGACACAGGGTCATCTAATAATAACTTAAGGACTCTGCAGTATCATTTTTGCTCTTCCCTTTTTTTTTTTTTTTTTTTTTTTTAAGATAGAGTTTCACTTTGTCACCCAGGCTGGAGTGCAATGGCGTGGTCTCGGCTCACTGCAACCTCCACCTCCCGGGTTCAAGTGATTCTCCTGCCTCAGCCTACTGAGTAGCTGGGATTACAGGTGCCTGCCACCATGCCTGGCTAATTTTTGTATTTTTAGTAGAGACGGGCTTTCACCATTTTGGCCAGGCTGGTCTCGAACTCCTGACCTCAGGTGATCTACCTGTCTTGGCCTCCCAAAGTGCTGAGATTACAGGCGTGAGCCACCACGCCCAGCCCTCTCTTCCTTTTTTATGACAGCACAGTTGTAACAGAGTGAGCCTGGTTTATTCTGGCAAGTACCTCTGAGTGAATCTACACAGAATCAGAACTCATACAGCACAGCTGTCTAGGGAACAGGCCTGAGCATGACAACCCCCATGTCCATCCGCCTCAACATGCTAATGGGCGCTTCACACTGATCACATGCACTCAGTCCCCCTCGGCCTGTTCCCCCATCAAAATGGGGATAACAAATAACAGCATCCCCCAAGTTCATGGGACTCAAGTGAGACCAAAGATATGAAAGTGCTTCTGTAAACTGCAGAGAAATATTTTTTTAAAGTTTTTTTCTTATGATTATATTTTGTCTTCAAAACAACACTGGAACTCAAGCAGGGCCTGCATTTCTAGGCCCATTTTCTAGATGAGGAGGTGAAGGTTTAGGGAGCTGAACAGATGGGCTTGAAGTCACACACCTATTAAAGAAGAGTCCACTTGTCCTTTTATGTACTCATTTACTCCTTCATTCATTCAACATATAGTTTTTGAGCACGTACCATGTATCAAACACTTGTGCCAACTACTGGGGATGTAATGGGTGAGCAAAAGCGCAGTCCTTGCTTTGGGAAACTAGCAATCTAAAGGTCAGAATGGGACCAGATGTGACAGAGATGGCTGGGTGCCCCCCAAAATCTGCTCTTTCTTTCTTCCATCCATGGTAATAGTTTCTGACTGGAATGTGGCTGCCTAGACCTCTTTGCGTCTAGTGTGGCCTTGTGACCACGTTCTCTCCAAGTGAGGTTGGCCTCTTCCACTACCTTCTAAAACTCCCCACTTCCTGGTAGCTGTCATAGCATGACCAGGGCTGCCTGCTAAATGCAATTAGCAGTCTTGGAAGTCACTCATTGAAGTGGCCAAGCTACCATTAGCCTAGTTCTCTGAATAACTATGGAGTGGAACTACTTGCTGGCCTGAAACACTCACTGCAGAGTGTTACATGAGAAACAGCATCAATATTCTTTAAGTCATTCTTTATTGCAGTCTCTTTGCAATAGCAGCTACTGTTACCCCAACTAACACAAATTACACTGTTGTGGAGACAGAACATTACTCAGGCAACCAACCAAAAGTTAGTTAGAAAAACCTTTGCTGCTCAATGTGAAGAACGAAGATACCATCTACACTGCCTGGATTAGTTTCCTATTGCTGCTGTAACAAATTTGGTGGCTTACAACAGCACCAATCTATTATTTTACAGTTCTGGAGGTCCGAAGTCTAAAATGGGTCATCAGAGCTGTGTTCCTTCTGGAGAAGCTGTCTCTTACTCTGATCTCTGCTTTCATTGTCACATCCTCTTCTCTGACTCTGACACTCCTGCCTCCCTCTTATAAAGATTCTTGTGATGACATTGGGGTCACCTACTGGATAATCTCCCCATCCCAACATCCTTAATTTAATCACATCTGCAAAGTCCCTTTTGCCACATAAAGTAGCATATGTATAGATTTCAGGGATAAGAATGTAGACATCCTTGGGGGGTCATTATTATAACTACCTGATATGGTTTGGTTGTGTCCTCATCCAAATCTCATCTTGAATTGTAGTCCCCATAATTCCCACATGTTGTGGGAGGGACCTGGTGGGAGGTAATTGAATCATGGGGGCACTTATCCCCATGCTGCTCTCATGATAGCGAATGAGTTCTCACGAGATCTGATGTTTTTATAAGGGATCTTTCCCCCTTTGCTTGGCACTTCTCTCTCCTCCTGCCCTGTGAAGAATGTTTACTTCCAGTTCCGCTATGATTGTACGTTTCCTGAGGCCTTCCCAGCCATGCAGAACTATGAGTCAATTAAACATCTTTCCTTTATAAATTACCCAGTCTCGGGCAGTTCTTTACAGCAGTGTGACAATGGACTAATACACTACCAGAGTGCCCATGAACCCCATGGTACTGACTTTCTTCAGTGCTTCTGGCCTGTACTAGTTACACACTTCGTTTTTCATGGATCTAGAGAAACAGTGTGGGGACCAACAAAGTTCCGGTGGACAGACTGTATGATGCACTAATAATAACCATCTCTAAATGCTGGGTAATTAATCAGCAGCTGAGTCTTTCTTTCTTTAATAAAATAATAATTTTTTAAACTTCTGTCATGTAGAGTGTATGTGACAGCATTTTGCCTTGTTCTTTATATACATTATTTCATTTCATTCTTACCAACATCCTATGACTCCCTTTTTGCAAATGAGACAACAGAGGATACATAATTCTAATATTGCACAGCAGGGAAAGAATTTGGCACCAGGCTGCTTTACCCCAAAGCTTGTGCTCTTAAAATCCATATTCTACTGAATTCTGGACTCATTCTTCCTTTTCTATTTTCACTTCCACTCCCTAATTCAGACACCCTCACATTCCTGCCAGAATTACTGTAATCTCCTCCTCACGATTTTGTTTCTCTCTCCCTTCCTGTGTCCATACTCTGCACTGACACCTGACTACACTTCCTCCCTAGCCGTGACCATGACTCTCGCACTCAGAACCCTTAGCAGTTCACCACTGCATCCTGAACTCCTCCTGGCCTCAAAGGCCTCCACCAATCTGGCTCCACCCCGCCCCATGTTAACATGGTGCATCAGTCGCACAAGGCCTTTGGCCACCCTCTTGTACATACTTAGAGTATTTTTGTCTCTGTTTATGTGCCCATGCCATATCCTCCACCTGGGAGGCCCTCTCTGACAACGGAAACACTGACAGTCATTCAAGGCCCACCTCAAATTCCATCCATCCCCTCTGGAAAGTTGCCCTGACTACTCTAGTAGTAATACAGTATCTTCCCAGAACTCCCAGGGTGCTATTATTCATTTATGCAGGCATATATTAACACTTAAGAAATATTTACTTAATACCTACTATATCCAAGGTACAGTTTTAGAAACTGATGATACAGAGATCAAACACACTTACACTCACACACAGTCCATCTCTCAGAGAGCCCAAACTTTGTTTATGTCATTTCTGAAACGTGTCCTGTGCTGCCTCTTCTCAGAGTGCACATACACAGTTCCCCAGCCCACCAGCGCCGAGCCCAGGGACTATGTCTCCCTCCACATGCTTGTCTCACACAGCACTTAACCTAGTATAGACTGTTGAAAGCAGAATTTTATATTCAAGGTTGTGAATCTCTTCTTATTTTGGCCACAATTCCAGATGTTTCCTAGCCATCAGGAAACTTGTTCTATGCATCAAAGTTGGAGATGGAAATTTAGAAGAATAAGGCATGAGAATCACTCAGACTGGTGGATAATACGAGCAAATTAGTTAAAATATTTAGATGAGAAAAAAGGACACTAATCCCTTATGGTGTTCAATTATCTAATCTTCTAGATGGGCAAAGTTGTTCATACCTTCTGTAATTCATAGAGGTATTTTGAGGATCAAATGAAACACGGATGGGAAGGGCCTTGATGAGAAGGGCCCTTCAAAAGCAGGCAAAGGAGCTGGGTATGGTGGCTTATGTTTGTGATGCCAGTTCTTTGGGAGGCTGAGGCAGGAAGATCCCTAGAGATCAGGAGTTCAAGACCAGCCTGGGCAACATAGTGAGACCCCATCCCCACACAAAAAATTTTAAAAATTAGCTGGGCGTAGTGGCACACAGCTGTAATCCCAGCTACTCAGGAGGCTGAGGTGGGGGAATCACTTGAGCCTGGGAGATCAAGACTGAAGAGAGCTGTGATTGTGCCACTACATTCCAGCCCAGGCAACAGAGTGAGACTCTGTCTCAAAATAAATAAATAAAAACAAAAGCAGCCAAAGGACTCTACAAATTGAAGTGCTAGGTATACTCATGATCATGAATATAAATGACACAAATATATTTCATCTAGTCCAAATGGGAAAATGAGGAGCCAGACAGAGTTAGTGACTTGCCCAAAAGCCCATGGTCAGGAAGCAAAATGAAAACTTAAATCCCTTGACATTCAGTCCAGTGCTCATGAATCATAGGGATTGCCTTACTTTGGGGTTCCACAGAAGTGGACTCCAAGGCAAAGATTCAAATGCAAGTGGCTTATTTGAGAAGTTATTCCAGGGAACACGGGTTGAGCAGCGGAAGTGAGACAGGCAAGAGAAGAACACAATGAAACAAGTTTCCACCAACTGGAGCTTCATCCTGCTGAGAACTCTGAGAAACAGCATAGAGCATGCACCCCAGAGTTATCCCACGAGGGGCAACAGGGCCAGGGCATTTATCCCATCAGGCATTCCATGTCAGTTGCCGGGGGAAGTGATTATTCCCTGGTCACTTCCAGTATGCAAGTAGGTGGGCTCCAATGACCAGAGAATCCCGTAGGCAAAGATTCACAGGATTTGGCAATTGAGGCTGGTTCAGCACGCCCAGCAGGGGTGCATGTAGAGGGACACTGCCGGATACTGACAGCATCTCCTCTGCCAAAGGATGCTCAGGATGAGTTAAGGAAGCTGAGTCCTTGGTTGAAACGCCTCTAATAGAAAGCTCTTCCCGACACCAACTTCCTGTTTTCCTACCATGGATCAAGTTTCTCTGGGATCAAAAACAAATAAATCTATTTTCCTGGACCTAACAGTCCTTCATATATTTTTTTGGATAGCTATTGTTATGCTTGGTTTCCACAGTTGCCCTCTCATGACATGGTTTTTAGATGTTTTTCTATCCTAGTAGTGGGAAGGACATGCATTTAGGAGTCAGCCCTTTCACTTTCAGTTGGAGCAATCTTAGGCAAGTTTCTTCCAAAAAGAAAAAAAAGAAAAAACTCTTTTTTTTAGAATAATAAAAAACATTTCAGCATTGATGTGAAGATTAACTGAGACCATATAGGTAAAACCCTAGCTCAGTGTCTAGTACATGATGGAAAGCCCCACAAAGGTGAATTCTTTCCAGTGCTGAGTCCAAGGCCTCTGGTTATGCTCCAGCTTGTCCACACAATGTGAAAATAAGACGTTCAGAAAGAAGCCTTTCTATGCATCTGTCTTAAGTACAGAATACAGAGGGACTATACCATTCCTCATTCTGAGGGCTTTAAAACACTTGCTTGAGTTCCTCAGCCAGTTTGTGAAAGGGTTAGGACTAGAAAGTAATGCTTTATTTATTTATTTATTTATTTTTTGAGACAGAGTCTTGGTCTGTCACCCAGGCTGGAATGCAGTGGCACGATCTCGGCTCACTGCAACTTCCATCTCCCAGGTTCAAGCGATTCTCCAGCCTCAGCCTCCCAAGTAGTTGGTCTGTTGGTCAGGGGTTTCACCATGTTGGTCAAGCTGGTCTCGAACTCCTGACCTCAGGTCATCTGCCCGCCTTGGCCTCCCAAAGTGCTGGGATTACAGGTGTAGCCACCACACCTGGCTGGGACTAAAAAGTAAGTCTTAACTCACTCTGTGTTAGTCAGAGTTTTCCAAGGAAACAGAACCAATAGGATATATATAGATTTATAAGAGGGGATTTATTATGGGAACTGGCTCACACAATTATGTAAGCCAAGAAGTATCATCATATGCTGTCTGCATATGATGATATGGAGAAGCAGGAAAGCCAGTGGTATAATTCAGTCTAAGTCCAAAGGCATGGGAACCTGGAAGGAGAGGTGCCACTGGTATAAGTCCCAGAGTTTGAAGACCCAAAACCAGGATTTCTGATGTTCAAGGGCAGGGGAAGATGGCTGTCCCAGCTCAAGAAGAGAGAGAGTGAATTCATCCTTCCTCCACCTTTCTGTTCTATTTGGGCCTTCAATAGATTGGATGATGCCCACTCATATTGGTGAGGTGGATCGTCTGTGCTCAGACTACAGATTCAAAGACTAATCTCTTCTGGAAACACCCTCACAGACACACCCAGAAATCATGTTTTGCAAACTATCTGGGCATTCCTAGTCCAGTCAAGTTGACACAAAATATTAGCCACCACACATTTTCAGAATGCAACTGATTTTTAGACAAATCCATAGCACTATTATTTCTTATTGAGCTTATACAACTAAAACCTCAAGGTCATTTTTGTGTGAACGATTCTACTTACCCTGCATTGGGTACAGGTGACGTTTTGAGCCTAACTGTGGGACTTTCCATTGATCTTTATTGATTTCTTCCTTAGTAATTCCCTTTCCCCACAACACCACACCTGCCACTAGACCAGACAAGACCACCTGGGAGAGCTCTATGGTGCCTTCCTTGTTTTTCTGCTCACATCACCATTTGGTGGCACATCCTTTAAAGATGAACAGGAGACAGGGAGATGGAGAGCTGTCTACCAATTTTATGACTTTTTAGCTGCTCTTTTCTGCAAATGGAAACCAGGAATCCACTAGATAGTTGTGGAGAGTGTGCATTCACCTTATCTAAACTCTTTTTGACCCTTAATTCCACAGATACAAGAGAAGCAGCAGTTTAATAAATGGAACCAAGCAATGACAGGATAATCCTAAAACACAAACTCTAAGGAATATCAGAAAATCAGCCCAGTAAAGTAGCTAATGTGCTGGACTGCAAGGCTGAGGAATTGATTTCAAGTCCTGACTGTCATGAACTAGCTGTGGGACTCAAGAAAGTTTTTTTAACCTCTCTAGGATTCTATTTTGTCATCTAAAAAATAATGAAAGGAGTTGGTCTAAAAAGAGAACTATTTCCATATGTTAAATAATAACGGCACCACATATGTCCTATCATTCATTTCCCACAGACAGGCTTTCTTGTTTGCTCCATTTTACAAATGAGGAAACTAGGAAGCCAAGCGCCAGAGATGGGACTTGCACCTAGATCTTCTGAGCGCAAGCTCAGGGTTCTTTGCGTTTCACCATACTGCCTACCGCCCAGATCTCAAATCCTATAAGCATTTTCTTGGAAATAAGTATGCACTTATTTAGTGTCCAGAATACATGGGACACTCTCTAAAGAAAAAAAAGAAAAAAAAAACAACCTCTTATTTGTTTTGAGCTAGTCACAGTTTATGCAGTTTACATAGAAGGCAGCAAAATAGAATGATTAAGAGTATCGGCTTTAGGGTCATTTACTAGGTATATAACTCCTGGCAAGTTAACATCTCTGAGCCTCAGTTTCCTCATTTGAAGCTGGACGTAATTTAGAAAATGGAAGTGATGATAGTACTTCCTTTCCAGGAATCTTGTCAGAATCGTGAGAGATAGGGCATGTCAAGCATTCAGCACATGACTTGGCATAAAATAGGGCTAAAGAAAGTTCATTTACTATTAATTGTGAGCGCATTGGGCAGGCAGTGAGAAGTAGTATAGCACGGTAGTTAAAAGTGTGGAGGCCCTGGGTTCAAATCCCAGCTCTGCCACGTATTAGCTGTTTACCTTAGACAAGTTACTTACAGTCTCTGTGATTTCATGTTCTTATCTGTGTAAACGGGACAGGTCACACTAGTACCTACCTTGTAAGACTGTTGTGAGGTGTAAATAAACAAATGCACTTAAGATGCTAAGGCCAGTGTCTGGCACACATAAGAAACCGTTGTACATGTTAGCTGTCGAGATTGTCCTCTTGGATGACTCTCTTTCTTTCCTTCAGCAAATCCCAAGTCTGTAATTGCAAACAACTGCAAGACCACTTTGGAAAATATTCCCACGTACTTCAAACCCATGTCAAAGGAGACGGCCCTCATGATGGCCACCTCACTCACCTTAGACTTGAGATTTTGATCCCATCTGTTCTGATAAGTGTGCTACAATTGTCTCAACTAACTTTGCAGATTGGTGGTGTCAGGATTCCTCTCTGAAGCAAAACCCCAGTAGCAAGTGCTGAGCCAACTCTGGGATGGACAGCAGGAGTTGGCAAAGCTAGCCAGAGTCAGCTGAGGCTTGCACCGCAGGGCCCTGTGGAGTCCAAGTTACAATTTAAAGATCTTGGACCTGCTGAAAGGCACAGAGAGGAGAATGCTCCCTGGCTGACAGTGGGACTCCTCCCCAAGACTTCCAAGAGAGAGCTGCCTGGAGGGTGACGTAAGGTATGGCATAGAGTTACAACAATTCCGAGCCCCTAAATCTTGTGTTCCGACCCCTCGGCTGAGCTCCACACACATCTGGTCTTCTGGCTGTGCCTGCTCCCATCATTGATTCCTGCTTAAAGCACATGTTTTCTGCTCTGTAAATGCACTCAGTGCATCTGGGAATGCACAAAAGCTCCTGCCTCCAGCCTCTCAAGATACTAAACACACCTTACAAACACGTGTCTTTCCATTGTCAAAGAATGCAGCGTGGAATGTTTGGGACATATGGTTTAAAAGAAGCCCCAGTCAACAATACCAACTAAGAAACCACCTTACTGAGGTGGGGGCTCAATAAAGCATTTCTCCAGGCGGTTGCATGTAGGCCACACACTCATCTTCCACACTGGTTGAAAGCATCTAGAACCTGGTGCCACGGGCTCCTGAAGTCACCCGAGGCTAAGCAAAGCCATCTTCCTAAAACATTTATTTTATCTAAGGGAAGGAAAAATAAAAAGTTTTACCTTTACCTTAAGAATATAAAATATATTTAACACAAATGTGGCAATTAATATAACAAAATTCATAGTTCAAATGAATTTTTTAGATAAGACGCAAGATTTGGTAGTAAGTTTGCATCAGAGGTAGTAAGTTTGCTGCCATAAGGGGTGTTTCTACAGGAAAGCTTTAAACATGTTGGGCCTTAGTCATGGTCTGAAGTACAAGAGAGAAGGCGGCACCACAGAGGCCGGAGTGCTGGGTGTGGGGTCCAGAGGCCTGCAGGTGGGCCTAGTCTCTGCCACCTCCTTACTGTGTGACCTCAGCACTCCTCTGGAAGGTCTAGCGGGAATGTTGGTCTAACAGAGATGTTAATCCTGGTCCCCTGTGCCTCCCAGGGCTGCTGTGAGAGTCAAACGAAACAATGCGTGTGAAAAGAGCCTTGGAAACAGCAGAGTGTTCCATAAATGTAAGTTCTTATGATTCAGCCTTGTTGTTTTTGGAAAGCCTCTTTCATTTTATAGATCGCATGTATTCTCCCCGCCTCCCACAGTCAGATCAAAAGTGTTTGCCTTTCCCTTCAGAGCGAGGAACCTCTGATCTGACACGAAGCAATGAAGTCACCAAGCTTCCTCTCACCCAGCTTTATGCCCCAGCCTTGGGAGAAGCACGCTCCCTGCCAGCCCACGCCACCTCGTTCTGAGGGGAAGTTAGTCACCACTGTCTGAATTTCATTATGCAGGTCTCCAGACAAGCAGAGGGGAAAAGTGCAAAGGAGCAGGTCAGCGTCTGAAATGTGAGAGGGTAGCAGTCTCTGAAGTGTATGGGAATGGGAGGAAACCTAATACTGCTCCCAAGGCGAGGGGGAGCATTGCATCATGTGGAAATAATTGCAGGCGGTCAGCAGAGCTTGGGGTTTGGGGAGGCAGGATAGCCCACTGACCCACTTGCAAAAGGGCTTTGACACTTTTCTGTTGTAAAGGGTACTTGCATGGGGACACTAATACATCAGCCTGGGTGCCTGCAGGGACTAGAGATTAGAGCAGGTCCTAAGAGACTAGATTCTATGGGGTTCTGCTAGCAGGTGGTTCAAACCCAAACTAGAATTCTGAAAGGAGCCCCAGAGTTGAGAACTGGAGAGGATGGGGCCCACCAATTAGTCAAAACTACCATTTATTGATGTATTATTTAATACATCCTAAGTACATACTTCAGTTGATCCTCACAATAACCCTATAGGTAGGAATTATCATCTCCATTTTATGTACAAAGAAACAGACTCAATGAGTTGAGCGACTTTTCTGAGAGCACACAGCTAGTAGGAGGCTGAGCCAGAGTGTGAATCCAAACCTGTGCAACTATAGATTTCTTGATTGGAAACCCTTTGATACACCTGTCTTTAAGTAGAAAGAGGAGACATGGTGGGAATTGAGTGGAAAGCAGACCAAAGTGCAAACACAAAAGGAACAAAGGAGGAAGGTCTGGATTTCTGACATGTTGCTGACTTGCTCTGGGCTGGAGAAAACATGAGTGTGGTTTCTTCGGTATGTTCGTAAGTGTTGGCTGCCTTTCCCCAGTAGGTAAGCAGTGGCCTTCCAGCAGAGTTTCTGTGGGGCTGGGTGAGAGTGGGGCAGCCACTATTAGAAGGAAATGCAAAAGCCGCAAGCATAAGAAAGAGGGCATGATAGAGGGGAGCAGACTTCCTGTCACTGATGAGATTTTCCTCTGGTGCTTTTGTCAGCTCTCTATTGCTACAATAATGCTGCATAACAAACCATCCCAATGTCTACTGTCTTTAAACCCAGCCATTTACTATTTCTCATGCATCTAAGAGCTGGCTGAGCAACCATGCTGATCCAGGATGGGCTCAAAGTATGCAGCTGAGCTTGTTATGTGACTGCCCACAGCTGGAAGGTCTGCTGGAGTTGACTGATCTAGGGTGGCCTCAGCTGGGAATATGCATCTCTGCTTCATGTCATGTCTCATCTTCCAGCAGGCTAGTTCAGGATTGTTCTCCTAATAAAGGCAGAGGGGCAAAAGAGAGTGGAAATGTTCAAGAACTCTTGATCTTAGAATTGACCAAGATGGCTGGGCGCGGTGACTCACGCCTGTAATCCTAGCACTTTGGGAGGCTGAGGTGGGTGGATCACGAGGTCAGGAGTTCAAGACCAGCCTGGCCAAGATGGTGAAACCCTGTCTCTACTAAAAGTACAAAAATTAGCCGGGTGCGGTGACAGGCCATAATCCCAGCTACTTGAGAGGCTGAGGCAGGAGAATCACTTGAACCTGGGGGATGGAGGTTGCAGTGAGCCGAGATCGTGCCATTGCACTGCAGCCTGGGCAAGAGAGTGAGACTCCAACTCAAAAAAAAGAACTGACCAAGAGGTCTTGGTTTAAGACCTTAGGCTTGGAACTGACATACCATTACCTCTGCCACATTCTACTAGCTAAAAGTAAGTCACAAGACAGCCCAGATTCAAGGGGTAGGGAAATAGACTCCATTTCTTAATGGAGTTGCTGGCAAAGTCACAGTGCAAAGTGCTTGAAGAATTGCAGCCATTTTTTGCAATCAATCTGACATGGAAACCCATTCCAGTCACAAAAATAGATGAAAGGCAGTGGCATTTCCTGATATTCTGGACTATGCCCACTTCCCTACCAAAAACCCTTTGCCCACTAACTGCCATTTCTCTGCCCAGTCTGTCTTATTAACACTAGACTGGGGAGGGAGAGATATCATGACTCTAGAATTGGGCAGATAATGTGTCTGACTTCTTTTTTAGAGGTACTAAAATTCAGACTCCACCCACTGACTTCATCGCTGTAGTTTTTATAACTATGAAAGTTTCATTAAAAAGTATACTCAAACTTTCTCAGTGAGCCATCCCAGCCTGGCCATACTTGTATGAGAATGCTGTCAAATTCCAGGAAACAGATGTTCATTTAATAAGATGAATTTTTACTAATACTTCCACCCCACTGTTAATACCACGTTTGTGATTTGAATTGAAGACACTAAACTTCTGCAATTTATCTCCTACAGTGTGGCTGAGATCATAGGCTTCCCAGAGGTACATCTTTGAAATCCCCTACATATGAAACTATTGGCATGATATTTGACATTTTTATGCCAAGAAGTGACTGTTACAATGTATTGGAAAGAGCAATGGGCTTGGAATCAGAAGACTTGGCTGGTGCTGAAGTCAATGGAGCATAGTGGTCAGGCATACTCTCTGATGTCCCATTGCCTGGATTTGAATTCTGGCTCTGTCATATGCATTATATAGCCTTGGGCAGGTTACTTAGCCTCTCTGTGTCTCAATTCCCCCATCTATTAAATGGGGATAATAAAACTACCAACCTCACAAGGATAACATAATTCAAATTAAATGCCGAGAACAATGTATGCAGAAGTACATACCACCAGAGCATTGTCTATAGTTACTGGCTTAACTCTTGCTGCCTGGATATCATCTGTGTAAAGTGGGAGTAATATTCCCTGTCAAACCTACAGCACTAACTTTACTGGATCCTTCAACTTCAGACCTCAGATGGGCTTTCCTGTCCCTGAAACCATCTTGGAAACAAACCTTGGATCAGGCTGACCCATAAGGATAGGGCATTTGGAAGGAAAGAGTGGGATCCAGTCATTCCTCTACTAGTTTTCTTCTATTTCCTTGTCTGTGTCATTAATTCCATGCTAGCATACTCTTCTGTGTTCCTGCCAGGTGCTATGCTCAGCTAATCTGCACTGCTCTCAGGAAGCCAGTAGAAATACATGAAGGGATTCCTTCTCACTTCCTGCCTCCTCTCTGTTTCATCAGCCATCATCTGGAAAGGCAGGACACCTACTCTAAATGACCTGTGGCCACTCTACCCCTGAACATGCAAGAAGAAGTCAGCTTGTTGTGTGTGGCTTCCCTGCCCTTGGAGTCATTCCCTTCCAAGTCTCCGTCTTTGTTTAACCCTGAGCCTAGGGAGGCTGAAGAGTGCACAATCTCCCCAAGAGCTGAGAAATAATTTCTGTGCTATCTGAAAGGCAAGACATGGAGGAGCAAATGAGCCTTCAAAACACAGCAATGTGCACTTTCATTTGGGGACTGCTTCTTAGGTACTTTTACCAAGTCCTGGCAACCCTCATTAATTGATATTTCCTCAAAGTGCATGTTCTTCTCCATTTCTACTACTCATAGCTTAGTTCTGGTCTCACCCTTAGGTCTGATTCACTTGGAACATGGCAACTGTTTACTCCCAGCTTCATCTTCTCCTTTGATGCCAGAGAAAATTTGCTAATTAGCCATTTTTCAGTAGTTGTCCAGCACCTACAAGATAGTCAAAACCTTGCATGTGTGACCTCTTACAGGTCACCTGTGGTTTTCCTCCATCCCCATGATATGCCACTTCCTCTTAAACAAGTCTCACTGCAACCAAATTGAACCCCTCCCCATGCCCTTAACCCAAAATGCCCTTTCCCATGAAATATCTCTTCCTTACTTCTACTCTCTCAAGCTTATGTCCTTAAGATTGCTTTGGCTATTCAGGCTGTTTTTTAGTTCTATATGAATTTTAGGATTGCTTTTTCTAATTCTGTGAAAAATAACATTGATATTTTGATAGGAATTGCATTGAATCTGTGAATTCCTTTAGGTAGTAGGGTCATTTTTAACAACATTGATTCTTCTGATCAATGAGCATGGGATATTTTTCCATTTGTTTGTGTCATCTGCAATTTTTTTCATCAGTGATTTATAGTTTTCATTGTAGAGATCTTTCACCTCCTTGGTTAGACATATTCCTAGGTATAAAATATCTTTTAGTCTCCTCTTCATCAGGGAAATTTTAGTGCCATTTAGTCCTTCATAATCCCCAACTGTACACCAGGTTACTCGTGCCTTTCATCCCACCTGTCTCTACTCTACTCCTTTTCTCTTCCCTTCCCTCCCTCTCCCTCCTCCCCCTCCCCTGTCCCCTTCCTCCTCTTCCTTTTCTTCTTTTCCTTCTTCTTCTTTCTCTTCCTGTTCCTCCTCCTCCTCTTCTTCTTCCTGTTCCTCCTCCTCCTCTTCTTTCCTCTTCCTCTTCTTCCTAAAACCTCATAAACCAATTTCTGCTAGCTTCTGCAGCTTCCTCACTTTTTTCACTGTTCATAGAATGAAAGAGAGTTAGGACTTTGCTCTGGATTAGGCTTTGGCTTAAGGGATGGTTGTGTCTGGTTCTTCTATCCAGACCACTCAAACTTTCTTCATATCAGTAATAAGGCTGTTTTGCTTTCTTATCATTTGTGTGTTCCTTGGAGTCGAACTTTTAATTTTCTTCAAGAACTTTTTCTTTGCATCCACAATGTCGCTATTGAGCACAAGAGGCCTAGCTTTTGGCCTGTCTCAGCTTTCAACATGCCTTCCTCATTAAACTTAATTATTTATAGTTTTTTAAAGTGAGAGACTTGTGATTCTTCCTATCACTTGAACTTTTGGAGACCATTGTAGGACTATTAATTGACCTAATTTTAATATTGCTGTTTCTCAGGGAATAGGGAGGCCCAAAGAGAGGGAGAGATATGGGAGAATGGTAGGTCTTTGGAGTAGTCAGAACACACACATTTGGCCAGGCACAGTGGCTCACACCCATAATCCCACACTTCCATCAATCATCCTCCCCACAGGAACACCAAATTTAATATCTACACAAAAAAGCGCCTTCAGAAGAACCGAAAATCAAGTGAGCAATCACAGTACCTAATTTTACCTATAGATTCCAGAAAAAGGTAATGAAGAGGGCAGGAAAGACAATCTTGAATTGCCAACACCACCCCTCCTCAATCCTCCAGCAGTGGCTTCGGGGCATGGAGAGAGAATCTGTGCACTTGAGGGAGGGAGAGCACAGTGATTGTAGAACTTTGCATTGGAACTCAGTGCTGCCAACACTGGGCAGAAAGAACAACATCCATGGAGGGAGCATTTAGACAAGTTCTAGCCAGAGGGAAATCATCCATTCCAGCAGTTGGAACTTGAGTTTCAGCATGCCTCACCACCACAGGCTAAAGTGCTCTGGGGTTCTAAATAAATTTGAAAGGCAGTCTAGGCCACAAGGACTGCAACTCCTGGACAAGTCCTAATGCTGTGCTGGGGTCAGAGCCAGTGGAGTTGGGGTATGGAACCTAATGAGACACAAGCCAAAGCAGCTAAGAGAGTGCTTGCACCACCCCTCCCCAACCCCAGGCAGCATAGCTTGTAGCTCTGAAAAAGACCCCTCCTTCCACTTGAGGAGAGGAGAAGGAAGATTAAAGAGGACTTTGTCTTGCAATTTGGATACCAGCTTGGCAACAGTAAGATAGGGCAGCAGGCAGAGTCCTGAGACTCCCATCCCAGAATCTATCTCCTGGGTAACCTAGACACACCCTGGACCAGAAGGGAACCCAGTGCCGTGAAGGGAAGGACTCAGTCCTAGCAGAACTCATCCCCTGCTGACTAAAGAGCCCTAAGCCCTTAAGCCCTTAATAAACAGCAGTGATACCAAGGTAGTACAACACAGGCATTGGGTGAGACTCTGAGACATGGTGGCTTCAGGTGTGACCCAGCACATTCACAGCTGTGGTGACTATGAGGAGGGACTCCTTCTGCTTGAGAAAAGCAGACAGAAGAGTAAACGGGACTTTTTCTTACAGCTTAGGCACCAGCTCAGCCATAGTGGAGTAGAGCACCAAGCAGGCTCTTGGGGTCCCCAGCTCTGGGCCTTGGCTTTGGATGGCATTTCTGGACCTGCCCTGGGGCAGAGGGGAGCCCACTACTCTGAAGGGTGAGTCCCAGGCCTGGCGGCATTCACCACAAGCTAACTGGAGAGCCCTAGGGCCTTAAGTGAACATTGGCAGTAGTCGGATAGTATTTCCCACTAGCCTGTGATGATGATGGACAGAGGGAGAGACTCTTCTGCCTGGGAAAAGGGAAGGGAAGAGTGGAAGGACTTTGTCTTGTGGCTTGGGTGCCAGCTCAATAGAGTAAAGGTAGTTTGTAGGGTTTTCAACTCCACGCTTTGGCTCCTAGATGGCATCTCTGGACCCGCCTGGGGCCTAGGGGAATGAACTTGTTGCCCTGAAAGGAAGGACACAAGCCTGACTTGCTTTGCCACCTGCTGATTATAGAGCTCTAGGTCCTTGAGAGAACACAGGCAGTAGCCAGGTAGTTTCACAGTGGGCCGTCAGTGAGACACAGTGCCATGCTAGCTTCAGGCCTGACCCAGTGCAGTCCCAGTGGTAGTGGCCACAGAGGTGCTTGTGTCATCCCTTCCCCAGCTCCAGAGAGTTAGCACAGACAGAGACTTTGTTTGTTTGACAGAAAGTAAGGGAAGAGAACAAGAGTCTCTGCCTGGTAATCCAGAGATTTCTTTCATACCTTATTCAAGACCTCCAAGGTGGTACCTCTACAAGTCTTAAAGAAACACAGTGTTACCGGGCTTGGGGTGCCCCCTAATGCAGGTAAAGCTGCAGTGGCCAAAAACTCAAATCACAACACCCAAGTGCCCTTGTGTACCTGGAAAGCCTTCCCAAAAGGACAGGTATAAACAAGCCCAGACTGTGAAGACTACCATAAATACTTAACTCTTCCATGCTCAGACACTGATGAATATCCACAAGCATCAAGGCCATCCAGGAAAACATGACCTCAACAAATGAACAAATAAGGCACCAGGGGCCAATTCCAGAGAGAGAGAGAATTCACTGTTTTGAGGAAACTCAAAGAAATCCAAGATAACACAGAGAAGGAATTCAGATTCCTATCAGACACATTTAACAAAGAAATTAAAATAATTAAAAAGAATAAAACAAATTCTGGAGTTAAAAAAATGCAGTCAACATACTGAAGAATGCATCAGGGTCTCTTAATAGTAGAATTAATCAAGCAGAAAAAAGAATTAGTGATCTTGACGACAGGCCATTTGAAAATACAGTCATCTAATCAGCTACCAGTGTGGCTAGAATAAAGCAGGCAGAAGAAAGTGGAAGGGACTGACTTGCTGAGTCTTCTGGCCTTCACCTTTCTCCCATGCTGGATGCTTCCTGCCCTCGAACATCAGACTCCAGGTTCTTTGGCTTTTGTACTCTTGGACTTACACTAGTATTTTTGGTAGAGAGAGGATTTTGGCATGTTGCCCAAACTGGTCTCAAACTCCTGAGCTCAAGCAATCCTCCTGCCTTAGCTTCCCAAAATGCTGGGATTATAGGCATGAGCCACCATGCCTGGCCTCCAGTTTTTTTATGTAGACTCTTTTAGCTGTAAACTTCCCTCTTCATACTGAGAACTGATAAGAACTCTGTCTCCCCCATTATAAAACTTTTTGCTGTTCCTGTTTATGTCTTATTGTATTTTTTATGTCTTGAAAAGTTGTTATAGATATTATTTTTGATAGGTTCATCTTTTTGACTTTCTACTTGTGATGATTAATATTGAGTGTCAACTTGATTGGACTGAAGGATACAAAGTATTGGTCCTGGGTGTGTCTGTGAGGGTGTTGCCAAAGGAGATTAACATTTGAGTCAGTGGACTGGGAGAGGCAGACCTACCCTCAATCTGGGTGGGCAACATGTCAAAACCCTGTCTCTACCAAAAATACAAAAAAGAAAAAATAATTGGGCATGGTGGCATGCACCTGTAGTCCCAACTCATCAGGAGACTGAGGTGGGAAGATAGTTTGAGCCCGAGAGGTTGAGGCTGCAGTGAACCAAGATCAAGCCACTGCATTCCAGCCTGGGCGACAGACTGAGACTCTGGAAAAAAAGAAGAAAGAAAGAAAGAAAAAGAGAGAGAGAGAGAGGGAGAGGGAGAGGGGGAGGGGGAGGGGGAGAGAGAGAGGGAGAGGGAGAGGGAGAGGGAGAGGGAGAGGGAGAGGGAGAAAGAAAGAAAGAGACTTCAAATAAGCAATCTAATGATGGATCTTAAAGAAGTAGAAAAGCAAGAACAAACCAAACCTGAAGTTTGTAGAAGAAAAGAAATAATAAAAATCAAAGCAGGGCCGGGCACAGCGGCTCATGCTTGTAATCCCAGCACTTTGGGAGGCCAAGGCAGGTGGATCACAAGGTCAAGAGATCGAGACCATCCTGGCCAACGTGATGAAACCCCATCTCTACTAAAAATACAAAAATTAGATGGGCGTGGTGGTGCACGCCTATAGTCCCAGCTACTCAGGAGGCTGAGGCAGGAGAATCACCTGAACCTGGCAGGCAGAGGTTGCAGTGAGCTGAGATCACACCACTGCACTCCAGCCTGGTGACAGAGCAAGACTCCGTCTCAAAAAAAAAAAAATCAAAGCAAAAATAAAATAAGTAAAACTGAAATGAAGAAAACAATACAAAACTCAACAAAACAAAAAGTTGTTTTTTAAAAAAGATAAACAGAGTTGATAAACCTTTACCTAGACTAAGAAAAAAAAAGAGAGAAGACCCAAATAAATAAAATCAGAGATGAAAATGGAGATATTACAACTGATACTATAGAATTTCAAAGGATCTTTAGAGGTCACTATGAGCGACTGTATGGCAATAAATGGGAAAACCTAAAATAAATGGATAAATCCCTAGACACATACAACCTACTAAGATTGAATCATGAAGAAATCCAAAACCCAAACACACTACTAACAAGTAACAAGATCGAAGCCCTAATAAAAAGTCTCCCAGCAAAGAAAAGCCTGGGACCTGATGGCTTCACTGCTAAATTCTACCAAATATTTAAAGAAGAACTAATACCAATTCTACTCAAACTATTCTGAAAAACAGAGGAGGAGGGAATGCTTCCAAACACATTCTACAAGGTCTTCATATCAAAACCAGAAAAGACAAATTTAAAAGAAAACTACAAGCCAATATCCTGTAGTTTTGATGAGCATTGACACAAAAATCCTCAACAAAGTACTAGCAAACTGAATTCAACAGGACATTAAAAAGATCATTCATAATGACCACATGAGATTTATTCCTGGGATGCAAGGATGGTTCAACATAGGCAAATCAATCAAAGTGACACATCATATCAACGGAATAAGGGACAAAAACTATATGATCATTTCAGTTGATACTGAAAAAAACATTGGATAAAACTGAACATCCCTTCACAATAAAAATCTTCAAAAAACTGAATATAAAACCTCAATGTAATAAAAGCCATATACAACAGACCCATAGCTAGTATCATACTGAATGGGAGAAAACTGAAAGCCTTTCCTCTAAAATCTGGAATATGACAAGGATGCTCACTTTCATCATTTTTATTCAGCATAGTCCTGGAATTCCTAGCCAGAGCAATCAGACAAGATAAATAAATAAAGGGCATCCAAACTGGAAAGGAAGAAGTCAAATTATCCTTGTTTGTAGATGATATGATCTTATATTTGGAAAAACCTAACGACTTCAAAAGAAACTATTAGAATCAATCAACAAATTCAATAAAGTTGCAGTATACAAAATTGACATGCAAAAATCAGTAGCATTCCTATATGTCAACAGTGAACAATCTGAAAAAGAAATTAAGAAAGTAATTTCATTTAAAATAGCTACAAATAAAACTAAATACCTAGGAATTAACTTAAAGAAGTGAAAGATCTCTAAAATGAAATCTATAAAACATTGATGAAAGAAATTGAAGAGGAAACAGAAAATGGAAAAATATTCCATGTTTATGGATTGGAAGAATTGATATTGTTAAAATGTCCATACTACTCAAATCAATGCAACCCCTGTCAAAATACCAATGAAATTCTTCACAGAAATAAGAAAAGTCCTTTAATTTATATGGAACCACGAAAGACCCAGAATAGCCAAAGCTATCATGAGCAAAAAGAACAAAACTGGAGGAATTACATTACCTGACTTCAAATTATACTACAGAGCTACAGTAACCAAAACTGCATGACACTGGCATAAAAACAAAAACATAGACCAATGGAACTGAATAGAGAACCCAGAAACAAATCCATACATATACAGTGAACTGATTTTCTACAAAGATTCCAAGAACATACATTGAGGAAAGGACAGTCTCTTTAATGAATGGTGTTGGGGCCAGGCGCAGTGGCTCATGCCTGTAATCCTAGCACTTTGGGAGGCTGAGGCAGGTGGATTGCCTGAGCTCAGGAGTTCGAGACCAGCCTGGGAAACACGGTGAAACCCCATCTCTACTAAAAATACAAAAAAAATAGCTGAGCGTGGCAGCTGGTGCCTGTAGTCACAGCTACTTGGGAGGCTGAGGCAGGAGAATTGCTTGAACCCGGGAGACGGAGGTTGCAGTGAGCCGAGATCGCGCCACTGCACTCCAGCCTGGGTGACAGAGTGAGACTCTGTCTCCAAAAAATAAATAAATAAATAAATAAATAAATAGTGTTGGGGAAATTGGATATCCATATGCAGAAGAACAAAACTAGACCCTTCTTTCTTGCCACATACAAAAATCAAATCTAAATGGATTAAAGACTTAAATCTAAGACCTCAAACTATCAAACTACTACAAGAAAACATTGGGGAAACTGTCCAAGACATTGACCTGGGCAAAGATTTTTTGAGTAATACTCCACAAGCACAGGCAACCAAAGCAAAAATGGACAAATGGGATCACATCAAGTTAAAAAGCTTCTGTGTGCCAAAGAAAACAATCAACAAAATAAAGAGACAACCCACAGAATAGGAGAAAATATTTGCAACTATTCATCTGACAAGGGATTAATAACCAGAACATATAAGAAGTTCAAACAAGTCTGTAGGAAAATATCTAATAATCTGATTTATAAAAGGGCAAAAGAGGCCAGGTGCAGTGGCTCACTCCTATAAACCCAACACTTTGGGAGGATGAGGCAGATGGACAGCTTAGCCCAGGAGTTCGAGACCAGCCTGAGCAACACGATGAAACCCTGTCTCCACAAAAAAAAATACAAAATTTAGTAGGGCATGGCGGTGCGTGCCTGTAGACCCAGCTAATCAGGAGGCTGAGGTGGAAGGATAGCTTGAACCTGGGAGGTTGGGGCTGCAGTGAGCCGTGATTGCACCACTGTACTCCAGCCTGGGTGACAGAGTAAGAACCTGTCTCCAAAAGAAAAAAAAAAAAAGGCAAAAGATCTGAATAGACATTTCTCAAATGACATATAAATGGCAAACAGCTATATGAAAAGGGGCTCAAAATCATTGATCATCAGAGAAATGCAAATCAAAACTACAATGAGATCATCTCACTCCAGTTAAAATGGCTTTTATTTAAAAGACAGGCAATAACAAGTGCTGGCAAGGATGTGGAGAAAAGGGGACACTTGTATCCAGTTTTGGGAATGTAACAACTACCATGGAGAACAGTTTGGAGGTTCCTCAAAAAACTAAAAATAGAGCTACCAAATGACCCAGCAATCCTATTGCTAGGTGTATACCCCCAAAGAAAGAAAATCAGTATATCGAAGTGATATCTGCAGCCTCGTGTTTAATGCAGCATTATTCACAATAGCTAAGATTTGTAAACAACCTAAGTGTCCACTGACAGAAGAATGCGTAAAGAAAATGTGATACGTCTACACAATGGAGTACTATTCAGCCATAAAAAAGAATGAGATCTTATCATTTGCAACAACATTGCTGAACTAGAGATCATTATTTTAAGTGAAATAAGCCAGGCACAGAAAGACAAACTTTGCATGTTCTCACTTATTTTTAGGAGCTAAAAATTAAAACATTGAACTCATGAAGATAGAGAGTAGAATGATAGGCTGGGAGGGGTAGTGAGGGTGGCAGAGGGTAGGGGGAGAATGGGGATTAATGGGTACAAAAATATACAATGAATAATATCTGGTATTTGATAGCACAACAGGATGACTGAGTCAAAAATAATTTAATTGTACATTTTGAGATAATGAAAAGAGTATAACTGGATTGTTTGTAACACAAAGGATAAATGCTTGAGATAATGGATACCCCATTTACCCTGATGTGATAATTACACATTGTAACCCTGTATCAAAACATTTCACGTAACTCATAAGTATATACACCTACGGTGTACCCATAAAAAATGTTTAAAAGAAAATAAAAATAAAGTGAAGCTTAATAAAATGAGGTGTGCCTATACCCATCTCCTGGAATTGCTGTAGGGATTATTTGAAATGAAGCATGTAGTGTACTAAGGACAGCATCTAGCATATTTCTAATTGAGTATTAGTGAGTGTTTTAACTCCGTAAGAATAGCCATTGTTATAATTTCAAGCAATCATTGCTCAGAAGAATCAAGTTTAATAGAAACTACTTGAAAATTAATGTTCAGAGATACAATAATTCAAAGAGACCTCTAATAATTTTCAGCTCAGTAAATAGAAAAAAAATGTCTGTATACACACTTTAGTTGTTGAGATACGCATAAACACATCTTCACGTCTCACCCTGAAGAGTCCATGGAGTTGCCATGTGGGAAACAGCTTCATTGTTATATTGTGGAGTGTCTGCCAAGAGGAATTTTGGGTTAAGCCTCATATTTGAAACCACTGTTGGTTTTGTATGTCCCTGACAGCTTAATCCAATGAGCTGTATCTCCCAATTGGCATCATAAGGGCCCCTCTTTGTGCCTAAGTTTCATTGCTGTGGAGGATGAATACCCATCGACTTGGGTGTTTCAACATGCCCGAGTCAGACATCTTCCCCAAGTGCCTTGGAAAAAGTGTGTCTCTCTTGGTGAACTGCCCTAAGAAATCTCATTGCATGTCTCTTCTTTGGGCCTCAAACATCTTTCGCATTCTGACTAACATTTTAGACTCTTTAAAAAAGTTTTCTTCTGAAAAAATCCTTCCTGACATGGAATTAATGCCTTTAAAGGGGTTCCAGTAAGGTATAATTTCTTATGTGCACCCACTGGGGGAAAATGATGATTTTTGGAAATATAATGAACCCAGAAGTTTCCCCATCCATAAAATTAGAGCAAACCTTAAATAAGGTAAATGTCCGAACTCAGGGAAATCTTCAGAATGAAGTGTCACAGTCCCCTCTCTGGGTGGAAATAAAAAACCGAGGCTCCCCTCCACCCTGAGCTTCCCATGGTGAAATTGTTGCCATATACCCCATATTTGAAGTGAAATCACCTTCAAATACCCTTCAAACTGGATGAAATTCATCCAGCTGTTTTCACATGTTGTGGTGCCAAGGAAACAGAGAGAAACTGAATCATGGTTATGTAGCTGCTGCTGCTGCTGCTGCTGGTGGATAATGAGCCAGTGGACATGTGAGACTGTCAGCCTGGCTTAAAAGCCCTGAGCAATGGTAGATAGTATGGGCACCCAGCGAGCCTTCAGCAAATGCTGCTGTTATGTGAAAGACCCAGAGTGCAAATGCACATACACCCCATCATTATCTCCATCAAAAACAAGTGAGGAGACACAGGTAAAGTAAAAAGACTGCTAGAAAATACACCCAATGTCAGTCACAGTGGCAGTTGGGCACAGGGATTCTTTCCCTTTCTGCTTTTCAATATTTTCTCATTTTTCTTGAATAAACAAGTATTATGTTTATCATGAAAACAGCACAGGGTGTTATTCAATTTTGAAAGATATTTTTAAGAAGCTGTACTTGGTCTACTCGCAGTCTTTACAAATCAAATATTTTCCAGACCTCTGAAATATTCTGTGAGAAGGGACATGAGGAAGATTTTTGAAAACTGACAGGGAATCATCCTCTGGCAATAAGGCTAACTCTCTTTCTTTCCTTCTTTTTCTTTTTTCTCTGTCTTTCTCCCTCTCCCTCTTTTCTTTCTTTCTTTTTTCTTTTTTTGGGGGGTGGGACAAATGGGACGAAATCAATGATTTACAGCTGTGAGAGTTGCCACATTTATTTCTTTAATTACTTTTTCTACCAACATTTTCTATTGACAAAGCTTCCTGTGCAAAATGAAAACATATAAACATTCAGAAGTTGTTATTATTTTTGTAAGCAAAACAAAAATTAATTTATCCTAAAAGCAAACAGACCATGTGGGTCAATTTTTCTAAGTTCCTCTTTTACACTAGGCTATTTAGTAGCAAAAACTGCTAGAATTCTCTTTATAGAATCCAAGCAATGTTAAAGGCATTGACCTCCGTTAAACTTCTGACCAGCCCAACTAGTGAATAAAGTAAACAAAAATCCCACAACTAAAGCTTGATTTTATGCTCCAGCTGTGGGACAGGATGTGGATATTTTAAAACAAACAAGCCAACAACAAAATGCAACCACTGCCACCAATTCCCAAGCACCAGGGTGTGGTCCCAGTTCCTCAGAGCAGCATGCGTCCTTCTTTCCCAAAGTACTCCTGCAATAAATCCTTGATGAAACATGACTCAGAACTCCTTGACTGGGGGAGCTGAGCTGGAATTCCCCTGGCATTAATGAAAAGCTCTGACTCAGGTGGTATGCGTGAACAGACTTAGCACAAGTTGGTACGGCGGTTGACAATCTGCACTGAGGAGAATATTACTGTTCTCCTGTGATAGGCACAGTCCTGACATTTTGTAGAGAAAGGAGGGAAGGGAGTCTTCTCACATATTTCATCTCATTTCATCTGCACAACAAGCCTATGAGGTGAGGATTATTGTTCCCATTTTACAGATGAGGAAACTGAGGCCTCAAGACGCAAAGTGACTTGAATGAGAGTTACCCAAAAAGTTAGTGACAGAGCCAGAAATAAATCCAGATCCCCATAACAATTGCCCAGTAAGAAAGGAACGGAAATTCCCTGGTGTGAAGCATGCATTCCAGGAATCTCTATTGGGAATTCAGGATGCATTCCAGAAATTCTCAGACATATTTTTCTTTTCTTTTCCCTTCTTTTTCTTCCTCCTCCTCCTCCTCCTCCTCTTCCTCTTCTTCTCTTCTTCTTCTTTTTCTTCTTCTTTCTCTTCTTCTTCCTCTTCTTCTTCTTTTTCTTCTTTTTTTTTACAGGATCTGGCTCTATCACCCAGGCTGGAATGCAGTAGCGCCATCATGGATCACTGCAGCCTCAACCTCCCAGGTTTAAGCAATCCTCTCCACTCAGCCTCCTGAGTAGCTGGGACTACAGGCATACACCATCACACCTGGCTAATTTGTTTTTGTATTTTTTGTAGAGACTGGGTCTCGCCATGTTGCCTAGGCTGGTCTCGAACTCTTGGAGTCAAACAGTCCACCCGCCTAGGCCTCCCAAAGTGCTAGGATTACAGAAATGAGCCACTACACCCAGCCTTGTTCTTTACCCAAAAGTTCAAGCATCTTAACCTGACCCTGTGTCAAAGAGGGTTTCTGAATAGTTTAAGGAAAGGTGGAGGGCCGGGTGCAGTGGCTTACGCCTATAATCCCGGCATTTTGGGAGGCTGAGGTAGGAGAATCCCTTGAGACCAGGAGTTCGAGACCAGACTGGGCAACATAATGAGGCTCCATCTCTACAAAAAAAAAAATAAAAATAAATTAGCTGGGCATGGTAGTGCATGCCTGTAGTCCCAGCTACTTGGGAGGCTGAGTGAGGAGAACCGCTTGAGCCCAGGAGGTAAAGCCTGCAGTGAGCTGTGATGGTGCCACTGTACTCCAGCCTGGGTGGTAGAGCTAGATCCTGTCTCAAAACAAAAAGGAAAGAAAAGGAGAAAGAAAAGGTGGAGTTATTTTTTAAATGGCACTTATGCTGAGTGTGCCTTATGTAGCCTGTCACCATAGCAACTGTAACTTTCCAGTGGAGTTGGCAACTAGGTCTCAGGAGATGAGGAAGGTGCTTCTATCTTGTCTCTGAATCTTGTCACCCGATAGCACAGGAGCCAGCTCTTCTGGCCTAATCCCCAAATGGCCACAGCTCCCTTAGCAGGCTTCATTTTAGCCTGGAGGGTTATGGGGTTGGAAGATAATAGGTAAATATTTTAGGACCAATTCCTCAGGGAGGCCTGGGAGTAGGTTTCCCCCAACCTAACCTGCTCTTGGTTGGACAACAATCTTTAGGACTGTGCTAGTTTACAGTAAAGGGACCAACTGCTTACTGCCGACTTTATCTAGGTTGCAATGCAGTGTTAAAATCAGGAGAAAATGCTTTTTTAAAAATATATATATATCATGAAGAAATTTTTTTCAGAATTAACAGTACATTATAAGGAACCCAGATGATGGGTCTATCCTAAAGCCCCTTAACTACTATAAAACCTTGCCTCTCTAGAATCTCAGCAGGATTTTAGACGAGGCACTAATTAGCTCAGGGAGGAAGACGGTCAGCATGTGTTCACTTGGAGTAGAGATAGATTTCCTTCTTTTTGAAGAGGAAGAGCAGAGGTGGAAATAGATGACCTAAAATAGATGTAAAAATGTGTCCCCTCAACAGGCCTTGTTCCCACAGCTGACTGCTGATGCTGCAAGCAGACGTGTGCCTCATACGAAAAAGACCACTTAATTTTGGCTCTAATTTTCTTTTGGTCATAATTATCTGTTATTATAATAATCTTATTACCACAATACAAAACTCCAGAGGCTAGCGAAAATATAAAAAATCACCACTAATCCTACCACCAACCTATAACAACGTTTTAGAGGGACTTTTTTCCTTCAAGTCTTTTTCCCTGTATGAGCTTCATTCAGCCATTCAATAAATATTTATTGAGCAACAACTACAAGTCAGACACCGTGCTCTTTTCCACTGTGGTAGTCATTGTGATCGACATAATCTTTTCCCTCATTCTTACCAAATAGTATGAACAGCTTATATTTCCAGCACTGGAAAAGATAAAGACAACTGAAAAACATTCAAAATTCGACTCCGTTTTTGAGGCCAGAAGTGATGCCCTAGGAGCCTCTTGGGATATCCTGGAGGCAGGAGGTAGTGCAGGGTCTGATGTTTGGCTGTTTCGTGTGCATTTCTGCTGGGGAGAGCAGGCTGCTTTAACTGCTTGAAGAGCAGTGCTGGTCACTCATCTCTGGGCAGGTCCATGGCCCCAGTTACACACAAGCCCTCTCGACAAGAGAAGCATCCTCATCTGATAGGAGCAGGCCTTTCCACACCACACACCCCACAACCTCTCTTACCTTTGCTGACCTGAGGCTTGGGCAGCCTGGAGGCCTTAGACGCTTTGTCACAAGAAAGAGCACAAAACCTCTGGATAGTCCGTGGTGCCCTTGAGCCCTTGGAAAAGCCAGCTACCAGCCCCCGCTTGCCAGTGTTGCACCTGTGACAGTCAGCCTGAGGCTTCACTGCCTGAGTCCCTGGCCCCCTGGCCCCCTGCCCACACAGGGATGTAAATACAAAACCACCACGTCTTGGGAATCTGACACCCAGCCTGGGGTTCCCAGTGTCTCCGCCCCACCTCCTAGGAACACCAGCACTCTCCTCTCCTGCTTGCCTTCACGCCTCACTCTCTGCTCTCCCCTACCGCAGGGCCTAAGCTGCTCTCCTCACAGGTTCACCAGTGCCCCCTAACCAAGCCACTCAAGGGAGCTTGAGCTGATAGAAGATGGAGAAATGGGTCCAGCAGACCCTTGGAGGCCTTCTCTTCATGCTTGGGAGCTTGCTGAAGAGGAAGCCCCAAGGAAATGTGGGGTGTTCACTTCTGTGTTCATCCATTTTGCATTGCTACGAAGTAATTCCTGAGACTGGGTAACATAAAGACGAGAGATTTATTTGGATCACAGTTCTGCAGGCTGTACAAGCATGGCACCAGCATCTGCTCAGCTTCTGGTGAGGCCTCAGGAAGCTTTTACTCATGGCAGAAAGCAAGGGGGGAGCAGGCATGGCACATGGCAGGAGAGGAAGCAAGAGAGAGAGTGGGGAGGCCCCAGACTCTTTACTTTTTATACATTTATTTTTTGAGACAAGGTCTTGTTCTGTCACCCAGGCTGGAGTGCAGTAGTACAACCATGGCTCACCACAGCTTCAACCTCCTGGTCTCAAGTGAGCCTCCTACCTCAACCTCCCAAGTAGCTGGGACTGCAGGCACACACATCATGCCTGGCAAATTTTTTTTATTCTTCGTAGAGATGGGGTTTCGCCATGTTGCCCAGACTGGTCTTGAATTCCTGGGCTCAAGCAATCCTCCCTACTTGGCCTCTCAAAGTGCTGGGATTATAGGTGCGAGCCACTGCACCTGGTCACAGACTCTTTTTAATAATTAGATCTCACAGTAACTAACAGAGTAAGAACTTACTCCTTACCCAAGGACCTCACCAAGATGTTCATGAGGGACCTGCCCCATGACCCAAACACCTCCAATCAGGCCCCACCTCCAACACTGGGGATCACACTTCAACATGAGATTTACAGGGGACACATATCCAAACCATACCCACCTCCCTCCCCATTCACTACTCACCACAACTCCTGCCACCATCCTTGTTCGTGGAGTGAGCAGCACAGGTGGAGACTGAAAAAAATAATCCTATTAATAAAAACCATAGTCAAAATTTCCTGTTGACAACAATGAACCAGGAACAGTACTAGGTTCTTTATGCATATCAGCTCATTCATTTAATCCTTGGAATACATTGGTTATCATCTCCATTTTATATGTGAGAAAAGTTAGGCTTAGAGGGGTTATATCACTTTCCCAAGGTCACACAGCTACCAAGTGGAAGAAGTGATTTGTACTTAGGAAGTCTCACTCCAGAGCAGGGTTCCCAGTCGCCATCCTATACCACCTCCTGTTCCATTTACTCAGTACCAACTATATGTCAGGCCTTATGCTAGGTCCTTTATATGGGTGTATTAGTCCATTCTCATGCTGCTATAAGGACATATCCAAGACTGGGTAATTGATAAAGGAAAGAGGTTTAATGGACTCACAGTTCCACATGGCTGGGGAGGCCTCACAATCATGGCAGAAGGTGAAGGAGGAGCAAAGGCACATCTTACATGGCATCAGGCATGAGAGCGTGTGTAGGGGACCAGCCCTTCATAAAACCATCAGATCTCATGAAATTATTCACTATTATGAGAACAGCATGGGAAAGCCTGCCCCCATGATTTAATTACCTCCCACTGGGTTCCTCCCATGACACATGGGGATTATGGGAGCTATAATTCAAGATGAGATATCTGTGGGGACACAGCCAAACCATATCAATGGGTTTCTCTAATCCCAAAACAATCCTGCAAAGAAGGCAGTATCTCATAGTAGTAAGCAACCTTCAGGATTCAAACGGACTTTACCTAAAATCTTTTAAATTAAATTAAAGCAATCACCTCCAGTTTTGTGCCCTCCCTGAAACTCCTGACTAACATCAGTTTTAGAGTGGGAGAGACCTATGTTAAAATCCCAGCCCTAGTTGGCATGGTCATGCAGGCCTGTGGTCCCAGCTACTCGGGAGGCTGAGACAGGAAGATTGTTTCATCCCAGGAGTTCGAGGCTGCAGTGACCTATGATTATGCCACTACACTCCAGCCTGGATGACAAAATGAGACCCTGTCTCTAAAAAGAAAATAAGGAAAAAAAAATCCCAGCTTTTACACATAGCAGCTTTGTGATCTTAAGCCTCCATTTCTTCATATATAAAATAGAGGTAATAACATCTCCCTAACAGAATTGCTGGGGAGTGGGATGAGTTAAGTGAGATAATGCAGGGAAAACATAAAATACTGGTATCAGTGCCCCAAAAAATAGCAATAGTATTAGTAATAAACAATAAGTATGAGACCCATGACACATATACTCAGGGTTTCTTAGCTCCAAATTCCAGAATCTTTTCCACTTTGCCAAGAACATTGCAATTCTGAGTCTGCGACAAATGTCCCAGTGATATAATCAAGGTTCTTACTTGAGTGACAGAAAATCCCATATTTTTTTGAAACACTTGTTTGCTTTTATAGGGCAGGCCTGTAGTGCTGAGAAATATGACCTTTTCTAACTTTTTTAAAGGATACATTTCTCTGCAGTTCCCTCATCACAAGTTTGCTGCAAAAGTTCAGTGAGTTGGGCTCATGGGATGTTAGAAACAAATTTAGCAATATTTAATCTAATACCCTTCATTCTACAAGGGAAACAACATGATATGATTTTGCCCTTTGACAACTTGTTTTCAGCACTTTGAATCATATTGGCTAATCAAAAGGTGAGGATAATATGACTACTCAACTTACCTGAATGATATACTTCCTATGCTAAAGAAAAAAAGTATTCAATAATACTTGCTAGAGCACAGTAAGGAAGAATTTATTCATGATCATTGCAATAGGTATAGGGAGCACTGTAATGGGATTTTGCAGAGTGGGAGAGAGATTGGGTTTAACCCTGAATATAACATGGGTAAGTAGGAATTTATAGCCAAAGAGCATGGTGGGAGTGGAAAATTACTAAGAAATTAGTAAGGAGAATTCTGGCTAAATTGACTGTTATGGTTTAGAGCTATGTCCCCACCAAATCTCATGTCGAATTGTAATCCCCAGTATTGGAGGTGGGGCCTGGTGGGAGGTGATTGGCTCATGGGGTGGTCCTTCAGGAATAGTTTAGCACCATCCTGTTGGTGCTGTTCTTGGGATAGTGAGTGAGTGATCACAAGACCCGGTTGTTTAAAAATGTGTGGCACCTCTTCCCCTCACTCTCTTTCCTTCTGCTCCAGCCATGTGATATGCTGGCTCCCTCTTTACCTTCTGCCACGATTGTAAGTTTCCTGAGGCCTCCTCAGAAACCAAGCAGATGCCAGTAGCATGCTTTCTGTGCAGCCTGGGAACTGTGAGCCAATTAAACCTCTTTTCTTTATAAATACCCCAGTCTCAGGTACTTCTGTATAGCAGTGCAAGAACTGACTAATAGACAGACCTAACAGGATTCTTGCTGAAGGCAGGCCAGGGTGGTCTGAAGTCACCTGGGGAATGGTGGAGGATAAGAAACCTGATCATCTACAGAGGGCGGGGATTCTTGCTAAAATGACTTAGCAGGGTTCTTGTTAAAACTGGATTTTTTAAGAAAGTGTATAGATGGGCGTAGGAGAAGGTTGAGGAGCATGATTAAAGTCTCATTAAGCAAAGAATTTTTTGTCACCTAACACTTCTCCTTTCTCCCTTCCTCAATTTCCCATAAAACAAAAACAGCCAATTTTTTTTTTGAGACAGAGTCTCACTCTGCTATCCAGGCTGGAGTGCAGTGGTGCAATCTTGGCTCATTGCAACCTCTGCCTTCCTGGGTTCAAGTGATTCTTCTGCCTCAGCCTCCTGAGTAGCTGGGATTACAGATGCACACCCCCACACCCAGCTAATTAATAAAAAAGGCCATTTCTGCTGTAGCGGTACCTCAGGAGGAAAGTAAACTGGTTGACTCTGCACACAAATCCCAGGGATATTTGCATTGAAAAGGAAGTGTAAAATTTTCAAAAGTTTCGGCATGCTGGGAGCATTTTGAATCACGGGCGGTGGCAATGGCAAGAATAACTTTCTTCGCATTGCATCTGACCCTACTTATGAATAAGGTTCTCCTGGCAAGCTCCTAATTGTAGTACAAAAAGTACAGAGCCTTGACTCAGCAAATCTGCCTGAAAGTTAATCTTGTCAACCACTATCTCTTTGACTCTGGAGTTAATTGATTCCTCTGAGCCTTAGTCTTCCTATCTGTAAAACAGGGGAAAATAATACCCAACTGTTAGTGCTGTTGTGAGGACCAAAGTAAATAACAGACATGAAAGCATTTTGAAAACCCTGGATAGCTACAGAGATGCAAGATGTTGTTGTGGGTAGTAATAATTAAAATCTAAATTGTCATTGTTAACCATAAGACTAACAGCAACCTCACTTCACATTTAATTCTTGGTAAAAAGCGTTTTCCAGAATGGCATCCAGCTTTGGTCTGTGGTCGTATAGTTTACTGGTAAATACTTGGGTACGGGTGGCAAGCGAAGTTCCCAGATGTGTCTAAGCCAACAGTCACACTAGAGACACATCATTTCAGGGTATGATGATTCCTTCTCTCTGAAAAACAGGAGAAAGAGTTTTAGGAAATGGCACACACTTGGCATGTTTAAGGGCAGCAAGGAAGCCAGTATGGTGAGCTGAGTGAGCAAGGGAAAAGGTGGTAGGAAATGAGATGAGAGATGCAGGAAGAGCCAAGCGCCTGTCAGGTCATCGAGAGGAATTTGGATTTTCCTCCAAGAGGGAAGAAACTGACTGGCTTTGAGCAGAGAATGAGATAATCTAACTCGAGTTTTTACCAGATCATTTTGGGGCAAAGAGTAGAAGCAAGGGGCCAGGGAGAAGACTGTTGCCATAATCCTGACAAGAGGCATGATGGCTTGCACCAGGGTGTTAGCAGTGTAGGCAATGAGATGTGACTAAGCTCTGAATATGTGCAAGGGTGTGTAGGAGAGAACGGTGTCAAAGGTCATCTAGGAACTGTGGCTTGAGCAACTGGAGAGAAGATAGTGGAGCAGGGCTCAGGGAGACCAGGAGTTCTGCTTGCAGTTTTGTTTTGCTTTTAAAATATCTGAAAGAATTATACTTTTGAGTTTCATTAATACATTTTTCTATATGTGATTTATTTTAAAAGGCACACCTAAAGCACATTATACTTTTCAAAGCAGTTTCTCATCCATTATCTCATTTGATCCTTCAAGTAACCTTGTGAGGTTGCTGCTACTAGCCCCACTGTATCTGTTAGAGTTTGAGCAGAGAAGTAGATTCACTAAGACTGACATAGAATAAGCAATGTATTCTAGAAATTAGACCTTACGCAATTGCATTGGCTGCTGAAGTGTCTGTGTTGTGGGTTGTGCCTAAAGTTCATACAGGTCAGCCAGGCTGGAAGTCAGGAAGGACAGCTGGACATGAAGTGATGGAGACCAAGAATGAACTGGAACTTAGTGGAAAATGAGGAATGCATGAAGGTAAACTGGAAGCTGCATCTGTCTACCATGTCCTCCACCCTCAGTGTTGTGTAGGACCTGCAGAAGAAGCTATGCTCTTTGCATGTGTGATGGTTAATACTGAGTGTCAACTTGATTGGATTGAAGGATGCAAAGTATTGATCCTTGGTGTGTCGTGAGGGTGTTGCCAAAGGAGATTAACATTTGAGTCAGTGGGCTAGGAAAGGCAGACCCACCCTTAATCTGGATGGGAACCATCTAATCGACTGCCAGCATGGCTAGAATATAAGGCAGGCAGAAAAATGTGAAGATGAGACTGGCCTAGCCTCCCAGCCTACATCTTTCTCCCATGCTGGATGCTTCCTGCCCTTGAACATCAGACTCCAAGTTCTTCAGTTTTAGGACTCAGACTGGCTCTCCTTGCTCCTCAGATTGCAGACGGCCTATTGTGCGACCTTATGATCATGTGAATTAACACTTAGTAAACTCATATATATATATATATACCCTTAGTTCTGTCCCTCTAGAGAACCCTGACTAATGCAGCATGCAACTGCACACACCCTGGCATGGGACTTGAAAAAGCTAAAGGATCTTGCAGGAGCTGAAGGAGCTGTAGGATCTGGGCAGCCACACACCAAGCCGAGCAAGCAGATTAGCAACAGTGTGTATGCTGCCACAGCATAAAAATGGCTACTGCTTTACTTCCATCTTCCAGATCTAGCACAGATTTGTGTTGTGGCCAACTCTAAAATCAGATCTGCAAAGGAAAAGGAATTCTGGGAAACATGATTCCAGCTTAGCTAAACTGACATGGTATAAAGATGAAGACAATGAAGACCCAGAGATGTTAAGTGACTTGCCCAGTGCTTTGCAGAACATTTGTAGCTGATTTATTAGGACCCGGTTTCACTGACTCGTGGCCTGCTGGCTTTAGTTGAACACTTGCTACATGCCAGCTACTGAATCATCTGATCCACAACACCACTGTGGAGTAGGTATTATTATGCCTAGTTTCTGGATTAAGAAATTGAGGCTCAGAAGGGTGAAGTCAATGAGCTAACATAACTAAACTATGGAAAGGTGAAACAGATTCAAATGCAGATTTGTCAGATCCCAAGCCCCACCCTCTTAACCTCCAGGTGGGTGGTCTTTCCCTCCACTAACCCCATGTCCCACAGTTTCCCAGAGTAGGGTATCAGAAGATGGTTCACAGTAAAAGAGACCCTGGCATCGCAGTTTCCCCTCTGTAGTCTGTGGTGCTGGCCTGGGGCCAGTTCCCTCTCACTCCAGGGATAGTACAAACATGCAGATATGCTTCAGTGAGTGTGATTAGGAGTTGTACTGAAGGGAACATGTATTCTAAGCACTGTAGGGTAGAATACACCAGAGCACAGGCCCAGACGTGGAAGAAGCCCACCAGCTCTCAGCCACAGCAAAGAGAAGCATAAAAGTCAAGCAAGTGCCCCCATTGGTGCTGAGAAATTTCCCACAATTGCAAAGAGACCAGAAAATAGGGCTGGAGCAGCAGCATGACTCAGTGGGGACCAGAGAAGGCCTATTGCTTTAGTAATAAAATCTAAGGGTTGTGACTTCAGAGTTATCAAACAATGCTACATTCATTGAATTCTTCTAATAGTAATCATAGTTCTAATAAGAGCAATTAAGAGACATCTGCACCCCCATGTTTATTGCAGTGCTATTCACAATAGCCAAAATATGGAATCAACCTAGATGTCCAATATGAGATGAATGAATAAAGAAAATGTGGTACATATACACAATGGAATACCATTCAGCCATAAAAAAAGAATGAAATCCTGTCATTCCAGGCAACATGGATGAAACTAGAGGACATTATGCTATGTGAAATAAGCCAGGAGAAAACACCACATGTTCTTATTCATATGTGGAAACTAAAACAAAAAAGTTGATCTCATAGAAGTAAACAGTTAAACAGAAGATACTAAGGCTGAGAAGGGTAGTGGAGAGGGAGGGAGGAGATTATTTTTATTTTTGCTTTTGTTTTGAGACAGGGTCTCGCTCTGCCTTCCAGGCTGGAGTGCAGTGGCACAGTCACGGCTCACTGCAGCCTTGACCTCGCAGGCTCCAGCAGTCCTCCCACCTCAGCTTCCCAAGTAGCTGGGACTACAGGCATGTGCTACCACACCCCACTAATTTAAAAAAATTTATTTGCAGATACAGGGTCTCCTTATGTTGTCCAGGCTGGTCTTGAATTTCTGGGCTCAAGTAATCCTCCCACTCCGGCCTCCCAACATGCTGGGACTACAGGCATGCACTAATTTAAAAAAAATTATTTGTAGATACAGGATCTTCTTATGTTGTCCAGGCTGGTCTTGAACTTCTGGGCTCAAACAATCCTCCCACTTCGGCCTCCTAAAGTGCTGGGATTACAGGCATGAGCCACCACACCCAGCCAAGATTTGTTAAAGGATACAAAATTATAGCTAGATAGGAGGAATAAATTCTAGTGTTCTATAGCACTGTAGGAAGACTATAGGTAACAAAAATATATTTAGTTTCAAATAGCTAGAAGGAGGATATCGAATATTCGAAACATTAAGACATGATAAATGTTTGAGATGATGTCTATGCTAATTACCCTTATCTAATCACAACACATTATATGTATCAAAATATCACTATGTACCCCATGAATATGTACAATAATTACTTGTCAATTAAAAAATAAAATAAATGATTTAAAAATAATAGTAGCTATTAATTACTTATTATAGTTGATTGCTTATTATTGATTGCCAGGCACTACTCTAGGCATTTCACATAAATTAACTCACAAGCATATATAGTAGGAAGTATTATTGTCCCATTTTACATACAGGGAAATTGAGGCAAAGAAAGGTTAGGTAACTTGCCACAATCACATGAACCAGGAGTCTGCCTCCAGAGCCTAACCTCTCAACCTTAATATGCATCTGCTTCTCAGCAACCCTGTACGAGAAGGAGAAAGGAAGAGAGGGTGGCAGGATGGTGGTGCTCATTTTGCATATGAAGAAACTGAGTCTTGGGATGGCTGAAGAAGTCGCCTAAAGCCTCCCTGCCAAGCCCAGAGTTGAAGCCAGCGCTGTGGAACTGCAAAGCCCCTGGTCTTTTCACTTGACCACTCAGCCCTGTTAAGTTAGTGGCCCATTCAGGACTCGAGTTTGAATACCAAACTCAAGCCTAACGGCAGTTGCCTATGGTTTGCTAGAAGGACTTATTGCTTTGAATACCCAAGTGGGCAATTTGACTACTGAGGTCAGCTCAGAGGCCAGAAGCCAGCTGCCTGGTGAACAGAAGGGTCCTCTCACATTTTCAGTCAGGAAAGGACCAGGACTGACCTTCCCACCTTGGAAACATTGCCTTTCACCCTGGAACCAGAAGAACAAACATAGTCTGATACTTGGAGATGAGGCAGCTCCAGCTCTAGGGTACAGCCATAACTGTGGTTGCCTCAGTATTCAGCCCCTTTGAGGCAATGGTGTAAACGCTCATCCATGATTCAACAAAATGCATTCACCAGTTTACCAGGCATTCGCTCCGTGTGCCTGAAGGGGGACCTATAAAAGGGAGCTCACATGCAGTTCCTGCCTTCAGTGCCTTTATTGAGTAGCTGAGAAAACTCCAGTTCCCCTCCCATCACCTCCTCATGCCCCCATATACCTAAATAATGCCAATACACACAGCCACAGGGACCAGTAGAAGGTGGTAGGAAAATGACTGATAAAAGTTTCTTTCATCATTCAATTCATAACTGAATATATGTTGAGTTTCTCTTATTTGTCAGGCACTATACTACGTACTTTGGATGTGAATCACATTTAATCTTCCTAACGTCCCTGTATAGTAGCTATTAATACCTTTATTTTGCAGATAAGGAAACAGACACATGAGGGAAAATGACTTGCTCAAGATCATCCTGTGAGGAAGTCTCAATAACTCCAGAACCCAGGTCTTCTGATTCTAGCTCAGTGTTCTTTTAATCACATTATACTAGAAAGAGAATTAGAAGATCCTTGAGTAAGATACATGACCAGAGATACAAAAAGGAGGCAGACAAGCAAATCGGTAGGGAAGTAATCAAAGTTTTTTACCTACCAATGGGGGGCAGATGTGATCAAGACAGATAGCTGTCCAACAGAGGTTCACGCTCCCCTTTCATAGTGGAGAGATGTCACCAGAAAGGGACTGCCAGGCCAGGGTCTCTCTTTCCCCTTGCATCTTGGTGTGCCCACGTAACTTGTTCTCACCAGTGGAAGGTGAGCAGAACTGATGCCTGTTGCTTCTGGGCTGGAGTGTTTCAGAAGTGAGGCGCCTTCTTTAACCACTTTCCTCAGCAACTGGGAAAAACAAGGGCTCCTTCAGTAGCTGGGTCCCTGCATCTCTGCTTGGAGAAGAGCAGCTTGGCAATTGGAAACATGCATTTGGGCTTAATGTAAGCAAGAAATAAATTTCTACTCTGTTGATTCATTCTACATTTAGGGGGTGTATTGCGACATCTAGCATTATCTTAACTAAATATGGCAGATGAGGCCAAAGTGCCAAAGTTCTGGGTTGTTGTGGAATAATTCATTCCACCTCAAAGATGGTCAGTTAAACCAATAAGGTACACTACACATAGGCTACCCATCCGTTCTGAGAACAGGCCCTTGGTCAGATTGTGAACATCCCAGGGCTGAGCCTGTCTCATGGCTTTCCACACCCCACTGTCTAGCACAGTACCTGGCTTGCATTAGACTCTCAGTACCTGCTTGAATGCGATAACCCCCCAGCTTCTCTCTGCCATCAGAACACATGAGCAGCTGCAAGACTGAAACTTAGTGGCAAATACCCTGAAACCAGAAACACAGGGAGCATTTGTAGAATGTTTAGGAGGGAATCTGAACTAAGCCTTGAGCCTTGCCCAGATAGGAATCAGACAAACACTGTAGCACATGGCAATAGAGAAATATTTTGGAGTTAAGCGACATTACATTGATAATAAAACGAAAGAAGGAATCTCTCCATAAAATATCCTGGTGACGGCCCCCCCAGAGAAGGTTTGCTATGTGATGAATTGAAGTGTTTTGATCCCTCTCCTAATCCATGACCATCTCTTGTATTCCAAAGGGGTTTTTCTGGTTAGGAAGTTTTATCGGGAGGTCCTTGAAATATCCTGAGGGAGAGTTTATGGTAAATGTTTTAACAGGGTACAGTAGCCAAAATATGATACTTGATGTAGAAAGAAACCCAGATGGTGGCTGAGATGTCAGGAAATGCGATTTTCTATTTTATCTGGGGAAAAGTTTTTCCCTGAATTCCAGAACCTACAGTGACCTGGCCTCACAGATAGTCTGATTTGAAGCCTCTACACAAAAACATCTTCCTCTGCTTGTTAGGGAGAGGATCTGGACCACTACTTCTGGGACCATTTGGCAACTGGATTAGCTCCCTCTAAGTTGCAGCCGAATTCAAATGCTTTAGCTAAGAAAGAAAGTCATTCATCTGAAGGCCTGCAGGCTGATAAGCACTAATAAAATGATGAGAGATGGTACCAGATGACAAGAGCTCTGCAAATACTATTCTTTTATCACTAGTACTTTGAAGATACTTATCTTCACAACAACTCTGAAAAGTAGGTATCATTACCGTCACTTTACAAACTTGCTAACTAAGGCATGCCAGCTATCCAGCTGGGAAATGGCAGAGTCTGGCTTCAAGTCCAGGTCTAGATGACACCGAAACCCACTATGCACTACAGTTGCTGTTTAGGTAATCCCCCTCCTGAGTCCAAATTCAACATACTTCCCACCACATCACCCCTGGCTGGGGGAAAGGGAAAGACATTTTGCCTTAAATCACACACAGTCCCTCTACATGAGGATTTTGCTTTGCTGAAGAGGTAGGGCTAAAATAATCTATAATTTTAAGGATCAGGAGATGCCATATGTCCAGTCTCCCAGAAGATGCCTTGTCCGTTGCTTTGGAGCTTAGTTAATTCAGCTGCCACCACCACCAAAAGCAATAACATAGATTTCTTCTATGTTACCTCTGTCCTTACAGGTGCAGCTCTAACTTCTGTAACCTTCTTTTATGATGAGGTACCTGAAATACAACACTCTCAGCAGTTTAGAGCACAAAACTGATTTTAACACATTATGACACATCTGGGGATTCCAACCCCTTGGAAACAGGTCAAATGCAGGCACTGAACCTTGCTGTAGAATTCAGCTAGCACAGCTGGACACATAAAGCTGCCTTTACATTCCAACCTGTTATATCTCTAAGCCCAACTAGACTAGTTACCCAAACCTCAGAGCTTGGGAGTGCCAAGCTCATTCTGGCTGGAAACCAAGTACGGTTTCCTGTTCAGACCAAAGTTGTTCACTCCAGAACCCCTTGACAAGCCTGTGTCACCTGCTCCCCTTCCTGGGTCCCTCCAAATTCCTTTCTCTCTGAGCCAGCCATGCTTGTTTCACTCAATCCCCTTGTTGACAGCTTTTTTCTCTTTTTTCCATCTTTGCCCTATAATATAATGTTTTTAATGTGTTTTTAATGTTTACATCCCCTGGGCATCTAAAACTGCCTACTTATCGCAAAAATACGACAAAAAGCGTGACTCACAATCTTATTGCTTGTCCCCATCCTTCTTCATTTGCAGACCCAAGAGCTGTAGTCAGTATAATCATACCAGAGATACAATTTTGGCGGTTTCTATATTCCTTTCTGGTTGGGATGGCAAATGAGTTTCATCTCTTGCCCCAACTCTGGCCAATCTACCTGAGGTACTGACTTGAGAAAGAGCCTAGGCTCAGCAGCTAAGTGTGCTGAAATCAATTAGCGATTTCTGCACAGGCACATATGATGGGGAGAAGGTAGCATGGAAGCATACAGACACACCTGCTTTACTGTACTGTTAATGTTCAGGGCATTAATAGATCATCTGAAAACATGGCCTCCAAAAATTCCTCCCAGCCAGGACAGGCTTGCAGGTTGTCTGTTTCCCCTCCTCTTGAATCTCACTGCAACCTCAAACTCTTGGGCTCAAGGGATCCTCCTGCCTCAGCCTCCCAAGTAGCTAAGACTACAGATGCACACCACTATGCTCAGTTTTTGTGTTTTGTTTTGTTTTGTTTTTTGTAGAGACAGGGTCTTGTCAGCTTGCCCAGGCTGGTCTCAGATTCCTGGGCTCAAGCGATCCTCCCACCTCAGCCTCCCAAAGTGCTAGGATTACAGGCATGAGCCACTGCTGCCAGCCTTGGGCTGCCTTTTTGATTGTCTTTGACCAATCAAATGCAGTGGAAATAATCCTGTGACTTCCAGTTCTTTTTTTTTTTTTTAATGGAGTTTCACTCTTGTTGCCCAGGCTGGAGTGCAATGGCGCGATCTCAGTTCACCACAACTTCCACCCCCGGGTTCAAGCGATTCTCCTGTCTCAGCCTCCTGAGTAGCTGGGATTACAGGTATGCGCCACCATGGCTGGCTAATTTTGTATTTTTAGTAGAGACGGGGTTTCTCCATGTTGGTCAGGCTGGTCTCAAACTCCCGACCTCAGGTGATCCATCCGCCTCAGCCTCCCTAAGTGCTGGGATTACAGGCGTGAGCCACCACGCCCGGCCAACTTCCAGTTCTTAAGAGACCTTGCAGCCTTTGTTCATTCTCTTGGGATTCATCTACCATGTAAAGAAGTTCAAGTTAGACTAGAGGAGAGACCTCACATAGGGAGAGAGAGAGGCCCAGTGATCCCCAGATGTTCCAGCCACCCCCAGTGAGGCACCAGACATGGGAATAAAGCCATCTTGGATATTCAGCCCTTCCAGATTCCTAGCTGAATGTATTCACACAAGTGATCTGGTTAATACAAGATGTGCCAGGAGAACAGTCTAGCAGAGCCCAGCCAATCCACAGAATCATGAGAAATAAAAAAATATGGTTTAAGCCACAGTTGGGGGTATTGTGTTATAAAGAAATAGATAATGCATACCACATTTCTATCTTAATTGCTGACTTTCTTAATTTCTACTTTAGACTATTAAGTCATCACTTGTATAACATCTTCATTGACCCTCTCCAACCAAACGGAAATTTCACTCTTTCTTTTATGTCCTATCTGACTCCTTACTTCTTAGTGTACATATTTGCTTGCACATCTATGTCCCCTACTGAACTGTGGACTTCTGGAGGCTGCCATCTGGGTTTTATTCACATTTGTATCACCAACTCTATTAGAGAATGTCTGTCAGAGTGGTAAAAGCTCAATAAATGTTTGATGAATTAATGAACTAAATGATTGAACTAATCATTGCACTGAGTCTTCCCTTTGACTGTAACAATGTCTCCTCTCCTCCACCTCATGTACTGGCATGTCATCTCTTACTTCATCAAATCTCTTATCAGCAAAGACTTCCTCTACCACCATATCCAAAACAGCAACTTCCTCTCTCCTTTTCTATCCTTTTACCCTATTTTATTATTTTCCTTCATAGTACAAATAACCATCTGAGAGTTTATATACCTATTTATTGTTTGTCTCTCCCCAACAGAATATAAGCTCATGATGTCAGGGACCTTTTTTATTCACCACTACGCCCTAGTACTTAGAGCAATGCTTGGTACCTTACAGGTTTTCAACAAATATTCATTGGATAAATAAGTAAATGTATGTTTCGTAAAAGGAACAACAAATGTGGGTGATTTTTCCACTTTTGCTTTGGGTTGTTTTGCATTTTAGCTTGAGCCCTTACACTGGGCGTGATTAGGACACCTTAGGATCCAACTCAGCTCTCCATCCTGGGCACACTGAAAACTACTCTTCCCAGCTATCTTGCAGTTAGATGTGGCCACGTGACGTCTGGCCAAGGGGCTCTGCAGGGAAGTGACAGGTAGCACTTCTGGGCTGAAGCACAGCCTGGAGGGTGCAGCTCTCCAGGGGCTCTTGCTTTGCCTTGTGCTGAGATGATGGAGCCACCGGATCAAAGGCGCCTGGGGTTTCTGAGCCACTGTATGGAGAACAGCTGTCCGGGAGAGTCGTTCATAACCACAGGGGACTTTGCATGAGTCAGAAATAAACTTTTGTCAAGTTAAGCCACTGAGATTTCAGAGTGGGCTGTTACTGAAACACAGCCTAGCCCAATCTCATCACAAAAAGCCTATTTGGTTTAAATTCCTTTACATTTAAGAAACAAAAGAGGCAAATGCAGAGGAAAGAGAGAAAGAATGAGGTGTTTTCATCATCCAAATACTAAATTACAATTTCAAAGTACAAAAATATCCTCTCTGAGCCTGACATGGTGCCAGATACCAGCCACACCCTGAGGACACAGAGATGAATCTGACTCAGTCTCTCTTCACAGTTTACACATCAGTGAGAAAGACAGCATGCCATTAAAATATGGTGGGATAGTGCATGGTTGTAGTTATACTATCTATGTGTTCAGGGCACATGGAGGGTGGGACCCTTCATTCTGACCAGATGCTATTTCCATATTAAGGTCACTCTGGGCACTAATAGCCAGGTATGTTGGACACATTTTCTCTAATATTTATAACAACTCTGCATCATGGGAAGGATTAGCCCATTCTACAGATAAGGAACCTCAAGGTCAGAGAGGTTAAGCCCCTGGCTCAAAGTCACAGTGCAAGTAAGCACTGTATTTGCTGGTAGCTCCTAGAGGTCTGTACAGCACAAGCTCCCTCTTCTAATTCCTGCCCAGGGACCCAGTTCTGACTTTGATATCTTGAATTATTCTGCCCGCTCCTCACCCCTGGGGTTATTGTTTCCTTTCTGTGTATTTGCAATGGCAAAGTAAAAATCCCAACTATCTGCCATAAAATATGAAGAAAAGTATTACTTTTAACTAGAAGGCTGTGGTCACGGCAGCGGGAACCTAGCAGGGCGGGTGGGTCAGCTGACGGCAAGGGCCTTACAAACCCATGCCGCTTGTCTCTCCGCACCAACCTCATCTTGCCACTTCTGCGAAGTCATTGAGGGAACAACTGCTGACTCTGAAGAACAGCCAAGAAGCACAACTCTGAAGCTGATGCACTCGTGCCAAGCTGTCCTCTGGGCCTACTGCCTTCGAGCCTGGAGTCCTCCCATTGCTGTGTCTGGGTTGGTTTTATAGTTTCTTTAAGACTAAAAATACCTTGAAGTGGCTCCTTGCCCTTTATTCATTGGTCAGTCCAAACCTGTGGTCCAACTGCTTCTCTAATAAGAGGTAATGAAGGAGGAAGTGGGGAAGTCAGCCATCTGGACTGCAGGCAGGCACAGGTGGCCCTAGGAGAAGCCAGAAGGGCTCCTGCCATTGCAACTTTGGTTGGTGAATGTACTAGGGAAGGACAAGGAACAGAAACGCAGGCATCAGCTAAAGAACAGAAGATCTTTAGAAACAAAGTATTTCTAATCCTTATCTTTCGTCGAGACATCATTAGCCCAAGAACCAGGACATTTTGTCAGTGGCAAAATTCAACGATATCAAGGTAAAGGGCAAGGTAGACATGTTGTTCTAACAGTTTCTAAGGGCAAATGCCAGGGGTGTGTGGGTGTGTTTAAAATAGATCTTGGCCAGACGCGGTGGCTCACGCCTGTAATCCCAGCACTTTGGGAGACCGAGGCAGGTGGATCAACTGAGGTCAGGAGTTCGAGACCAGCCTGACCAACATGGAGAAACTCCATCTTTACTAAAAATACAAAATTAGCCAGGCGTGGTGGTGCATGCCTGTAATCCCAGTTACTGGGGAGGCTGAGGCAGGAGAATCGCTTGAACCCAGGAGGCAGAGGTTGCGGTGAGCCAAGATTGTGCCATTGTACTTCAGCCTGGGCAACAAGAGTGAAGCTCCATCTCTAAATAAATAAATAAATAAATAAATAAATAAATAAATAATTTTTAAAAATAAAATAAAATAGATCTTACCCACAATTACAATTGGGCCAAGACTTGAACCTAAATCACTCTTACTCCAAAATTCACACAAAACTCAAGCATCTTCCATTTTACCCAATGTGCCTATATCAAGTCATACGTTGAAAATTGGAAAACATTCGTTCTTCTCATTTGTGTCACAAGCTCCTGGGTTTTCACAGGGACCTTTTGAGGACAATGCTTTAACCAGTGATTTTCAATCTTTCTTTCTGCCTCCGAACAAACCAAAAATAAATATCCATATTTCTACCACAAGCAGTAGCTCATTGTGTCATAGACATAAAGTTTCAATGCAGAGCAGGGGTTCAGGGAAGAAAGTATGTGTGCACCGAACAAGTCCCTCAGGGTATTTGGGTACATAATGTAGACAGATAGTTAATGTGGGTGTCTACGTGGCACAGATCCTTGGATCGAGCTATGGTCGGGCCTGGTCTTCATGAGACAGATCTGTTTTATTCCTCTTTTCAAAAAAAATTTAAACATTTCTCATTATTAACACAATTAAAAATAAACTCTAGTCAGGGTGCGGTGGTTCACACTTGTAATCCCAGCACTTTGGGAGGCCAAGGTGGGCAGATCACGAGGTCAAGAGCTCGAGACCATCGTGGCCAACATGGTGAAACCCCATCTCTACTAAAAATACAAAAATTAGCTGCGCATGGTGGCGGCCGCCTGTAGTCCCAGCTCTCAGGAGGCTGAGGCAGGATAATCTCTTGAACTCGGGAGGCGGAGGTTGCAGTGAGCCAAGATCGTGCCATTGCACTCCAGCCTGGCGACAGAGCAAGACTCCGTCTCAAAAAAAAATCAAAAAACAGAACTCTAATCTGCTTGGATCATTCTCTGTTCCCTTTCTATTTTGCTAGAAAATTAGACACAGCTGGGAGCTACATGTATAGGAGGACATGGACGTTGGGATCAGAGAGATCCAGTCTTGAATTCCAATTTCTCTCCAGGCAGGGCAATAAACGCCTCAAGCCTCAGTTTCATCATCCTTAGAACCAGATTTGAAGTGTCTTACAAGCAATAAACGGTGAGTTTTCGGGTAGGCTGCTCTCTCAGAATGTAACTTCACAAGTACACTTCCAAGAACTGGCCTAGTGTATATAACTGCCCTTTGTAATAGCTATAGTGTATTCCATTGTGATACTGTGTCACAATCTGCCTGCCATTTCCCCAATACTGGGAATCTGGATTGTTTCCAGTTTTCCTTTCTTATGAATTGATCTGCTGTGAACATCTTTAGACAGATGGATATTTTCCCCCTTAAGTTATTTCCTTAGAGAAAATTCCCAGAAGTGGAATTACTGGGTCAAAGAGTAGGAACAGCTCTGTAGCCCTTGTTATTTATTGCCAGATGAATTCTCATTTTCTAAGAAGGCTGTCAGCTGGGAGAGCGCTGCATATGAGGTAGTTTCCATATACCACTGCTGTCTCTGCCATGAGCTGTACTGGAAGAACCATCCCCAGCCTCTCTCATTCTGTGGTTGGCACTAAGTGGTAGGAGATAGGGACTAGAGAAGAAATATAAAGACCTGGAATGTGTAGGGATGCAGGGCTGGGAGAAGGAAAATGGATAAAGCTGTCTGCATTTAGGGATTAGGGTCTGATATGACTAAGCACTTTGATCTAGAAGTAAATGATGCCGGGAGAAAAATCCTTCAAATAAGTTAATATTCATTGCTTTTGTTCTACATACATTTATGAGCACTTACCTAACATGTGCCAAGCACTAACATTTATATGATGTCTGAACCTGTCCCCCGACACCTTTTGTAATATGAAGAAGACAAGGGGGTTAAAGTCTAGCCCTGCTTGGGCTTCTCTTTGGCTAAGATACTGGAAGACAGAAATCTTGCTTAAGAAACTATGAAGGCAAAATTGAGAATATGAGTAAAGCCACAAACCAGAGGCAGATAATAAAACTGGTGGTGCAGACACAAATCAAGGACTACCCTGAGATGCGTGAATGAAAAAGTCGGGACAAGAGCGATGGGAGTGTATATGAGGTGAAGTGGAGACCTGGGGGAGGTGATAAACCAAAGCAGTGTCCTGAAAGCTTTTACATGATGCTGTCCAAATCTCAAATATCCTTGCCAACATTGTTTTCTACTTGATCTACCAATAACCAAGAAAGCTGTATTAAAATAGTGAAGGATTTGTTAATGCCTCTTCATAGATCAAACCGTTTTTGTTTCTATATTTTGAAGGTGTATTATTAGGTAAATATAAGTTTTCAATTGTTATGTTCCTAACAAATTGAACCTCTTAGCATTATGTAGTGATTTTCTTTATCTTTTTAAATGCTTTTTTCCTCAAAGTCTGTTTTGTTTTGTAGGCCTGCTTTCTTTTGGTTAATATTTTCCTGACATATTTTTTCTAGGCTTTGACATTCAAACTTTTTTTGTCCTTGTGTTTTATTTAGTTAGTCTCTTGTAGAAAGGACATAGCTGGAGTTTGTTTCTATGCGGTATGAGGGTCTTTGTGCTTTAACAGGACAGCTTAATCAATTTTCCTTCTGTTTCTTGCTTGCTTTCTTTTCTTTCTTTCTTATCTCTTTATCTTTTTTTTTTTTTTTTTTTTTTTTGAGACAGAGTCTCGCTTTGTCCCCAGGCTGGAGTGCAGTGGTGCAATCTTGGCCCACTGCAACCTCCACCTCCCGGGTTCAAGCAATCCTCCTGCCTCAGCTTCCCGAGTAGCTGAGACTACAGGCGCGCGCCGCCACACCCAGCTTATTATTATTGTTATTATTTTTGTATTTTCAGTAGAGACGGGGTTTCACCATATTAGCCAGGATGGTCTCAATCTCTTGACCTCATGATCCGCCTGCCTCGGTCTCCAAAGTGCTGGGATTACAGGCATGAGCCACCACGTTCCTTTCTTATTTCCTTTCTTTTTCTTCTTTCCTTCCTTCCTTCCTTCTTTCTTTCTTCTCTCTCTTCCTCCCTCTTTCTTTCTTCTCTCTCTCTCCCCTCCCTCCCCCCTTTCTTTCTTCCTTTCTTCTCCTTCCTTCCTTCCTTCCTCCCTCCCTCCCTTCCTTCCTTCCTTCTTGCTTTCTTTTTCTTTCAAGATGGGGTCTTGCTATATTGGCCAGGCTGATCTTGAATTCCTGAGCTATGGCAATTCTCCCACGTCAGCCTCCCAAGTAGTCAGAATTACAAGGGTGCACCACTATGCCCAGAATTTTTTCCCTTTATTTTGATTACTGACTTGTTTGGATTTATGTCTACTCTCTTATTTCTAATTATCCTTCTATTCATTCTGCCTTTCCTGTTTTACACCCACCCTTCCTACCTCCTTTGGATTGACTGCATTTTTTCTCTTCTCCATCCTAATTCTTCCCCTACAAGTTTGGAATTAATTAATTAAAGTGCTATGTCATTCTTTTGAACAAAGTTTAAATAATATTTTTTTCTCCAAATATACTATGACTTCATGGTGTCTTAAATCTGATCTCCCACTCCTCTAAATTCACATGCTACTTCTGTCTATTCTAGGCTCTTTGCCCCCAACAGACATTAGACATTATTATTATTTCATAAATTAAACGTTTTCTTAAGTTTTATCTGTAAATTTACCAAAATACATATTCACCATCTGTCCTTGCACCCTCCATCTATTCTGTCTGAGATATATTCCTTAACAAACATTTTATTAAGTGTCTGCTGTTTGTAAACTTACTGCATTTTTGTTTTTTCTGAAATGTTCTGTATTTTGCCCTTATTTTTGACTGGTTATTTTCCTGGGTATGAGGTTCTAGGTTATTTTATGTCACTGCATTGACCATTTCATTTCCCCCTTTTCTGGCTTCAATATTTTCTCTAGAGAAGTCAGCCCTCAGAAAAATTGCTGCTCTTTTGAGAAAAGAGCAGCCTTTCTGACATTATCTTTTCCTTCTTCCCATCTCTAAATATCTTTTTTGATTTTCTGAAGTTTTGCCATGATTTGCCTATACATACATCTCCACATATATATTAATATATACACATATATACATATATTTTGATTATCCAGCTTGGAATTTATTGTTGTTTGGAACTGCGGGTTGCTTTGTATTGCCTCCCTGTTCTCTGGAACACAGACTCTGAGTAAAAGATTAGCATGCTGAAAACTCACTCGGGAGGGCTCTCAGAACTGGGATCTGTGGAAGAAGCAAAGGAATAGGACTGGGCACAGAGTGAAGTTGGGCTGTGATGCAGTCACAAAAAAGCCCTCATCCCATTCCATAGAGAGCTCTGGGGTTTGAAGAGCCCTGAAGCATTGTTCCTAATTGGGGCAATGGGGCTGAGCTTTTATGACCATGCAGCAATGACCCATTAGGCTCAGGGCTGCCCTTAAGGAAGGCGTGTGGCATTGAGCAAGGCAACTCTCTTCAGCTGTGGGCAGCCTCTGGGGCTGGACTCAGCCATATGCTGTCAATTGTCAACACTCTTAGTAGCTGGGGGAATGAGTGCTTTGATCCTGGGAGTGGGGAGACAGAATTTGGCTGGGGCATCACAGCATCCATGCCAATCCATGCCTCATGTTGCTCAGATCCACTCCTTTGGTGTGTGTCCTAAAAGCAGATCTTTTAGGATTCTAGTGGACCTCTTTTTCTAGAGAAACTTAAAAGAGGAAGGTTAATGCTGTAAACTAATGTGTTGCCTGCTGCACCTGATCCCAAGGACAAAACAGATACTCAGCATCTTCTTCGTCTCCTATCACTCCCCTCAGTCTCAGCTACTGCCTCTGCAGGTTTAGATAGCTTACCTGGTGAGGGTGCCCAGACCTTCATATCCGAGGGATTTGAACTCTTGTTCCTCTGCCCTTCTCAGGCAATGACTCCTACACTTACCTATTTATCATCAAAACTGGGCAAAAAGTACCAAGAAACACTCAAATGGATCACCTGGGTGCCAAACATATTCTTCCCTGCCCCCATTGTGTAACACCGGTGCTACCTCTTCCTGATAGTCAGGATCAATGACTCTTGCCAGGATCCTGAAGGGACTAGAAAGAAAGATGTGGCTTAACATTTAATGGGATTCTTGCTGTGTCCCTTGGTGGAAGCATTTTCCCCTCTGTGAGCCAACACTGCTAAGCCTCTAGAAACCAGGGCTGTGAAAATGAAGCACAAATTCCCCAAGTGAATAACTGAGAGTGATGATAAGGGGGCTATTCCTACACAAACCCCTTGGTTCCTAGACCTGCGTATTTGACCTACTGGGGACATTACACCATCTCCATAGCAGATTGGGCTTTTCTGTCTTGCCACTTACTATGATAATTGTGCCAACCTTGCTTTTCACAGGTAAATCCTGAAACCTGGCCTCTATTTTTGAGATTTTATCATCCCTATTGTTATTGCGATCTTATCATTCCTATTGTTACTATGATAATTGCACCTCCCTTGCTTCTCATAGTTAAATGCTGAAACCTGGCCTCTATTTTTGATATCTAATCATCCCTATTGTTATTAGGAGCCCAAATCTCCCAGCATTAACTCTGGTCTATAGAGAGTGGCCATCACTGAGCTTCTCCGTGATGATGGTCTTTTTGTCAGTGTGTTCCTTATTGCTCTGGCAAACGAAGTGTTTCCGGAGCCCACCTGCAGAACAGAGTCTTCTGGTGGATTTACCAGCCTCACATACTTTATTCATTCTGGTATGCACAGTTCTCTGAGCCATCCAGTCTCTCCTTTCAATGTCTTCTGTAGTAACTCAGGTATTTCCACTTCACTTCTATGGGTTATAGCCCTCTCCAACCTTCTAAGAGTCACCGGGAGGTGTGTTAACACTGCCTCCCAGGGTCCTAGACAGGGAGATTGCTGCCATACCTATAAACTCTCCCTCATCCACTTGTAAGATCGGTCTCCCCTTGATCCAGCACTCTCAGAGTCCAGGCCCACACATACTCTCCCAGGTTCTGTACTTGTGGGTTAGGTCCTACAGCTTCTCTGAAATCTAGTTTCTTTCTTCCCTGAATAGGCTCAGTACTTTCCTGGCAAAGATGTGTTTTGATTTAATTCTATCTTTTTTTGTCTGGTGGCCAAAAGGTGGGTAAGGAGGGAGGTCATGTGTTCACTTGAAGGGTAATGGTCTCTACATTGTCTACAAGCAAGGGGGAAGCACTGGCCTCTAAGAGGGAGTGGGGGGCTACCTCTGCCAGCCCAAAGAATTCAAGGGAATCTGGACACTCAAGATTTTGAAGTGCATCAACTCAGATGTCCTCCTGCCATAACACAGTCCATTTCTTCCCGGTTGGGACTCATCCTTGGTGGAATAGCCCTGTCTGGGTCTAGAAGCTCTACTTCTCTTATAATTAAATCCTGGGCCTGATCCTCAGCTCTTTCTATTCCAGATCTCAGGAGATGAAAATTTCTTTCTATGCTGCTAAATATTTACTCTCAGCCTTTCATTATCTTTCTCAAAAGCATCAATAACTCTCAGATACACCCATCCAACTTCATTCTCTTTATGACTCCATATTACCCAAACACCCGACCCACCACAATATTCCTTGCATGTATATACCTTTCCAGTTCACCATGATGACAATTTTCACGACTGTACTGCTACTTTGTGCCTGGAGCCATCTCTATTTCATCTACCACCAATGATGGCGTTCTTATTGCCAGTTCAAAATGCAGCTGAAAATTTTCCCATTAATATTTACATTCTTGGCTACTCCAAGAACCAACTGCTGCAGGTCGGGTTTCCTGGGAAGCAGACTTGGAGATGGACATCAGCAAATAGGAACTGGGGAGCATTCTTGGAATAAATACCTTGACGGACGTGAAGGAACCGAATAGGCTAGAGGAAGAAGTTGGCGTGTTGAAGCAAAGGTCTCAGCTAATCCCAGGTGGAGCTTTGGAGCTTGGATGGACTTGCAGAGTAATTCTGACCTGGGGCAAAGAGGCTGGCTTGACTCCTCTGCATTCACTACTCATTGGAGGCAGACTGCCCTCAGGAAGGCATTGTGACTTCGGATGTGCTCAACTCCTCAAGAAAGTTTGAAGTCAAAGAGCAGAAGTAAAAGGGAGCCACAGCCTGAGGAAGCAGTATGAACAAGGATATATTTCTTTAAATGAAGGAGACTTTAGTCCTTTTTAGGCAAAAGGGAAGGGAGTTTTTCAGGCACTGGGAGGACTATGGCCTGGCTATGCGTGGAGGCAGAGAAGGTGATAAAGAAGAGAAACATACACACTCGCGGCTTTGCTGAGAACTGGTGACACCATGAGAGAAGCAGCCCTGCAAACGATGGGCCACTCAGGACAACAGTTCCGTGTACAAGTGCAGATGTGTGTGTTTAAAAGTTACTCATTAAACAACCATGAGAATGGAGAAGTATGCCTCCAACTCATAAAGATGGGGAGATCTTGAAGGGAACCAGACCTGGAGAAGGATCTATGCTTTGAGAACAACTGCAATTAAAAAAAACTTGTTGAATTTATTTAATCAGTATTCCCCAAACTTCTATGACCACAAAAATTTTCATTTTAGGGGAATGCCTATTGACATATCTCAGAACATTCCTCAAAACACAGTTTAGAAAATGATAAGCCCAGTAATAACCTCAAGACCTTAATCAATCTCTTGATGGCCAATTTATAATCAGGATCAAAATGGAATGAAATAGAATGATTAAAAAAAAAAACAACCTTTTTTATTCAATGATGCTTCCATTTGGAGGACATTTACTGAGTATCTACTATGTACTAAACCCTGTTCTGGGTCCTAAGGACACAGGGGTGACAAAGTCAAATGCCCTGTCCTCAAGGAGCTGGCCACCCGCAAGGGGACCCAGAGGGTCTGGAAGTAAATAGTCTCATACCGAGCAGCAGGTTTCTTGACAGGGAGGAAGTTGCCTGGTGACTAAGCCAGAGCCTATGCTTGTCCAGACATGGTCTGGACACCTGAGGAAGGAGGAAGGCAGGAACCAGGCATGGAGAGACATAAGATTGTAGGGGGAGGCCAGGATTTGGGGTAAGGATTTACCTGGACTGACTCTGCCATTCCCGGTCATGCCGTCTTGGCCCAGGCTGGTCTTTTCATCTCTCTGAGCTTCTGTCTCATTTGCAGAATGAGCATAGTAATCATTCACACCTCACAGCATCTCTCTTAGGATTACACAGGAGAAAGCGATGTAAAAAAATTACACCAACAGTAAAGCACTCCACCAAGAGAGATCTCATGACTGACATTTCTTCACAAAGTATATTTCAAAGAAAGCTAAACAAACTCCCCCAAACTTTCCACTCTCAGGGCTATTTTTATTTTGTGATTTTCCAAGCCTCAAAATGAAATTGAAATGTAAAAAAACCATAAGTGGCTGCTTTTTATATGGTAGTTTATAAGAGTCAGGATGAAATAGAAATCATGATAGCACAAGGCCCCTAGTTTACATTCTCAGAGGGAGGCTGAGAGCTGGGAGCGCTGATGACTTTGGGGAGGGCAGCTGAAATCACTAACGCCAGCCTGGCTCTAACCAGCCTGTGTAGTTTTAAGTGGTCTAATCAGCCCTGCTTTTCACAAACACAAATAAATAAAAATTGACATTACATCGGGCAACAACATGGCATGCCCTGTGCAATTAGAACCAGCTGAGTTTATGCACCCCACGGTTTACAGAGAAGGCAGCCATGCACTGCACTCTGGGGACAGATGTCTATGTGGCTTCTTAACACATATGTTCCAGCACAACGGTTCCCAACCCCTTGGGGGTGGGGGGTGCAGAGTTCTTTCAGATGGCTCCATGGATGCATACGTTATAACAGCCATGTCAACAGACTGGTTAAATCCTGGCTTCCATATAGACGTGGGCGTAATTCTCAAGTGTGCCTCCATCTCCTGGAGGCTTTGTTCCTTAGTTATTTTCTCAATTAACAGATACTAAAAGCACCAGAACTGTGACGTGGGGGTGAAGTCTTTTACGTTAAGAAACAGCTCTCATGCTCAAAGGGGTTGTATCCCATTGTTCTAACGTGACAAAACCCCAGAATGTATTAAAATCAAGTTTGAGAATGCTGTGGCCACATGGAGAAAAGGAACCACGGGGGTTTGAGAAAGAACAGCAGACAAAACCTGCTCTGGAAGCTCCACAGCCTGGACCTGCTCTTGGAGTCAAAAGAGTACTCTGCTCGACGATTTCTCTCACCCGGTCACCCAGTCCCTGGTTTTCCAGCCTTGCCTCCCTCCAGAGAGGGGCTGTACACTCCCCAGAGAGGTGGGGAGTGACGTTGCTAAAGTACAAATCTAAATGTGACATTCCCAAGCTCTAGGAACTGCCCACTGCCCTGGGCACAAAGCCCAAACTCTTTTTTTTTTTTTTTTTTGAGACGGAGTCTGGCTCTGTAGCCCAGGCTGGAGTGCAATGGCACAGTCTCGGCTCACTGCAACCTCTGCCTCCCAGGTTCAAACGATTCTCTTGCCTCAGCCTCCCGAGTAGCTGGGACTACAGGTACATGTCACCATACCCAGCTAATTTTTGGGGTTTTTTGTTTTTTGTTTTTTTAGTAGAGACGGGGTTTAACCATGTGGGCCAGGCTGGTCTCGAACTTCTGACCTCAGGTGATCCACCTGCCTCAGCCTCCCAAAGTGCTGGGATTACAGGCGTGAGCCACCGTGCCTGGCCAGCCCAAACTCTTTCAAGTGCTCACAAGGCTCTAGGCAAGACCCAGCCCACCTCCTTTCCTCTCTAATTTCATCTCCTGCCCCGCTCTCCCACTCCAGCCCCCCTGCTCTCTGCCTTCTTTGAATCCATCCACCCCTAGCCTGGCCTCTGCATTTACACACATGTATACCTTCAGCCCGGAACACTTTCTCCCTCCTCACCTTTGCCTGAATAACTTCAGCTCTCTGAAGTTATTATCTGAAATTATCTGAATAATTTCAGATCTTGTTTTAGAGGACACATATTATACCTTGGGAAGGTTTGCCAGAGTTTTCGCCAAGACTGAGATTGGAAGGAGTTGCCCCTCCTGTGGCTACAGCTCCCTGTAGTAGTTTCACGGGAGCATGAACTAGGGCTGATTCTCTAACCATTTCTCCATCGCCAGACCTTAAGCTTCACGAGGGCCAGGCTGAGCTCTGTTGGCTGACATATCTCTCTGTAAGGAGCTCAATACGCAGCTGCTGAGTGAATGTGTTCAGTGAGCATCTTTCCCACTGTGTGATCTGATGAGTGATGTTTTAGACAGAGGAACCTCTAGGCATTGCCCACCGCATCACCCCACATAGCTAAACACTTATCCTGCAAGCACAGATCGTTTTCGGCACAGGTACCAGTTGTTGTTGAAGAACACAGCAAAGGCCCTCAGGAAGTTCTGGCATTGGTTTACAAGTGCTCAGAGAAAGAGATGCTTGAATTGAGAGTAAAAACAAGAGAGAAAAGAGTTAACTCAATGGAAAAGATAGAAGAAAGAGACAGGAAAGCACTCACAACTTCTTCCCCGCCCCCTCACATCTGAATCATTTCCTGACCAGAAAACTATTTCTTAATTTTTACTTTTAATTATTTTATTATTTCTTATTTTTGTGGGTACATAGTAGGTGTATATATTTATGAGGTACATGAGATACTTCAATACAGGCATGCAATGTTTAATAATCACTTTATGGAAAAGGGGGTATCCATCCCCCCAAGTATTTATGTCTTGTGTTAAGATGCCTGGGTTCTGGTTATGATCTCCTCTCTAACTAGTTGGGGACACTGGGCAAGTCACTTAACCTCTCTGAACTTCAGTTTCCTCATCTGTGTACTCTTTTTGTTATTCTAAATGTTCTCTTTTTTGTTATTTATACTCTTTTTGTTATTTCTAATGTTCAATGAAATTATTATTGACTACAGTCACCCTGTTGTGCTATCAAATACTAGGTCTTATTATTCTTTCTAACTATTTTTATTTTGATACAAGTCTTTCAGGCCTGTCTTAAAGTCATAGGATGCTAAGGGCTAAAAAGGCCCAGAGAGAGCAGTAAGTTGCCCAAATTTGCCCAACTAGAGAGGGGCAGAATTCAAACGAGAACCCGGGTTTCTGATGCCAAGCTGCCTCCTCTCCGCAGAACGCCGTGGTGCTTAGGCCCGCGTGCACACTTCTCTGGAGAGATTGCGCCAAGCCCCAGAAGTAGCATGTGTGCCCTTCAGCCTGAGACTGCCTTGGTAAATACATATTGCTTCCTGGCTTGCAAAGCAAATATTTACTCAAAACCCACATAGCACGGTGCATAAGTTCCTGACAGCCCCAGGCAGTTTCTAACTCACTTATCATTTATTTTTAATTTGTTTTTTAGTGCATGTATTTTCTGCATTAGACTTGGAATAAACAGAGTTCAGAGTAGACGCTGGACAAAATGAAAAGTGGTTTGTACTAAAAAGCACTAGTCTCTGCCTATTATCTCTAAATTCCAATTTCTGAGAAGTCTGTGAGCAGAATCAATCAAGCTTAAATGGAGTCAGTGCTCCATTTAAAGGCAGTCTTTAAGGCAACACAACATGATGTCCTTTGGGAAATGGGCTGAAGAATTAAGGAGTCACAAATGGCTCACATCATTTGCATAATATTGAGATTCAAGATATCTGGGTTCTGGTTATGACCTTCTCTCTAACTAGTCAGTGACCCTGGGAAAGTCACTTAGCCTCTCTGAATTTCAGTTTCCTCATCTGTGTAAAGTGATTAATGATAGCTTTCTATCTAATTCACTATATATGGACAACAGGCCAAATTGAAGGTCAAGTCCCACATCTATTGACCAAGTATTAAAGGCCTACTAGGGGCCTAGCTGTTTTATGAACTGAGCAGACGGCAGTGAAAAAAATGAAAATGAAAACCTGTCTTCATGGAGCTTGATTTTGTAGGAGACAGACAGACGGTAAACAAAAAATAAGTAGTAATAGGTCTGAAACTAAGTTGTAAGAAGAAAAATCACCATGATAAGGGAATAGTAGTTTGTAGGGGGTGCCGTTTTATAAAGAATGGTCAGTGAGACACTCTCTGATGAGTCCTGAAGGAGATGGGGGAAGAAAGAGTTCCCAGGCAAGAGGAGGAGTGGAAACAAAGGCTCCAGGGGTAATGCTTAGAGTGTTCAAGTTGGGAAGACCATGGTGGCTGGTGCAGAGTGAGTGGAGAAGGATGGAGATGGAGTCAAGAAGGATGGATGGGCCGGGAGTGGTGGCTCACGCCTGTAATCCCAGCACTTTGGGAGGCCGAAGCAGGCAGATCATTTGAGGTCAGGAGTTCAAGACCAGCCTGGCCAACATGGTGGAACCCCATCTCTACTAAAACTACAAAAATCAGCCAGGTGTGCCGGCACATGCCTATAATCCCTGCTACTCGGGAGACTAAGGCAGGAGAATCACTCGAGCTCAGGAGGTGGAGGTTGCAGTGAGCCGAGATCATACCGCTGCACTCCAGCCTGGGCGACAGAGCGAGACTCTGTCTCAAAAAACAAAAACAAAAACAAAAAAGAAGGAAGGATAGAGTTCCTAAAATGTAGTGCGCACATGTGCACAAGCATCCCTGGATGTCCTGGGAAAGGTGATCTAGAGATCCCCCATTGTCATAAACACTGGCCTGGAGTCTTGCCTATCCAAAGAGTTCCCTAGATCACAATAAACACCACTCCAACTTGACTCAAGAATGTGGAAGGCTCCCTGGTTGACCACAAACATATTCCCATCCACATCAGCTCAGCACATATAAATTACATGGTAGAAGTTTTGTCAGACTTTTAGTCCTTCTTTAGGTCAAACTACTATGCTTTAGAATATTTCCTCTGCAGAGCTGGAGAACATTAATTTGGACATTGTTAGAAAGAGACATGAAGGAGAGGGCAGGCCAGCCACAACTGCCTTCATTCATGAGCAGGCTTTAGTTCTTTATGTGAAGTCTGCCAGAGGTTCCCAGCCTTGACCCATATCTGCCAGTACCTTGCCTGACTGCATTGTGCTATTTCCAAGAATAAGTATGCTGGGCATGAGTCTTGATCATAACCTGAGAATGAGGCCTTACCCACTGTGTCTCTACAAGCCTGAATGATCTCAGAATGATCATAGCCTGAGAACTCCTGCCAGGCAGGTTGGAGCCATCAGCAGGCCCACATGGGCCAGGGAAGCAAGGCAGGATCCCACGTCTGGTGGGCAGGCAGTTAAGGTGGGCACTGTAGAAGTGATGGCACTTGCCTATCCAAGGCTCCACTGTGACAAGGGAAGGCCTAAGCCTGGTCCAGAGAGCGCTAAGCCAGGCTTGAGGGGAAGGGAATCAAACTTGTATATTACGTACCTACTGCTTTCTGGGCAGTTGGTTAGGCTTTTTTCATGCACAATCTCATTAAATAAATCTTCACTAACCTGCAAAATAGTATTACTGTTCTATAGAAGAGGATACTGAAGCCCAGAGAGGTTGAATGAATTGCCCATGGCCACATAGCTACTAGGTGGTAAATGGGGACTTAGAACCCACTGACTGCAAAGCCTGGACTTTCAATTGCTTTGAAATGAGTTGCCTTATCATGAGACGGGAGACAGTCCTGCCTGGATTTGGGTAGTTGAGGACATTCATCCTTCTTGTCATCTCAGGAGGCTGGAGAGATGGCCAGATTTTCCAGATGACTTGGGGTTTAGGTCGGGGGGGAGGGTCCATGTTCCTTGAGGGCTCCATGGATCTGCCCTTTGAATGGGATGCCTGTCTCCTTTGCCATCAGAACTCTTATCCTTAAGGGCCCAGCTGCCTTCTACAGTCTGGGCAGGACTCCTGGCACTAGGAGACCCTACTCGCTTCCCATCCACCCAACGCCTTGCTATCCAGCACTGCCTCTACTGCCCCACACCAGGCTGAGTGAGTCAGAGATGTCGGCCTCAGCCCCTGTGTCTCCACAGGCCTGAAACACTGACTTGTGTTAGAACTGACTGCCTCTGCTTCCTTCCTTCTCCTTCTTGGGCTTGTTGGCACTCACTCTCATTCACAGGCACCCTGGCTCATGAAATATCATCTGCAAATATGGGAATCTCTGCAACAGCCCCACATTGTTGATGGCTCTGGAGTTGTTTATAAAAATATCCTTGGCATTCCCTGCCCGATGCGGTTTCGCGTCATGCTGCGCTTGCAGGCGAGCTTCGCCAGCCTGATGAAGAGTCCTTTATTTGACCTTTAGGAAAGTTATGACTCACATCACCAGCTTTCCTTCCCCTTCTAGAGTGCATGTTATCCATAAAAAGCGTCATTATAAAGGTGTTGGAGAAGATTAACCCTAGTCCTGGGTTTTAAACGTTCTCTGTAGGACACAGTCGAATCAGCAGTACCTTGTGACCCTAGGAACTAGTTAGCTTAAATGGGGAGTTGTTAGCTCAGTCAGTAACATGTCCATTCATCTTCGGACTTGCTAGTTTAGCAAGGGGCTGGATGGCTCAGGGAGGATCTGGTTAGACAAATCATGGGCTGGTTATCTCATATTTGGATTGGAAATTGTAGTTGGTTAATGTACTTGTAGAATCATTAACTCAACTTGTTATAGTGCTGGGCTTTGAAAGAAAAACTCTGATATTTCTTTCCCTGAGAGGAAGGCGTATAATTCTGCCAGATTCACTAACTACAGACTTCAGGTCTAACCCCAGCTGGCAAATATACCAGTGCAAAGAGTATGAATGGATCCCTGCAGTATATCAGCATCATAGGAAGACCAGCTCTAAGCATAAGCCCAACCTTTAGCTCATATCTAGGACATTAGGTCTATGTTGTCTTTGAACCTCAAGCAGGGTACCAGTAGAGAGAATAGTGAGGACCAAATGAGATCATGTTCACCTACGTACTTATTCAGTGATGTTTCTGAGTATCCACTATTGCCCAGACATTGTGCAAGGCACTGGGCACTGAGGACACAGACAAGATGGTATTGTGCACACTGTTTGATGATGCCTCCTAGCCTCCCTTGCAGTTAAGATTCGTCATGTGACTGGAGTTTGGCCAATAAAACATAAGCAAAAGTGATGTGCAACACCTCCAGGAGTGGCCTATAAAATCTCCTACACAATCCTCCACGTTTTCTTTCTTCCTGCTTTTGCCAGCAGATGAAGAAGGTTCAGAAAAGGACTTTGAAGCCCCACAAAATGAGGGAGCCATAAAATGGATGGATCCTTGATCCTTATCACTGCATGGAGCAGAGGCTCCTGCCAACCCTACGTTGTCTGGACTTGATATGAAAAGAAATAAATTTTCATTATAGTAAGCCACTAAAACTTGGGGATTGTTTGTTGCAGCATTTAACCTGTCCTGACCAATGCACGGCCCTTCACCTTTTGCTCCCTGCACTCTCTGCAGACCTTACCTTTTTCTGTTCCAAGAAAGACCATCAGAGAGTCCTTCATCTTCCTTCTGCTGCATCCTTGACTTGTCTATTTGTCTTCTCCCTTGCATTCTCCATCCCCACCACCCACCAGGATGAATCCATCTACCTGGGTCCTTGACCTCATCCTTCTATCGCTTTGTATTCTGTTGACTGTACTCTGCCTAAAAAAATACATTCAACTTTCTTCTCTCCTTAAATACAAGAGAGTCCCATTCAGTGTTTGAGTAGCTGAGATAAATCATCCTCCTTATCATCCCAGGAGTCTGGAGAGATGGAGAGATACCCAGATTCCCCAGATAGATATGGGGTTCAGGCAGAGGTCCATATCTCCCTAGAGCTCCCTTGATCTGGCCTTTTGAAGGGGATACCTATCACCTAAAATAAACCATGTGGATAAAATTTTTAAAAAAGAAATAAAGTATGTGGAAGGTGTTTATCAATTTGAATCCTCCTAAAGCAACTGACCTATTTGCCTCTAACCCTTTGTGTCTTAGTCCAGTTGGGCTTCTATATCAAAATATCATAACCGAGTAGCTTATAAACAACAAGAATTTATTTCTTACAGTTCTGGAGGCTGAAAAAGTCCAAGATCAAGGCAGATTCAGTGTCTGGTGGGGGCCCAGTTTTTGGCTCATAGACAGCACCTTCCACATGGCAGAAGGGGCAAGAGGTCTGTCTCAGGCTTTTTTTTTTTTAAGATGGAGTTTTGCTCTTTCACCCATGCTGGAGTGAAGTGGTGCTATCTCGGCTCACTGCAACCTCTGCTCCCCTGGGTTCAAGTGATTCTCCTGCCTCAGCCTCCCAAGTAGCTGGGATTACAGGCGTAAGCTACCGCGCCCAGCCTCAGGCTTCTTTTATAAGGGCACTAATTTCATCCATGAGGGTTCCAACCTCATGACCCAATCACCTCCCAAACACCCCACCTCCTAATACCATCACCTTAGGGTTGGGGATGTCAACATATGAATTTGGGGGCACAGAAACAAGCACTTCACAAGTTAATTTCTGATGAATAGGTCAGAGTTACTCTTTCTGCCTTACCACTCATTGACACCTTAGCCCACAGCAATCTGGCTTCCTCTCCCACTGCTGTCATGATACTTCTCATTCAAAGATCACTAGTGATCTCTGTCAAGTCCAGGGGACCGTTCACAGGCTTTTTCCAGCTTAATCTTTCAGAAGTTCCTGACACCTGACCAGCCTCTCCTCTACACCCTTGTGCAATGTTTTCAGCCCTTCTCTCTCCTGGTTCTTTCTGCTGCCTCTAAATGGAGGAGTGCCCCCATATTCTGCTCTCAGCCAACTCTTTTCTCTCTAAATTTGCTTATTTGGCAAATAGGGCTATTATTGCTACTACTAATAAAAACTAACATCTATGGAATACGTATCTGAGACAAGTGCCAAGCATACCACATGCATTATCCTGCCTAACCCTAACAAAAACTCTATGAGGTTAGTGGTGTCATAATCCCATTATAAAGATGAGAAAGGCTAGGCAAAAAGCAGGGTTAAGTAAGTTGTGCGATGCCACATGGCTGGCATGCGTTGGAGCTAGACAAGGCCAGTGCCTGCCCATAGTGTGCCCTTTTTCAAATATGAAATCACCATTCCCATCCACTTCCAAAAAGGGCACCCTATGGGCAGGCACCAGCTTTCCTCTGGGCAGGTGCAGCCCCATTTCAGAGTACTTGGTTTGGTAAGCAGAGGGAGCATTTAGCCCCACTCATCTCCTTAACCAAGCCCCCTACTGCAAGGCACAAAGTACAAGAGTGTACAAGGCACTCATGGAGCCAGAATTCAAACCCTGGCCTCTCTAACTCCAGAGACACCGTATCTCACCAATCCCCTATGCCCCTACCTCACAGCATGTTGTGAGGATTAAAACTAAACAGATCATGAATGTAGAGCACTTGGCTCAGAATTTGATGTGTAAGAAGTACATGATATAAAATAGTCACTATTATTGTCATATTATTCATATCACCATTCACATTCACTTCTAAGGCTTCAACAAACTCATTCACCAAATGTGTAATTATTGCTCATGTGCCAAGCAGTATGCCAGGTGCTGAGGTTTCAGAGAAGAATAAAACACTGTTCCTGCCTCATTGTATTGAAAATCTAGCAGGAAAGAAAGCCACGCAAACAATGAACTGAAAAAATGCCAAGCACAGTAACCAGAGGTGATACAAAGTGCTGTGTGAGCACAGAGAAAGCATTACACCAGTCTGGGTTAGGGACAAGGACCAAGCACATTTGGTGACGGCTTCAGAAGAGAAGAGAAATTTTAAAGGAGTCTGGGTCGTTAGATGCTGGCCAGTCTAGATGACTTGGAGGGAAATCTAGAGAGAGGAAACTGCAGGAACAAAAGCAAGGCATGGCAATAAGGAAGGACATGGTTTATGTGGCCTGGAGTTTGCGCTTGTCAACCAGAAGTCATTGAAAGTACTAAGCAGGGCTGGGATGCAGTCAGATCTTCGTTTTAGAAAGAAAGCCCTGGCATCCAGACCAGTGTTTTGCACATAGTTGGAGCTTAGTAAATGTTTAGAAAAATGGATGAATGAATGAATGGCTTGAAGGAAACCTAGCCTCCATGGTGTAAGCACTGAAGACATTCACACATCAATTTTAAAGTCCTCTGGGGTTGCATAAACATGTGTGCTCACACTGCACTGTGGGAACAAACCTGTATTTACAGAATGTTAGCGCTGAAAGAGTCCCTGATGAGGAACCACTCCTGTCTAACTCTACCAACCCAGAAGCTGAGGCCCAGAGAGGGAAGTGGCTTGCTGAAGTGATTCATCTCACGACCCAGTCTCAATTTTGGCTGCTGCAAGTGTGACCATCCTTAAGTCTAATGGCCTTCCTAAGTTTCTGATTTGATCAGGTGCTTCCTTTAGGGATTCTGTTTTTTCTCGAACACACATCTTTCATATTTCTATCTCCATAACTTGCTTATATGCCTGGGCCCCTGCTAGAATGCCTGCTTCTGTATTCTTTCCAAAGATGATTCATCCTGCAAGCCTTTTTTCCTCCAAGAAGCCTGCCCTGACTACCCTGGCATAAGAGGTCTTTACTTTCACTAGCAGCAGTTCTTGAATACTTACTGTATGCTAAGAACTGTGCTTGGCAATTTACATTCATGCATTATTTATATGTAACAAATGTAAAATATGTTTACATTTATTACTTAATCTTTACAAGAGGCCTATTAAATGTGGGCTATTGTTATCCCCAGTTTACAGAAAAGGGAATGAAATCCCCATCAATATGAGAGCTAGTCATGTACTACACAGTGGGTTAAATTCTTTCCGTGGATTATCTAGATTATCCTCACCACAACCCCACTAAGTTGGTACTGTTACTATCATTTTCACTGAACTGACAAGAAACTCGAGGCTCAGGATGGTGAACTTATTCAAATTCTCACAGAGATTAGGTCACGCATCCAGGATCAAACCCAGCCCCACTGGCTTCCCAGTGAGGATGATGACTTGCCCAGGGTCATCCCCAAGTACAGGTGGTACCCCCTGATCTGAAAGCCCATGCTTCACCTCCTGCTCTAGACAGCCTTCCATCACCCAACTGTCCATCCAAACCACCACTCACTTGGTTCTTTTTCTTGGTTGGTTTTTTGTTGTTGTTGTTTGAGGCAGAGTCTCACTGTGTCGCTCAGGCTGGAGTGCAGTAGCACGATCTCTGCTCACTGCAACTTCTGCCTCCCGGGTTCAAGCAATTCTCCTGCCTTAGCCTCCCGAGTAGCTGGGATTACAGGCACCCACCACCATGCCTGGCTAATTTTTGTATTTTTAGTAGAGATGGGGCTTTGCCATGTTGGCGAGGCTGGTCTCGAACTCTAGACCTCAAGTGATCCACCTGCCTCGGTCTCCCAAAGTGCTGGGATTACAGGTATAAGTCACCATGCCTGGCCCTCATATTATTTCATTAATGAATTATTCTTTACCCTTTAGATGGTATTCATTCATTTGTGTGTTGATTCATTGACTCTGTAAATATGCTTAGAACTTATGCTAAATGCCAGCTCTTTGAAAGGTGTTTGATGAACAAGTCAAAATGGTCTCTGGTCTCACAGAGTTTGCAATATGTTGGAGTACCTTTTAAGTGGCAATCCTCATATTATTTATCTCTCTTTTTTTTTTTTTTTTTTTTTTTTTTTTGAGTCAGTCTCGGTCCATCACCATATTGGCTAGGCTGGTCTTGAACTCCTGACCTCAAGTGATCCACCAACCTTGGCCTCCCAAAGTGCTGGGATTACAGGTGTGAGCCACCGTGCCAGGCCCTTTACTTGTTATTAAATAGCATGTTTGTTCCCATGTTTTTCTTCTCTAGCTGGATTGCAATTTCCTTCTGAACAGAAAATGTGCCTTCGAAACCTCAGTATCCCAACACATGAGTGCTTATGCAGTATTGATTAATTGGTTGATTAACAAGATGACTCAACTACAGAAATAATTTTGCATTTTTTTTGAGTATGGAGGTGTTTGTATAAACCAGCAGCCCAAAGTTACACTGCAGAAATGGTGATTGCAAATCCCATTTACTTTTCATACCTTATAAAGTACAGTCCAAAATAAAAATGTCGTGTGCTTAAAAGAAAAAAAAAAACTTGAAATTCATATTTCTCTTGAAGGGTTACCTTTTTTAAACACCCCTGAGTCCCTAGAACGCCACCAAGTAGTTGCTCTATAAACACTGTTAATCAATTGGTGCATAGAGACACATTATATCTTAACAGTGAGGAATATTTTTGTTAGGTTTTTGGTCCCCTAGACTTTTATTATAGCCTAAGTCCCATTGATTTTACAGTGGACCTGATTTCTTTATGTGAATTTCCTTCCTTACTAACATAAGGGCCTACTCCCTGAGAACAGATTGTAAAGTTTTGAAATAGCTTTGTACAAGGAAAAAAAAAAAAAAGAAAGAAAGAAAAGATTTTACTGCCAGACTATTTTTTCAGCTCTTACCTCAGAAGTTAGATGTTGCCTGTTGGTTTCCTTCACTAAGGACCAGCTTTAATCCATCGTGTTGTCGCCTTCTACTGGTGACAAATGGAAGGTGACTTGTTCTATACGGCTAGGATGCAGAGGCTTTTTCCCTTGAAAATATTCAGTTGCTTTTGTAGCTAAGAACATTTTGTTTTCAACCGTAAATCTACCAGCCAGTGGCAGGCTCGGTTTACTCACCTAAATAAAAATCTTTCCCCAATTCTCAGGGCCCTCCAGGACTAATTTTACAGCAACTCTTACTTTCATTGTATCATATTCATATCCTACAATTTCACTCCATCAGAGCTTCTCCTAAGGAACTCTATTTTTCATCATTGTTTCCTCTGCACCTAGCACAGGTCTGGAGACAGAGTAGTTACACAATAAATGTTCATTGAATACATGTATGTGGAAATTAATTAAAGCATGAAAGGAAGGGAGCTCCAGAGGGAGATTTTCTTTTAATTTTTTTTTTTGTTTGAGACGAGGTCTCACTATGTTGCCCAAGCTGGTCTCAAACTCCTGAGCTCAAGCAATCCATCCGCCTTGGCCTCCCAAACAAACTGCTAGGATTACAGGCATGAACCACCGTGCTTGGCCAAGAGAGGGAGATTTTCTATATGTCTCTTAGCTCGTGGCAAACTGCGGAAAGCCACATTTGGTTTCATCATCAAGAAGTGCTTCCGAATTTTCATCAGCAGATTCTAAAAGCAGGGTAAAAACTATTTTTTTCCCTTTTCCTCTTTTTCCTGTAGCTGAGCAGAATTAAATGCCTGACATTGTTTAAATCAAGGTCATTAGGCTCTCAGCCTCTCAGCCTGTGCTTTTCACTTTTTTCTTTGAAGTTCTTGGTAATTGCAGGGCAGCTGATTTTTTTTTTTTTTTTTCTAGAAAGCAGAATCAAAGAAACTAGTCATGCATAGCTGTGATGGACATTTGCAGGTTGTACTGTCTAGCATCAATCTTCCTTTCCATTAGGGGAACACCTGTTGTGGGTAGCTTGAAGGAGACAGTACCTTGCCTCCTTCTCCTGGTCTCCTGGCAGCCATGAACCTGGCATGTAAGCCAACATCAGCCAATTGAATACTCTTTGACTCATGAGGGGATGGTGAAACTTGAAAGGTCATTACAGTTATTTTATAGTAGCAGTTTTGGGGGTGAAGGGCACAGACCCAGGAATAAGCTTGGCTGGAAAGTCCATGCTTCCATCAGGAGGCCATGCCCCAGACATAGCACCTTCCAGACAGTGAAAGTTGGGGCTCCAGCGTCTTGGCCCTCTGGAGTTGTCTTGTGTAATGGTTAATATTGAGTGTCAACTTGATTGGATTGAAGGATGCAAAGTATTGTTCCTGGGTGTGTCTGTGACGGTGTTGCCAAAGGAGATTAACATTTGAGTCAGTGGACTGGGAAGGTCAAACCCACCTTAATCTGGGTGGCAAAATCTAATCAGCTGCCAGCGCAGCCAGAATAAAAGCAGGCAAAAGAACATGGAAAGATGAGACTGGTTTAGTCTTCTGGCCTACATCTTTCTCCTGCACTGAATGCTTCCTGCCCTCAAACATTGGACTCCAAGTTCTTCACCTTTGGGACTCGGACTGGTGTCCTTGCTCCTCTGCCTGCAGATGGTCTATTGTGAGACCTCACCTTGTGATCGTGTGAGTCAATACTCCTTAATAAGCTCTCCTTTATATATACATCTATCCTATTAGTTCTGTCCCCCTACAGAACCCTGACTAATACATCTTGGCTCTAGCCTCTGTTCCAAACATGGTCTTCCAGACTTTCTGGAAATTTTGTGAGCCTACATTGGAAGACTTTCCAATTAATTCCCCTTTTGACTCAACTAAACCAAAATCAGTTTCTGCTACTTGCATTACTTGCATCTGAAAAAAATTTAATGAATTTATAACGAGCAAAGGAAAAGAGAAGTCAAAAAAAAAGAGAAAGAGAAAAAGAATGAAAAAAAGGAAGGAAGGAAGAAAGGAAGGAAGGGAGGGAGGGAGATGAAAGAGAAAGATCCTGGAGTCTTCTGGTTGGCAACTGTGTGCCTATCATATACTCAATGTATAGTAGGCACTAAAGTTGGATCAAAGAAAAGTTCCTTTATGAAAAATATTAACATATTACAGGATGCTTGTTTGGTAGTCTCCTTACCCGATCCCCATCTCAGCTCTAGAGTTGAGTCAGATAAACTCAAATCACCTACTCAAAGCATGTGGTCCATCCAGCAGGAACCACCTGTGAACTTGGAGAAACGCTGAATCTCAAATGGTCCCCAGACTTACTGAATCAGAATCTGCACTTACACAAGGTCCCCAGTGGACATTACAGTTTGAGAAACACCATCTGTGAGACCATAATTACGTTGCTTACTTTCTCATGTCTCAGAGTTTTCATGTGTACAATGTAAAAAATAATAAGACCTAATTCATGTATATGGTAGAAGCATATGAAATTGTAAATATTAAACCATTTTGACCTATTCTAACCTACTACTTGTTTTTAGGATTCAATCAAACTTTCCATAGAAAGTGCTTATCTCAGTGCCTGGCACAAAGGTAAAATCGGAAAGCCTGGGACGTGGAGAAATGCCTGCACTTGGGTGCCCTGCTATTGTGTGTTGGGTTACCTCTCCAGCCTTCACTGTGGCCATTCTAAAATGGGTGCTGTTGTGGATTCATTCCTTTAGTGGAAAAATACAGGCTGCCTGTTGTGGCCAGGCACTGTGCTAGGGGCTGGTGATACCGCAGGGTGGCAGAGCTGCTATGCCCCCTCAGGTCTTCTCATTTTGGGGTGAACTGGCCCAACAGACTCTCAGCATCCTTATGTCTTTGCTTTAAGGCCTTTCTTTTTTTAAATGGAGGAAACCTGCTGTACCCATGTACAAGACAGAACAGACAAGTCTTAGAATTAACACCCCCAGGGCAGCTCTAGCTCCCCCACTCCTCAGGCAGGTAAACTCTAAGGCAGGTATTTGACATTAGCTCCCAGTGTGTCCCCAGTGGGGTTAAGCTCCAGCTTCCCAGATGGTGAGGTGATTAAAAAAATTCATTCTTCACTGGCCTCCTTCCGTTCCCTGCCTCGCCTCCCTACTCCCCTACAAGAGTTGCCTGAGACCACTTCCTAAATAAACCATTTGCACTAGAATCTTAGTCTTGGAGCCTGTCTGTGAGGAAGCCCCCCTCAAGATGAGCTACATTCCTGCCCTCAGAGGCACACCCTGGCTCCAATCATTTGCTGTGCTATCAGATATTATTTTCGAATTATTTACTTAACAGCTATTAAGTGGGGCTGGGGATTTCCTATGGACAAATGTCATAAGTAAATGCTGATTTCCTATGAATAAATACTATTTACAGAAATGACCCAATTACTACTTCTTGTTTACTGGCCAAAGCAGAATCTGTGTTCAGGAAAATTTGACAATATTTCCACCCTTTCTAGAGTTCTGGTTCCCTCTTGGGTTTTCCTTGCTGACTTCCTCAAGTGGACTTCTTAAACAGGCACTTTAAAAGGTTTTGAAAATTAGAAAGTTCCCAGCAAATAGCACGAACTATGCATTCATCCTGTGGTTTTTAGAACTTCAACAGATTATGTATGAGTCCTACACATACAGAATTTTTGAGTTTCACAAAAACTCAGCAGAGATTAGCCTGGGCCAGCAAGTGTGTGCTTCATTCCATTCCCACTGACGGTCGCCATCTCCCTCAGTGGGAGCAGAACCAGTTTACATCTTGTCAATTTAATCCCATGATGTCTCGGTCCCCTGTGTAACTCAGCATCCTGGCTGGCTGCTGCCTGGCTGTCCCTGTATTCACCTTCACCTGCCCTCTTGGTGCTGTCTGGGCTGCCTTCCCTTCAGCATTAAGAGACGCTGATAGACAAGAGCTTTGGGGCTCCACAGCCAGATGCCAAGCTGAGCCTTGCACGTGACTCCGACTTAGGACATGACTTCTGCAACCGCCTGCCTCTCCACCTGACCCTCATCCCTTCCCCAGACCCTGGGTGGCAGAATAAGAGTCTTGATAGAGAAACCCCCAAGACATGAGCAGACTTGCTGGAGACTAGGAGCAAGCAGGCATGTGGGACCCCTGGCCGGTTTGGGGCCTCCAGAACCTCCTGCAGAGCTTCCTCACTCCTTTTTTTCATGGCAACTGAAGGAAGTGAGTGAAATGCTGAATCCAATTTGAACTGACAACTACTTAAAGGGAATCTCCTATATCCCTAGTGCCATATGGATCTCCATGCAGGGAGAAAGATGTTTCAGATTCATAAGATGTAGTCTATGCATTTAAGGAATTCATAGGCTTCTTATTAGAGAAATGATTTAAACATATTAAATGATTAATTAACAACCTGAATCTGAGTCAGTTGCAGTACAGACCACTGGGTCAGTTTTTTGGAGATGGAAGGAGCAACACAGAGACAGACAAAATAACTTTTATTAAACATCTACTTCCTGCCATGTATTTCACGTTCAACTGCTCATTGAATCTTCCAATCACCTTTAAGACAGATATTATCATAATTACTACTCTAATTATTATTATTATTTCCATTTAACAAATGAGGAAACTAGAGACAGAATAAAACAATTTGGTTACACAGCCATTGAAGGGGCAGAGCTGGGATTTCAAGCCAAATCTGTCAAATTCTAAGTCTTGTGGATTTTTTTTTTCTCACTGCAGCCTTGACCTCCTGGGCTCAAGTGATCCTCCCACCTTAGCCTCCCCAGTAGCTAGGACCACAGGCACATGCCACCACACCCAGCTGATTTTTTTTTTTTTTTTTTTGTAAAGACAGCGTCTCACTATGTTGCTCAGGTGAGTCTCAAATTCCTGGGCTCAAGGATTCCTCCCTCCCACCTCAGCCTCCCAAAGTGCCTCACACAGATGTGAGCCACCACACCCAGCCTTGTGGTCCTAATATTACATCAAATCCAGATTTGGACTGAAATTATTTGGTTTAATGTAGGGAGAGAAAATTTCAATGCAGATGAGGAATCTGAATGGCATGTGAGAGCTGGTAATATTTGGACGGACAGAGAGGAGGAGGGGCGCTGTTCTGAGTGTGAGAAATAACATGAAAGGCAATGTGTCATGGAAATGGATGTGTGATGTCTGGCACCTAGAATAGGACCTGGTGCAGGGAAGATTGTAGGATGGATGGATGGACGGATGGGTGGATGGGTGGATAGATGGATGAAGAAGTGGATGAAAGGATGGATGGATGGATGGATGGATGGAAGGATGGATGGTGAATGGATGAATGGATGGGGGATGGATGGATGGAGGGTGGGTGGGTGAGCAGATAGATAGATGTGTGGATAATATGATGAGTGGATCAATGCATGGGTGAGTGGGTGGATGGCTGGCTGGATGGATGGTTGGATGGACAGATGGACAAATAGATAGATGAATGGATGGATGGATGAAGGAGTAGGTGAATGGATGGAGGGATGGATGTATAAATAAAGGAATGAATGATGAATATATATGGCATAATAGTCACTTATAAAACATAAGTACAAAAATAGTAGTGATTTTTGGCTGGGCACAGTGGCTCACACCTGTATTCCCAGCACTTTGGGAGGCCAAGGTGGGTGGATCACCTGAGGTCAGGAGTTCAAGACCAGCCTGGCCAACACAGCGAAACCCCATCTCTACTAAAAATACAAAATTAACCGGGTGTGGTGGCGTGCACCTGCAGTCCCAGCTACTTGAGAGGCTGAGACAGGAGAATCACTTGAACCCGGGAGGCAGAGGTTTCAGTGAGCTGAGATCATGCCACTGCACTCCAGTCTGGGTGACAGAGCAAGACTCTGTCTCAAAAAAAAAAGAAAGAAAGAAAGAAAGAAAGAAAGAAAAAGTAGTGATTTTTAAAAAGTATATCAAAATCTTAACTTGAAAACCAATGTTGTCTCTCAAATGTGTCATCTCCAAGAGTCTATGGATATTTTGCCAGGAGGATTTTGAAACTTTGTTTTAAATTTGTACTTTGGGCCAGGCTGAGGCAGAAGAATCGCTTGAACCCGGGAGGCAGAGGTTGCAGTGAGCCGAGATCGCACCACTGCACTCCAGTTGGGGCGACAGAGCGAGATCTGTCTAAAATTTAAAAAAAAAAAAATTTTTTTTTACTTTCCCATTTTGGAGCTGTGAGATTTTGGGGAATTTTCTTAACCTCTCTGGGCCTACGTTTCTTCATCGATATATTGGGGATAATGCTTTACAACATTCTTCGGAGGAGAACCAATGCTTGTAAAGCTCTTAACACAGTGCCTTACACTCAATAATGATAGGTAAACTTTACATATAAATAAATACTGTGGAGCAGATTAATTCGAGGCCTTTTTGTGGCCAAGAGCCTACCTAATAAGCATGACCTATCATTTGTTAAAACCATTTTCAGGGAGACAGAAGTAGTCTAGACTAAAGTGTGCTAATTAAGACTCGGAACCACCCTGATTCTAAAATCCAAAAGATAGTTTAGCAGCACAAGGACTTCAATTCAGGCACTTTGAAGATAGAGTCATTTTGAAATCTAAATGCACCATTGTTTACTTACACAGCAAGTAAGAGTGGATTGCATCTCTCCATGTGGACCCCTCAGGCTGCGGTCATTGCAGCTAGACTGTGGCCACAGCAAGAAGTCATGACAGATTTTAACCAGGGCACAGGAAGAGGCCATAGGGCAGATCCAGGCTTGCAGAGCTTATAAGAGATGGGAGATATGGCTGGGCGCGGTGGCTGACACCTGTAATCCCAGCACTTTGGGAGGCCGAGGTGGGTGGATCACAAGGTCAGGAGTTCGAGACCAGCCTGGCCAATATGGTGAAACCCTGTCTCTACTAAAAATACAAAAATTAGCCAGGCATGGTGGCAGGCGTCTGTAGTCCCTGCTACTTGGGAGGCTGAGGCAGGAGAATTGCTTGAACCTGGGAGGCAGAAGTTGCAGTGAGCCGAGATCATGCCACTGCACTCCAGCCTAGGCAACAGAGCGAGACTCTGTCTCAAAAAAAAAGAAAGAAGTGGGAGACCTGGCCGGGCACAGTGGCTCACGCTTGTAATCCCAACACTTTGGGAGGCCAAGGCAGGCAGATCACCTGAGGTCGGGAGTTCAAGACCACCCTGACCAACACGGAGAAATCCCGTCTCTACTAAAAATACAAAAATTAGCCGGGCATGGTGGCACATGCCTGTAATCCCAGCTACTCGGGAGACTGAGGCAGGAGAATCGCTTGAACCCGGGAGGCAGAGGTTGCAGTGAGCCGAGATTGCGCCATTGCACTCCAGCCTGGGCAACACAAGCGAATCTCCATTTCCAAAAATAAAAAAGGGAGACCTTCATCGAGAAAAACAAGAAACAATATTATGATTGCACATTTTACCAAAGTATATAACCACACGAGCACATTGCTAGGGTGCTTCCCAGTGGGGCCTTGCATGGGGCCAGAGCAAGGGCAGGATCCTGAAGCTTAGGCTTCACTGGCCTCATGATACATCCACCTCTGGTCATAAGAAGCAGCCCCTGCCTCGAAATACGACTGTTTTGCCTTCAATAAACACAATCTGGTCTTGCATATAGACCTACGGAAACTCAGCACCTAAATATACCGCAGAAAGTATCTATCTAGCTCACTCATTTTATATGCAGGGAGAATGAGAAGTGAAGTGTTTCAGTCAAGGTCATACAGACTGGAATAATTAGAGCCTAACAGGCAAATGAATTCCATGGGAAAGAAGGTACCTTGGAAACTTTAAGCATGTAAACCTAAATTATCCTTTTGTAAATCGATATTATCCATCCATACAAATAAAAATCTATTTTAAAAAAGGAACAGCATAACAAAAACATATTAATCTATAGGCTATACAAGCAGTTGAGAATGGCTTTTAATAATATTTTCCAAGTATATGGCAAAGAACACTTCTCAAATTGCTTTGAAACTGTCTACCACAATTGAATCATTCATGCATCCAAACACTATTAAGCATTATCTTATCCTCTGAAAGCAGAGCCCAGGACAAAGATTTGGATGCAGGTAGTTTACGTGGGAGGTGAGCCAGAAAACAGAAAGGAGCGGGCAGGGAGAGGAAGACAGAGGAGGAGGAACAGCCAACAGGAGAGTATGAACTAGTTACTACTATGGGCAACTATGGTTCACTTCTGCGGGAGCTCCCATGAGAAATGGTGTAGCATATACCTTGCGTAGTTCCTCTGTAAGACTGGAGGCTTTCTATCCATAAACTCCCACCTCTCATTTGTTGAAGATTATCCTAGGGGCACGAACTCTCTAGCTCTTCTGGACTGTGCCTTTTTCTTTTTGCTTTTCCTTGCCTTGCCTCTTCAAAATCCCCAAGAAAAGTTTAGGAGCCAGGCGTGGTGGCTCATGCCTATAATTCCAACACTTTGGGAGGCCGAGGCGGGAGGATCACTTGAGGTCAGGAGTTCAAGATCAGCTTGGCCAACATGGCAAAACCCTATCTCTACTAAAAATATAAAAATTAGCCAGGCGTGGTGGCATGCACCTGTAATCCCAGCTACTTGGGAGGCTGAGGCAGGAGAATCGCTTGAACCCAGGAGAAGGAGGTTGCAGTGAGCCGAGATCACACCACTGCACTCCAGCCTGGGCAACAGAGACTCCAGAGTGAGACTCTGTCAAAAAAAAAAAAAAAAAAAAAAAAAAAAGCTTAGGGAGCAGGAAGCATAGAACTGCCCACCACAGCTGCAGCTGAAATCAGAGGTGGGCTTCGGGGCTATGGCATGGGCCCTCAGGAATGCTTGCTACAAATATCAACCATGTACCAGGAGTCAATGTCTGTCTAATCCTCTATTTTTAAACCAGGCTGATCCACCTGCATAGTCCAAAGAGCCATGAATATACATCTCAAAGCCACACGGCAGTCATTCAAAAAATGCCTGTCAGGCACTCACCATGGCCTCGGTATTGTTTTAGGAACTGAATAGAGAATGGTGAACAAGGCAGACCTTGTATCTCTCTTGAACTGTATACTCTTATGAGGGGGAGAAAATAAAGAAATGAACGCACAAAAACACAAACAACTTGTTTGCTAGTTGTAGATACCACTCATGCTGACAATCGCACTGTGGGCATGTAACTGAGGAAGCAGCTGCTTCAGGATGGCTGGTCAGGGAAGACTTCTTTGAGGAGGTGGCATTTGCAGAGATCTGAAGAACACGGGGCCTTCATGAGAATATTGACAGGGGGCAGGGGATGAAGGGGATTCTGCAAAAAGGAAGCAGCTAGTGCAGAGTCCGTCAAAAAGCAGCTTGAGGTGGGAGCGGTGGCTCACGCCTATAATCCCAGCACTTTGAGAGGCCAATGTGAGCAGATCACTTGAGCTCAGGAGTTCAACACCAGCCTGGGCAACATGGTGAAACCCCATCTCTACTAAAAATACAACATTAGCTGGATGTGGTGGTGCACGCCTGTATTTCCAGCTACTCAGGAGGCTGAGGCATGAGAATCATTTGAATCGGGGAGGCGGAGGTTGAAGTGAGCCAAGATAGTGCCACTGCACTCCATCCTGGGTGACAGAGTGAGACCTTGTCTCAATAAAAAGAAGCTCAAAGTGTGTGAGGAACCCATGACAGGCCAGGGTAGCCAGGGTGCCAGGCGAGGAGGTTGAAAAGGTCGTCAGGGCGAGATCCTGCAATGTTTATGAGCTGGGGCTAGATGTTTGGTTTTTATTCTAAGTGTGTTGTGAAGTCATCAGAAGGTTTTAAAAGGAGAGTGGCATGCTGTGGTTTTGTTTGTAAGAGTTCATTTTGGCTGCTGTGTGGAGAATGGGGGTGAGGCAGGAGTGGAAGCTGTGGATTACCCATTGCTGTAATCTGGGTGCCTTGAATTGTGTGGCAGCAGCAGAGAAAAGTGGAGAGTTTCAGAGCATATTTCTGAGGTCAAGTTGATGGCACTCTAAGGTACATTGAACTGAAAGAACTGAAGGATAGCTCCTAGATTTTTGGCCTGAGCATCTGGATGCCTGGGGATTATTTGTTGAGATGGGAAAAACTACATATATTGGTCTGGGTTCTCCAGAGAAACAGAACACATACACACATATATATACACACACACACACACACACACACACACACCAGAGAGAGAGAGAGAGAGTAAGGAATTGGCTCATGTGATTATGAAGGCTGAGAAGTCTGAGATCTGTAGGTGGCAACTAGAGACTAAGGTGAGCTGATGGTAGAGCTCCAGTCCAAGTCTGAAGGCCTGAGAAGCAGAAGAGCCCATGGGGTAAGTTCCAGTCCAAGTCTGAAGGTAAGAGAGGATTGATGTTGTGGCTCAAAGACAGTCAGATATATAGAGAGAATTATTTCTACTCAGCCTCTTATTCTATTCAGACCTCGACTGAATAAAGTCCATTCACCTTAGGGAAGACAATCAACTTTCCTCAATCCACAAACACAAATGTTCATCTCACCCAGAAACACCCTCCCAGACACACCCAGAGATAATGCTTCACCAAATATTGGGGCACCTTCTGGACCAGCCAAGTTGACACATAAAATTAACCATCACACCAGGGAAAGAATAAGATGACTATGATCATGCAAGGGATCAAGATTTCTGTTTGAGCCCCATGAATTTGAGGTGCCTAAAACACATCCAAAAAAGTGACAAATGGACAGTGGGATATAGAAGCTTCAAGTTCTGGGATGAGCCCATGGCTGGAGATCTAAATTAGGAATTTACTGATTTAGAGATGGCTTTGAAGCCACGGAACTGGATGATGCCACCTAGTTAGAGGACAGCAAGGGTCCATGGCAGAATCCTGGGGCACTCCAAGATACTCCATGTATATTCATTTGCTAGGGCTGCCATAACAAAGCATGAAAAACTGGATGGCTTAGGACAACAGAAGCTTATTGTCCCACAGTTCTGGAGGCCAGAAGTGTGAGATTAAGGTGTCAGCAGGGTTGGTTCCTTCCGAGGCTGTGAGGGAGAATCTGTTGCATGCCCCTCTCCTAGCTCCTGGGGGTTGGCTGGCAATCTTCGGTATTCCTTGACTTATAGATGCAGCACCTCAACCTCCACTTTCATGTCCATGTATTGTTCTTGTGTGTATGTCTGTCCCTTGTGTCCAAATCTCCCCTTTTTAGAAGGATACCAGTCATATTGGATTGGGACCACTCTGATGACCTCATTTTAACTCTACTTCTCTAAAGATTCCATTTCCAAATTAGGTCACATTCTGAGGTACTGGAGGTTAGCACTTCAAAATCTTCTTTGTGGAGGATATAATTCATCCCATAACACCATGCTGATTCTGCTGCCTCTTCTCTCTGCTCTGGACTTACATCCATTTCATTCCATTTCTGTCCAGATCCTGACCCCACATGCTCCTGTTCAGGGCACCCGTAGAGATATTAGGTTGGTGCAAAAGTAATTGCAGCCTTTGCAATTACTTTTAATTGCAAAAACCACAATTAATTATGAAAAACGCAATTACTTTTGCACTAATATAATAGTTCTGCAGTTTGATCTTTGGATAATTCCAAGAACTCTGGCTCAGCCCTTGTTCTAGTGGTTTGTACTCCTGGTCATTGTGGTAAGAGTTCTGTGCCCAACTCTGACTTCTGGGACCCAAAACTTAACATCAACTCACCTGGGCTTCACAAGTTCCCATGAGAAGGGCATGACACCCAAGCACCAAACATACTTAATTTGTTCTCAGAGAGTTAGCAACCTACTCAAGGTGAGAAAACACAATCATCCATAATGAATAAGACAAAGTTTGAGTGGATGATCTAATTGTCTCCCAAGATAATGAAGAAATAAGAAAGATTTAGACAAAATGGGTAAAGCTGTTGTCTTATTCCATTTGTGTTGCTATAAAGGTATATCTGAGGCTGGGTAATTTATTTTTTTTAAAGAGTTTTATTTGGCTCTCAGTTCTGCAGGCTGTACAGGAAGCATGGTGTCAGCATTTGCTTCTGGTGAGAGCTTCAGGCTGCTTCCACTCATGGTGGAAGATCAAGGATAGCCAGTGTATGCAGAGATCACATGGTGAAAGGAGAAGCAAAAAGAGAAGGGAGGTGGCAGCCTCTTTTTTAGCAACCAGATTTCTCAGGAACTAACAGACCGAGAACACACTCATCACCGTGAGAACAGCATCAGCCAGTCACAAGGAATCTGCCCCCATGACCCAAATACCTTCCATTAGGTCCCACTTCCAACACTGGGGACTGAATTTCATTGTGAGGCTTGGAGAGGTCATAGCAGCAAGACTTCAGGAAGAGTGCTGAGGGGTACAGAAGAAGGAAACCTGGATGGAGTCACAGATGTGAGTTCTCATGCTTGTTCTTCCACTAACCTTGATTACATCAAGGATGTCCTTGGTACAACCCACTTTCTCTTTTTGAACCACTCTTGCCTCATCTTTGAAATGCAAATGCCCTTCCAGTTCTAGCCATCTATGATGATAAGGTGGCCCTGGAAGCTTCAGCCTTGCGTGACGGGAATGGATGCTGGTAGAGAGGTTGAAAGCAGAGAATCTGCTGGGAGATCTGAAATGGGATGGGCCTGAAGGTGGGCAAGGGCAGTGGAAGTTGGAAGGACTCCTTATACCCACAGGTGTCCATGTAGATGCTATAGGAAGGCACAGACAAAAAAGCAAGGTTTGAGCTCTGTTCTTGAGGGGCTATTAGATCCCTTTGTTGTAGGCTGGGAAATAGGAGCATCTCTTCCTGGACACTGAACATCTTGTGGTTTCCCTGACTCACTGTCTTCTTAATTCCCAGTATTTAATAAGCGCCTCCCTCTGCCTGGAACTCTTTTTCCACTTCTCTTAACAGTTCTAGCAGTGCCAGGTAAAATCCAGGACACCCAGTTAAATTTAAATAATGGAAATATTTTTAGCATTATTTGGGACATCCTTATGTTAAAAAAAATTATTTGTTGTTTATCTGAAATTCAAGTATATACTGAAATTCAAGTATAATTATTCAAGTATAATTTTATAAATTCAAGTATAAAATTCTGTATATTTATTTGAAAAACTTGGCAACCCTATTTTATTTTATTTTGTTATTTATTTTTAAATTTTATTTATTTATTTATTTAATTTGAGACAGAGACTCACTTGCTCTGTTGCCCAGGGTGGAGTGCTGTGGTGCAGTCTCAGCTCACTGCAACCTCCCTCTCCCGAGTTCAAGCCATTCTGCCTCAGCCTCCCGACTAGCAGGGATTACAGGCGTGCAGCACCATGCCCGGCTAATTTTTGTATTTTTAGTAGTGATGGGTTTTCGCCATGTTGGCCAGGCTGGTCTTGAACTCCTGTCCTCAAGTGACCCGCCCACCTCTTGCCTCCCAAAGTGCTGGGATTACAGGAGTGAGCCACTGTGCCCGGCCTGCAACTTTATTTTAAACCTGTCAACTCCTGCTTTTACCTTAGACCCTGCCAGGTATCACTACCTCCATACCTTCCCTGACAGCCCTATTTCCCCTTCCCCAAGACTGGATTAGATGCCCCTTTTCTGTGCTTCCACAGCCATCTCTGTGCACCTCTTTCATTTAACTATAATTGTATTTTCTTTCCTTCACCAGACTGAGGCTCCTTAAGGGCAGAGACTATGTCCTGTTCACCACTGCGTTCCCCAGCTGGCATATAAATATTTGATGAAGGGAGGAGGGAAGAAAGGAAGGCAGGCATGCAGGCAGTTAATTTCTTTGAGAAAGGATTACCTAGAAAAAAGGGTAATCTTTGTCCAATGAAAAAAGGGTAATCCACTGGCATCCTTGTCCAGTGACCAGCATGCCTTGCACATGATCCCAAATACAGCAATGAGCATACAGTAGTCATTCAAGAATTGCTTGTTACTTTATCCTGCCAGTTAAGATAATTAGAATGCTTAGGTCTCCATGTGAGACCATGAGTTAAAATTCTTTGCAACCAGGTCCAGGAGAGGGCCTGGGGGCAAAACCAAAGAGAAGTGTCCTAAACCTCCTTAACAAGAGAGGCCTGAAGTGGTGTGTCAGCAGAGGGGGCCTCTGGAACCAAGAGGGTCAGAAAGCCAGGAAGAGAACAATGGAGGGGGGCTACACATGAGTGCAGGGGAGCTGATCTGAATGGATACTGGAGACTACTTGCAATGGGGCATACAGGAGCTACTGGCACTACAATAGCTAGATGAGTTGGAAGCATTAAAGGTACTACTTTATGACCAGAGTCAAGCCTCGTTCCAAGCAACACTGAAGCACCGCAACACTGGGAAGGTCCATTCTTCACCTATGGTTTCTCTCTACTCCATTAGTGTTCTTGTCTTCCTCCTACCAGATCCCCTTTGTTCCCTGCTACAGCCCTGTTGTCAAGGAAGGAAACTGTCTGCTGCCCTCCTTCACATAAGGGGTAGGGCCTCGTGCAATCATTTGCCTGCTAGCTCTTATATCCACTCGCCACCCTTCTCCTGCCCTACGCTGAGTTTCATGGGCTGTCTGGGCAAACACTTCTCAGGCTCCTTATCCACAGGATGCTGGTTGAGTTCAGCTAATCAGAGACACTGGAGGGACATGGAGAGCAAGAGCTGGGAAGGCCAGGTGCGGTGGCTCACACCTGTAATCCCATCACTTTGGGAGGCCAAGACAGGAGGATCACTTGAGGTCAGGAGTTTGAGACCAGCCTGGCCAACATGGTGAAACCCAGTCTCTACTAAAAAACACAAAAATTAGCTGGGCGTGGTGGCACACGCCTGCAGTCCCAGCCACCTGGGAGGCTGAGGCAGGAGAATCATTTGAACCTGGGAGGCAGAGGTTGCAGTGAGCTGAGATCATGCTTGGGAGAAGGGGTAGTAGGTGTGGCAGACGGTGGGGGTACTGGATCTGACCCAGAATGATAAGATAACCAGAATGATAAGAACTCAGTTCTGAGGCAGCAGGTATAAAATAAAGGTGAAAACAATAGTTTACAGAGCTAACCCTTCTTAGTGAGGAATTACCAAAAACCTAGAAGTGGGCCAGTGCCCTAGTAAAATATGGCATTCTATTCTTTATGCCATGTTTATGTTTAGTTGTGATTCTGGGGCTGTTTGGGCAAAAGAGAAACTGGTCCTTGCTTTCTAATTTAGTTTTCCAAATGTACAGCACTTGTGTTGATGTCACTCAAAAATTGGGCGGCTTAATGATGCTTGTCTCCTGAGTGAGATAACCAGTCTACTGAGCTTAGTTTGGTTATACTGTGGTCTAGAGCCCAGTGTCTCTGACATTCAAATCACCTGGGAATTTAGTGGGTCTGGGGTGCGACCTGAGATTCTGTATTCCTAGCAAGCTCCCAGGTGATGCTGCCGTGCTGATCTGAGCACAGTACTTGAAGTAGCAAGGCTATAGTGCAGACATGGGGCTTTCTAGGTGTGCCTTGAAAACATAAGTGGGCCACATAATATGGGGAAACAGTGGATACGACTAAGTTCATTGGGCGTCTTTACTTTGAGGACCTCTTAAGACTTGTTGCCTGCTCACATGTCTTGTGACTCCAGAAGGAACAATTACATGTAGTGGTTCCCAAATTTATTTAACCACAGGATCTTTGTTCCCATGTATCTGTATCTCAAAGACTAGGATTTTTTAAAAGTAACCTCCGGAAATGTTTTTCTGAGAACCCAACCCTTATCCCTTGCTCTCACCCCAAGACTGCAGGGAAAATGTTTAACAATGGGAATGAGCAGGATACTGTGTTCTTGGCTTCAGAGCTGGACTCTCCCTCCAGGAGAAGACTTAAGTTGGAGAGATTAACAGCTCCGAAAACCACAGGGTGTGTATACCGTAGTGGTTGGAGTAACACAAACCTAGGTTTGAATCCTTGCTTCACAACTTACTATGTGACCTTGAATCAATCATCTTCTCTGAACATTGATTTCCTAATCCATAAAACGGGGATACTAGTATATATCTTATAGAATTATGGTGAGAAATAAATAAGCTGAATGCATGTAGAGGACTCAGTGTGTTGCCTAGTACACAGTAAACGCCCAGTGGAGGCTCTTATTATTACGATGATGCAAAAATGTCACAACATCTCATATGCACCCCATTTTTTACTCCAGTTTTGTATTTCAGGAGAGAGGGAGAAGGAGATGGGGAGAGAAAGAGAGAAAGTGCATTCTGGCTTGGAAGGGAACTTATGCTTTGAAGCTGACAAGTATAATTTGTCTTGAGACTGCCAAGCTCTTGGGTTGAGCCTTCATATTGGAAAAAAGAGACAGGCGAGATTAATCTGGGGCCTTCATTACTTACTCCATCTGGCCTGGCTTGGCACGGTCCCTTCCCTCTACAAACTGATTACTCCTTCAAAAGCCTCAGCAGAGTGGTCCCTAATGAGTTCCGACATGGCAGGAATGGGGCTCACACAGCACAGAGATAAGGGCCCCAGCAGCAGGGCCAAAACGCTTCCAGTGCTACAGCCCAGATGCTCCACCACAAAAGAAAGCAACGAACTGAAAGGGAGCCAAGGCCCCTGGGCCAGGGTGAATCTCAGGATTCCCAGGAGCACCTGGCTCCCCACAGTGAGGAGCAGCGGGAGCCGGGCTCACATGGACAGGACTGGTAACGTGGACTATTTGACTAGGGCAAGTTCCAATGACCATGGGCGCTTTTTAATCCGGCTTTACAGTCACACTGGGGATAGGAAGGTGCTCTAGGGAAGTGAAGAAGGTTGTTGTTTTTAGACATTTGCTAGTGAAATCCTGCTGCGGAGGCTTTCTCACATTCCCTCCCCCAACTCCTTCAGCAGCGCAGTGTAGGAGGGGGAGAGGGAAGGGAATCGATGTTTACTAAGCACCCACCATGCTCCAGGCACAGTGCCAGGTGTATGGTGCCAGGCACTGTTTGCTTAATCATTCAGCACAAGCCTGAGAAATAGGTATTACTATTCTTTTTATTGAGAAAAGATAAGGGCTTTGTCCTGAGTCACACGGTAAGTGACAGAGCCAGGATCTGAACAGGATAGTCTACCTGTGGGTCTGTGTTGGTGGCTGTGCTAGTCTGCACTCACAGCAAGTAGCAGCTGTGGGATTTGAGAGAAAGTATGAATAGGGAGAATCTTCCAAAGCACCAGGAGGTAGCAACTCTGTGGCCTGGGTCTTCTCTCCTAAGAGATTGTAAAATTTAAAAGCTGCAAAGGAGCCTTTGAGCCACTCTTGGAAACAGAGTTCTTGAACAGAAGACCAAACCAGATCCATCATTCGAGTTGGGGAGGAGGGTTGTTTATCTTGGATTGGGGGACTGCCAGTCTCTGGAACAAAGGCTCTGCTTCTCAGTTGCTTTGAACACACAGCTCCTTTAAAAAGCTGGCCCTGGGACTTGGCGTCCACGGCTTGAGAGGTCAAGGTCCAGCTCGATAGCTTCCAGGGTCTCAGGGAAGTCAGTGTGGGAGCCTTGACGAGTCAGAGACTGCACAACACTGCCATCTCCTGGGAGCAAGGTCCACCCTGGCCTGGTCAGAATCCCAGCTCAAAATACCTGACTAAATCATGCATGAGGCTCTCTACCACCCCAGGGAACCTTCTGTGGTCACGTTATGAATCAGGATTGCCTGTATTTGTGTATTAGATTACAAAACCTGTGGTGATCGAAGGCATGGGTTTCCAAGTCAAACATTCAATCGTTCATTTTTTCTCATTTGACAAATGTTTACTGAGCACCTATTTTGTGCCAAGCACTGTGCTAGGCACTGAGTAAACAAGGATGATCAACATAAATGGTCGTGGCCAGGCGTGGTCTCTCATGCTGGTAATCCCAGCACTTTGGGAGACTGAGGCAGGAGGATCACTTGAGCCCAGGAGTTCAAGACCAGCCTGGGAAACATAGTGAGACCCTATCTCTACAAAAAATAAAACTAGCCAGATGTGGTAGTGCACACCTGTAGTCCCAGCTACTCAGGAGGCTGAGGCAGGAGGATTGCTTGAGCACAGGAGGTGGAGGTTGCAGTGAGTCATGATTGCACCACTGAACTCCAGCCCGAACAACAGAATGAGACTGTCTCAAAAGAAATAAAAATTTTAAAAAGACAAATGGTCCTTAACTTCATGAAGCTTATAGTCCAGTGGTGAAGATGGACTGTAAACAAGGAATTATCTCATGAACAAAGAATGTATTCATTACTACTGCAATGAGTGCTGAGAGGGAAAAGCATTGGTGCTGCAGGAGTTTATACTGGGGAGGAGGATTGTAGGGGGACCCTGGCCTAGTCAGGCAATCAGGGAAGCCTTTTCTAAAGACATGACCTACATGCAGACAGCTGAAGGATGTATAGGAATTAGTTAAGAACAACATGTGAGAAGGCCATGAGATAAGAAGGAGCCTGGCCCGCTTGAAGAACTAAAAGAACGCCGGGCACGGTGGCTCATGCCTGTAATCCCAGCACTTTGGGAGGCCAAGGCGGGTGGATCACGAGGTCAGAAGTTCAAGACCAGCCTGGCCAAGATGGTGAAACCCTGTCTCTACCAAAAATACAAAAATTATCCGGGCGTGGTGGCAGGCACCTGTAATCCCAGCTACTCGGGAGGCTGAGGCAGAGAATTGCTTGAACCCGGGAGGCGGAGGTTGCAGTGAGCTGAGATCGCGCCACTGCACTCAGCCTGGGTGACAGAGTGAGACTCCATCTAAAAAAAAAAAAAAACTAAAAGAAGTTCTGTATTGATGGATCACTGGGGGGACGAAAACAGTAGTGTGAGGTGAGGGTAGAGATCACACAGGGCCTTGTCTTCGAGCTTCAAGTGAAGGATGCGGCTCTACATTGGTCAAGTCTCTTTTTGTTCCATGGAAACTCATTTAAGCAAAAAGGCAATTTGCTGATTCATGTAACTGAAGCTCCAGATATGGCTGGATCCAGGAACCCAGGGTTTTCGTGGCGGGGCACAGTGGCTCACACCTGTAATCCCAGTGATATAGGAGTTAAGGAGAAATTATTTAGGCAGATAGTGAGGGTAAGGAAGTTCTCAGCAAGGTTTTCCTTTGAACGAAAAGCAGCCCCCAAATCATTTTCTTTTCTAAGAAACAGCAGCTTGTAAAATTGAGCTGCAGACATAGATAAGCAAGCTGGAAGACTGCAAGGGTGAATACCGGCAGTTGTGCCAATAGGAAAAGGCTACCTGGGACTAGGCATGTTCGAAATGTAGGCTTCATGCTCCCTTTTTGCCAGCCACGTTTACAGTAAGAAGCAGACAACATGGGGCCGGCCAAGTGGAAAGGCCATTTGCATAATAAGACGAGGATGGGGCGGCCAGCCTTCCCCCTCGCTATGTAAACGTCACGCCTGGACCAACTAATCTGTGGGCCCTACGTAAATCAGACACCACCTCCTCAAGCCGGTCTATAAAATCTGGTGCACTCTGCCACAGGCCGGAATTCCCATTTGGGCACCCATCTCTCTCACAAGCCAGAGAGCTGTTCTCCTTTCTCTTTCTTTTGCCTATTAAACCTCCGCTCCTAAACTCACTCCTTGTGTGTGTCTGTGTCCTTAATTGTCTTGGCACGAGACAATGAACCTCAGGTATTTACCCCAGACCACAACGATGGTTCACCAGCACTTTGGGGAGCCAAGGCGGGCGGATCACCTGAGGTCAGGAGTTCAAGACCAGCCTGGCAAACATGGTGAACCCTCGTCTCTGCTAAAAAAAAAAAAAAAAAAAAATACAAAATTAGCTGGGTGTGGTGGCACACACCTATAATCCTAGCTACTATGGAGGCTGAGGCAGGAGAATCGCTTGAACCCAGGAGGTGGAGATTGCAGTAAGCCAAGATCACATCATTGCACTCCAGCCTGGGCGACAAAAGTGAAATTCTGTCTCAAAAAAAAAAGATTTTATTTTCCAGCCAGATGTGGTGGCATGCACCTGTGGTCCCAAGTACTCAGGAGTCTGAGGCAGGAAGATCACTTGAGCCTAGGAGTTTGAGGCTGCAGTGGGCTATGATGGTGCCTGGGTGACAAAGTGAGATGCCATTTTCTAAAAAAAATGAAAAAATTTAAAAAGACTTTCTTTTCCACTAATTTATTATCTCTGCTTGTTTCTGAATTTATTAGTTTACCTCATTCTCTCCTGCACTGACAGGATCTGTCAATCTGGTAGGAAAAGAGTCACTGATACTCATCAGGCCTATATCCTTGTAACCTATGATTCAAAAAGAAGGTTATCCCTTTACCTTCCATTTGGAAAAAACGTAATGGAAAGGCTCTGATTGGTCCATCTTGGTTCACATGCCTACTCACTGGCCCAATCACTACGTCCACAGGGATGTGGTCCAATGATTAGTCTACCCTGGGCCAAGTTCCTGCCCCTGTAGCAGGAATGGAGGTGGAAGGGAAAGGAAGCAGAAGGCACTGTGACTAACAGCCCTGGGGCCACATGGAATCTGAGAGGAGTTTCGTCCCAGGAACAGAATGCTGATTATGGAAGAGAAATGAGGAAGATTGTGGGATATCCAAAAACACTGACAAAACAATATTATAATGAACAAAAAGCTATAAGAAACTATTGAAAAGTTGCAAGTGAAAAACGAGAAAAAAAAATTTTTATTGTTTTTCAAGATGACACTGGCTATTGTAAGGGTGGAATGGAGGGGCATGAGTAGAAGCAAAAGGACTTCAGATTCTGGGCACACTGAAACACCTCCCAGCTATCCGAGTTACCTGGAAATACTCCATACACCACAGCAAAGGCCCTTGTAAATGCACAATAAAATTTGCAAGAAAGTATGAGAAATCCTCATGTGCCAAAGATAAGGTAGAAACAGGAAAACAAGGTTGAGTGAGAAGCTAAAGCTGTAGCTCCCTTAGAAAGTTCTTAGGTAAGTAGGGTGTGGTGGCTCACACCTGTAATCCCAGCACTTTGGGAAGCCGAGGTGGCTGGATCACCTGAGGTCAGGAGTTCAAGACCAGCCTGACCAACTTGGAGAAACCCTTGTCTCTACTAAAAATACAAAAATTAGCCACGCGTGGTGGTGCATGCCCATAATCCCAGCTACTCAGGGGGCTGAGGCAGGAGAATCACTTGAACCCAGGAGGCAGAGGCTGCAGTGAGCCAAGATCACGCCATTGCACTCCAGCCTGGGCAACAAGAGTGAAACTCGGTCTCAAAAAAAAGAAAAGAAAAAGAAAAGAAAGTTCTTAGGTAACCAAGAGATTTGGATTTTAAGTCGCATGGGGAAACAAGACAAGGTCTTAGGCCTAAATGAGATAGGTATTAGATCTGACATCCTTTCTCTCCACTACCCAAACCCCACCTAGAGCTGAGCACCTCAGCAAATGATGAAATGATGGACCAGGGGGGAAAAATGTACCCATCACCATGGAGATATCATTTGTGTCTTGGCCTGGGCTCTGGGTAGAACAAAGCCATCTCTTTTGGGACTTTCTAAACATGAATATGTTCATGGGTTTGGGGTTAAACTACATTCCACTTGCATGGTCCTGTAATCCCTAAGCTGATAAATTAGCTTTAAAAAGGGTTCCAGGCTAGCTATACCCTTGAGGCATCTGTGAGAAACACACATACAACTTCTCCGGAGAAAGACCCTCCGCCTAGGATGCACAAGCACCCACAGAAAATGCTCTCTGAGCACATGCCCACAATCCCAAGCTGGTGTCTTTAGCCAGCCCTTCACTTTTAGCTGGCCGCCAGCCATCTGGGCATTCCTGGCCCCCTCCCAACCTGTTTCTGACCCTCCTAGTTTCTGTCCTCATCATTCCCCTTCCTGCGTGTGGCCTGAAGTGAGCCAGCCAGAGACCTCATATTTGTCTCATTGTCTGCCTCAGACCTCCTGCCTCCCTCTTAACCTAGTTTGGGGTCCCCTTTGGTTATGAGGCTTTGGCTGCCCCCACTAACAATATTTCTCCACCACTTAGGCCCAGCCTGGCCTTGGGATTCTACATCCTGGTCTAACCCCACATCCAAGAATGACCTCACATCCAGGCATGACCCCACATGGATGATGGCCCTCTCTGTTTGCCCTGGCTCGGCTTACTAGACCCAGAGGGAACAGACAAATTAGAAGCATGTTCTGGGTTGGTCTTCATTACAGTCTGTGGCAACTTACAGAGGTGACGCGGCCGAGTACAGCCTGAGCTCCTCTGGACACCAGAACCCCTTCAAGTCAGGCTCAAGTCAGGCAAGTGTTAGGCCGCTGGTGCGGGAAGCCACTCCTGACCTCCACCCACTTGAATCAAGGAGTGCATTCTCTGACCATGTTCCAGGAACCCGAATTCCTTCTTGCACCATGGCCGGTGGTGGTGAGGCTGGCAACACTGAATGCTGGCACTGAGTTCTGAGGTGGAAATCAAATAACTATCTGACTTAGAAAAACAGATCCAACACAGCAGTCTTTGTAAGAAGAGAAAAAGGCCCTGAGTGGGCCAGAAACACTGGGCTGGCTGCTCCACCCTGCCCAGCAGTTGGGAGGAAGCAGCTGCTTGCCTACCTGAGAGATTAAGGCAGGGCCTTGACAGCCACTGCCAGGGCAGGATTCTCTGCCTGGACCCTGACAGGCCAGGTGAAGCCAGGCACCTTTCCCAGGCAGGCCCTGGGGGCATTGAAGGAGGGCGGCAATGAACCCTAAGAGTTCACATCTGGGGGTGTGCTTTGCTAATGGCAGAGATAGAAAGGTTGGCTCGGGCCCTGGGCTGTGTGCCCTGAACAGATGCCTTCACCCCTCTATTCCCACAGCTCTCAATGCACAGAAGCCTCTATCCCAAGGCCTGAGCAGGGAATTCCCATTATTGGTTTAATTACCTTTCTTCTTGCCTAATCTGTGGCTCTCATGTAGCAGTGTCTGGCACATTGTAGGGGCTCAATAAACAGCTACAAATGCAACATAGACTTCCATTTTCTTATTGTAGATAGAGGAGATTAAACCCTATCTCTAAAAGACATTCATTTGCATACAGTTTAGCAGTGCCAGGGACAAGGGTTCAAAATCTGGCTCCACCACTCACTAGCTGGGACTTGCAGCAAGTTATTGAACCTTTCTGTGTTTCCCATCTGTAAAATGGGGATATTACAGTCCTCATCTCATAAAGGTATAGTGAGGTCACCTTTGCAAAGCACTTAGTTTAGGGGCATTTGCCTTGTGTTAAAATAAGAGCTCCACAGACACAAAAGGCCATGTATCACACAGTTCCAATGAGACGAAATGCTTACAATAGCAAAATCCTGTTGGGACATTATATTTTCCAAAAGTGGCTACACTAGCCCCCATCTCACATACTGTTCTGCAATATGACCTTGCCACACTCCCAACAAGAGGTAGAGGATAATTCCCCTCCCCTTGAATCTGGGCTGGGCTGAGTGAGTTGATGGTAATCAATTGGATATGGCTGAAGTGATGCTGCATGACTTCCAAAGGAAGGAAAGGAAAATACAGCAGCCACTGGACCCTCTTGGCATACTTGCTCTCGGGATGCTCTCTTGGAAGCCACCACCAAACTGTGAGAAATCCAAACAACAAGGAGAGGTCATGTGCAGGTGTGAGATTTGACAATCCCAGCTGACCCAAGACATTGAGTCATACTAGACACAAGTGAAGCCTCCAGATGACTCTAGCACTAGCTATTTGAGTCATTCCCAGCTGTTTCAGTGTTTCCAGGTGCTATGGTCTGAATGTGTGTCCCCCTGAATTTCATACGTTGAAATCCTGGCCTGGCGTGGTGGTTCACACCTGTAATCCCAGCACTTTGGGAGGCCAAGGCAGGTGGATCACCTGAAGTCAGGAGTTCGAGACCAGCCTGGCCAACATGGTGAAACCCCATCTCTACTAAAAATACAAAAATTAGCTAGGTGTGGTGGCACGTGCCTGTAATCCCAGCTACTCGGGAGGCTGAGGCAGGAGAACTGCTTGAACTCGGGAGGCAGAGGTTGCAGTGAGCCAAGATCGTGCCACTGCACTCCAACCTGGGTAACAAGAGCAAAACTCCATCTCAAAAAAAAAAAAAAAGAAAGAAAAAAGAAATCCTAAGCCCCAAGGTGGTGGTATTAGGACCTGGAGCCTATTGGGAGGTGATAAGGTTATGAAGGCAGAGCCTTCATGAATGGGATGAGTGCTCTTATAAAAGAGGCCCAAGAAAGACCCCTCACACCTTCCACCATGTGAGGACACAGCAAGACAGCACTACCAAAGCCAGAGAATGGGTCCTCACAAGATCAAATCTGCCTTGATCTCACATTTCCCAGTTCCGTAACTGTGAGAAATAAATTTCTATTGTGTCAGTTACCTAGTTTATGATGTTTTGTTATAGCAGACAGGCAGACTAAGATAGGAAATTGGTACTGAGAAGTGGGGGTGCTACTGTAACAATTACCTGAGATATGGCAGTGGCTTTGGAACTGGGTAATCAACAGAAACTGAAAGAATTCTGAGTTGCATGCTAGAAAATACTTACATTGCCATGAATTAACTATAAAAGGCAATTCTGGTAAGGGCTTAGAAAAAGAGGAGAGCTGGGCCAGGACAGTGGCTCATGCCTATAATCCCAGCACTTTGGGAGGCCGAGGCAGGTGGATCACCTGAGGTTGGGAGTTCGAGACCAGCCTGACCAACATGGAGAAACTCTGTCTCTACTAAAAATACAAAATTAACCGGGTGTGGTGGCACATGCCTATAATCCCAGCTACTCAGGAGGCTGAGGCAGAAGAATCGCTTGAACCTGGGAGGCAGAGGTTGTAGTGAGCCAAGGTCACGTCATTGTTGCACTCCAGCCTGGGCAACAAGAGCAAAACTCCTCTCTCTCTCTCTAAAAAAAAAAAAAAAAAAAAAAAAAGGAGAGCTGTAGAGAGAGCTTCAGTCTTCTTAAATACCTATATGGATGTGAGCAGAACATTGGTAGAAATGAAACTGCCTCCACAAAATTATAACTGAGACAGTGAAAGAGATCTAACCTAACCAACTCTATCTATCTTGCTTCTAACCTTTAAGCTGCCCTTGTTCCTTCCTGGGCATAGGCTGAACTAACTTTGGGAGGAACTTAGTTCATAGCTACAGTTTTAAACAAAGATGACAACAGCCCTTTCCCAAAACAAACCTCCTTGCCTGGGGACTAGACTGCCTTTGTAGGACTAACAAATTAGCCACAAGGTTAGAAATCATGTTAAGGAGTCATGCAGTTGGATGATACAAGATTCTGACCTTCCCTAAACTGCTCCTAAGATCAGTGCTTGAGATATTTTGCAGACCCTGCACTTGATGGATCAGCTGGCACCACCTAGATCGATAAACTGGCTCATCTGATCTTGTGGCCCCCACCCAGGAATTGACTCAGCACAAGAGGAGAGCCTCAGTTCCCTATGATTTCATCTCTTACTTGACCAATCAGCACTCCTGGCTCACTGGCTTCTCCCACTCACCAAGTTGTCCTTGAAAATTCTGATCCCCAAATGCTTGGGGAGACTGATTTGAGTAATAATAAAACTCTGATCTCCCACACAGACAGCTCTGTAAGAATTACTCTTTCTCTATTGCAATTCCTCTGTCTTGAAAAATTGGCTCTGTCTAGGCAGGGGCAAACTGAACCCATTGGGCAGTTACAGAAACATGGACAGTGAAGACCATTCTAATAAGATCTCAGACAGAAATGAAGAACTTGTTATGGGACAGTGGAGGAAAGGCCATGCTTCTTATAAAGTGGCAAAGAACTTGGCTGAATTATGTTCATATTCTAGTGTTTTGTAGAAGGTCGTGCTTGTGAGCAATGAAATTGGATATCTGACAGAAGAAATTCCAAGCAATGTATAAAATGTGCTGTTTGGCTTCTCTTGAGTGCTTATAGTGAAATGTGCGAAGAGAGAAATGATTTAAAGTTAATGAAACTGTTAACCAAAAGGGAAGCAGAACCTAAAAATTTGGAAAATTCTCAGCCTATCCATATTAGAAAAAATCAGAAAGCTTGTTTGAGAGAGAACATGAAGGGTGTGGCCAAGTTTGATAAGGAAGTTAGTTCAGATGGGCCATCTCAATCAAAGCTAGGAGCTATTCATCCAGACAATGGGGAGATTAGACTCCCATCTAAACAGAAGCCAGGACCTATTGTGCAAGACAATGGAATAACCCCGAAGGCATTTTGGAGATCATCAAGGCTGCCCCTCACTTCACAGGTCAAGACTGCAAGGGACTGGGGGAATAGAACAATTTCAAGGCTCTGCTCTTTGCCAAGCTCTTTGGCTGCCCCAAGTTCAGCTCTAGTGAGTTCAAGTGCATAGTGGTACTCTAGCTGCTCCTCCTCCAGAGGGCACAGAGAGTAAACTTTGGGAATGTCCACAAGATGCCACCTCCACCAGCACACAGAGTATACAAGCCAAGGAGGCATTACTCCCTCCATCAAGATTTCAAAGGATGGAACTACCCAGAGCCTCAGGTGTGTGACCCAGGCAGAGGGCTGCCAAGAGAGCTGGGCCACCGCAAAGTCCCTACTAGGTCGATGTCTAGTAGAGGTGCTGTCAGACCAGTAGAGCCACCTATATGTGATTCCAGCCTGGGAGAACTGTAGGCACTTGACTAAAACCCATGAGAGCTGCCCCATGGGCTGTACCCAGCAAAGCCATGGAGGTAGGGCCATCTGGAACCTGAGGTCCCAATCCCTGCCCTAGCGTGTCCAGCAGGTTGGATGGCAAACCAAAGAAGATTATTCTCAGTCTTAAGATTTAACACTGTTGGCCTGGTTAGGTTTCAGACCTGGGTCCTGACAACTGTCACCCCTCTTCTTTCCTATATCTCCCTTTTACAATGGGAATGTCTACACTATGCCTATCCTACCACTGTATTTTGAAAACATATAAAATGTTTGATTTCATAGGTTTACAGCTGGAGAGCAAATTTGCCTCAGGATGAGTTGCACCTTAAGCCTCACCCATATCTGACTTAGCTGATATTCAGAAAAGACTCTGGACTTCAGACTTTTGAGTTGATGACAGAATAAATTAAGACTTTTGAGGCTACTGGGTTGGAATGAGTATATTTTGCATGTAAGAAGAACATGAAATTTGGGGACCCAGGACCAAAGCCTATGGTCTGAATGTTTGTGTCCTCCCAAAATTCATGTTGAAATTTTAATCCCCAAGGTGACAGCAGTGGGAGGCAGGGCCTCTGGAAGGTGATTAGGTCATGAGGGTGGAGCCCTCATGAAGGAGATTAGTGTCTTTATAAAAGAGGCCTGAGAGAGACCTGTTGCCCCGTCCACCATGGGAGGACACAGCAAGAAGGCTCCATGTATGAGCTAGAAAGTAGGCCCCTACCAGACACTGAATCTGCTGGTGCCTTGATCTTGGATTTCCCAGCCTCCAGCACTGTAAGAAATAAATTTCTATTGTTTACAAAACAACCAGTTTATAGTATTTTGTTATAGCAGCCCAAACAGACAAAGATACCAGGTGAGGCCTCAGACATTGTGGAGCAGAGACAAGCTTGTATCTCCACTGCACCCTGACTGGTTTCTTGACCCACAGAATCTGTGAGCATCATAAAATCATGCAAAAGTTTAATACCATTAGATTTTGGGGTACTTTGTTATACAGCAAAGGTTGAACAGAAAAAAAAAAAAAATCCAAACATCCAAGGGTGATTGGAGGTGGTTGGTCTGCTTTCTCCTTCATCATTCGTGGGACTCCACACAAATCACATAAACTCTCAAAACTTCCATTTCTTTATCTGGGATAATAATAGCCCTCCTATCATCATGTAAAAATGAAGTCAGAAACCAATGAAGATGAAGCTTTTATGAAATGACACCGTCATGAGAAGCAAAGAGATTGCTACTCGTAACTAGTCTTTCTGTTAATTGGAAGCTGCACTCAGTGAATCACATAAGACATGCTTTCTGGAAAACAGTTATTAACCCACACCCACAATGACAACTTACTGGATGTAGGTGGAGCTTTCATATTTGGTGAAAACCAAACCAAAGCCCTCCACAGTTTCCATAGGACGATCAGACAGACATGAGACATGCTCCCGCCAGTGACCTCACTTGTTTTGGATAATGACACACCGACTTGTGGGAATGCTTCTTGTTCTGATAATGGGAACTGAGAAGAGCCTCTCAGACTTCCAGAAATAGATGCTGTGTGCCCTGCCAGCATGACACCCAGTGCCAGGGTACCCACTTTACCCATGATGGGTTCCTTTCCATGAATCTGCTCAGAGGGGGACTTTGGGATTGAGGCTGGTTTTATTGATTCTGTTCCTTAAAGCACCCATTTCTGTATTCAGTAGAACTCTTTCCCAACTATACCCCCCAATTAATTTTGTAGCAGTGGGAGATAAAATGTGTTTTAACATTTAAATTAAACGTTTTCTTCAAAGTGACCATGACACATAACTCCCATCTATTGCCAGTACCCTCCTGCCCACCTCTCCTGGGTGCTTTCTCACTTGCAGCCTCTAACACTTTTTGAAAGAGTTCTTGGTTAGCCAGTGACTAGCTATGGAAGTTGCTCAAATCACTTATCACCTGTAAAATTGAGACAATCCTGCCTCATAGGTCAGGGAGATTCCAGCATAATGAAACACTCTGCCGTGCAACTAGTAGATTTCATTCACTCATTCTGAAAATATTTAATGAGGCTTTTGCTATGTGCCAGACACAGGCCTAGATCCTGGGTAAACACTGGTGAAAAAGGCAGTCTCTGCCGTGTAGGAGTTCCCAGGGCAGGAGAAGAAATGGAAAGTAAACAGCTTATGAACATAGAGTGGGATAAGCGCCTCGAAGGGGGAAAGAGAGGTGATAGGAATACCAGAAAAAGCTCCCAAACCAGACACTGGAGGCTCAGAAAGCGCTTCTTGGAGGAAACAATGTTTAAATTGAGACCTGAGGAACAAGTAGGAGTTGGGAGAATATGGCAGATGGTGGAATGAAGGGGAAAAGTGGAGAATGTAGTGGAGGGTGGGATGGAGGGGAAAGGTGATTCAGGTGGAAAGAAGAGCAGCTTCCAAGGCCTGGGGGCAGGAGGGAGCTGCCGTGGTTCCCCATGACTGAAGCTTGGAATGAAAGGCTGTGAGTAGGGGGAGAGGAGTGGGTAGGTAAGTGACAGGCAGGTGAGTCACACAGACCTGGAGGCTACACAAAGGCCTCTGCACTTCAACATTTGAAAGAGCACTTAGCTGGTGGTATGGAGAATGGATCAGAAGGGGCAAGTGGGAAGGCCAGAAGGCCATGGGGTGCCCCTGCCAAAGCCCAGGGGCCATGCAGTGAGTCCTGCATGAAGACTGTTAAACTCACATCCAACCCCCTCTGCTGGGGGGGGGTTCAGAATGCGGAAAGGGGGCACCTCTTACTCATGGTAATATGTTTTCTGGAGAATTCTTATAAGCAAGGTCAGCTTCTAATGAGTCAACAAGAAACGTTGAAGAAAGCAGCATGGCAGAGAAGGCAGAGGGACCCTGTCCCCAAGCCTGGCCTCGAAGGGCCAAGGAGATGACTCTCCCCAGAACCACAGTGAGCTTGGCCTCTGCTTTCACTCCCTATGAGGCAGAGCCCAGCCACTGGAAGCCTGGCCACGGTGTAGGCCTGGGGCACGTCGCTGAACAGGAAACTGCTTCTCTGAGAGAACAGCTGAATGTCAAGAGGGAGAGGAAAAGTGAAATTTCAGAATTGGGCCCCAAACAGTTCCAACCCAATTTTCTCACTGTAATTCTCACCACACCCCAAAGAAAACAAGCCTGACTCACAGACCACATCAACGCTGGGAGGTGAGGAAGCCTGGCTGGGCGCTGCTGCCCGCCTCTCAGGACTCCTCTCCCGCACTCCCTGGGGGACACGCACTGCCCCATCTCTTTGGAAGCCCTAGAGAGACAGTGATCATTACTACCCACACCCACCTCCACTGCCCCATGGCTCCAGCCACCTCCTCCTTCCTCCCCTGAGCTTTTAACTTCCAAGCTGTTGCCAAGTGGAGGCAGGAAAAGCAGTTGAAATACGATCAGGGAGGAGGAAACTTTTGAAGCCATTCCAGGGGCCACAGAACTGGGAGTATCCGCAGCTGATTCAACAGATGAGGAGGCAGAAAAGGGTCAGGAAACATGAACGATACTTAGGGTCAGAATTCCAGTTCCAGTTCCACCACATGGTAGCTGAGAACCTGGGGCAAATTAATGAGCTTCTGTTGAGCTTCAGTTGCCTCAACTGGAAAGCGAGAATAATGATGTCTCGCTTCGAGGGTTACTGGAAAGCATCTACCCCAACATCTGAGATAGAATAGGTGCTTGGAGAATATGTAGGTATTGCCTACACAACTCATAACATTTATCCCATACAGTTTCTACTTGTGCTAGACTCGATTCCCCCAGCTAGTCTTACAGGCAGCTTGATGGCACGGGCTCTGTGTTATACAGCTCTTCCTCCCAAGCACCTCACACTTAATGTAGGTCAATACATATTTCCGGGCTGACTGATACATCCAGATATCCAGATCTCTGCAGGAGCTAATATAATGCCAAAATAACAGAGTCTTTGGCATCCAGAGCACATAGTATCCCCCTTTAATGCGTAAAGCACAGGGGCATTTGCACACCTTTCTTCCACATTAGGTGTAGCCTAGAAGTAGCCAGTCCGTAGGAGAAATCTGAAGTGGTTTGAACCCTGTAGGGCTGGAGCTGCACTGTCTGGGAGCATCTACCACTCCCCAGCAGTGTGATCTTGGGTGAGTAACTGAACCTCCTCTGTAAAATGGGAATATTCAGAGTACCTACCTCAGAGTTGTCAGGAAGATTTAAAGAATATATGGAAAGCACTCAGAAAGAATATATGGAAAGTGCCTGGCAAGGGGTTAATGTTCCAGACAAACTCATCACCACCACCACCATCATTGTCATCATTGTCAAAGCACAGTTTTGTTTGCTGAGCTGGCAACAATGGAAATCTTACTCCAGATAAAGATCCTGCCACCTGTACCAGGGAGTCCATACTGAGTAGGGGAGGGGTACAGAGCTGGGCTGACTTTTTAGAATAGCCCATATGGCAAGGTGACTTTGTGGAAGTACCTTGGAAATGTAAAATGTGTTACAAATATTAGTGTTATAGTTTTTGTTTTTCCTGTATATACAGTACTTTAAAATCTAAAAATGGTATCATAAACATAATCCTAGTTTTCACTTATTTAACAATGTACCATGCACTAGATACTGTGCTCACTGCTTTACACAAATGTACTCACTTAAGGTACTCAACAATTCATAAAGGTAGAACTACTTTCATCCCCACTTTAAGGATAGGGTAATGATATTCAAAAGTCACTCAAGGTCTCAAGCAGGATTCAAACTTGGGTCTGTTGGCTCTCAAGTCTATGCTTTTAACTATAATATACTCGTGGATGGAATATAAGTGTTCTGAGCTGAATAAGATGTCAGTGGGCTCAGATTTTTGGCCAAATGTCAGTAACCCTGCTCTCAGATTCTGAGGGTTCTGCCTCCATCCCTTCAATAAGCGTCAAGGCATCTCAGCACGGCAGAGCACGTACCAGTGCTTTGCTATTTAAGCACTAGGAAGAAGAAAATCACTCTTCCTTTCCCTTGTTCCAAGTTAACCATGTCAAGCTTGATTTGTCTACCTTGGAAGAATCCAGAGCTCAGTTGACCCTGCTAAGATTTTAAATTACAATTCTCTTAAAATTTATGTTACTTTTTAGAATATTCAGGACAATAAAAAAATTACAGTTCTTGAGTCTAAGGATGTGCAACCTAGCCTAGAGACCATTTCATTTTCTGACTAGGACATGAAAACAAAATACAATACTCCCCTCCTTCTAAAAAAAAATTGTTTTTCTCTCTAAAATCAAAAAAGTACTTTGCAGTTAAGAAAAAAAGACGACAAGCAATAGTAGCTTATTTTCCTTTATTATCCCAAAATATCTGTGTGAATGGGACAATGTCGCAAAACAAGGCAGAAATCTGTAGCCAAGTACGTCTCACTCAGAGGAAAGAACTGATTGGACAGAAGGCACCAGAAATTGCATTTTGTTGGGTTACATATAAACAGGAAATGGGGGGAAAGATTCACGAAAGAGAAAGGAACTTGCACCGTCATTTCACTGCCACATCCTAAGGATGAAGAATGGCCTCGCTCACTGCTGATGCTCCACCTGTAGCTTACATTGTAGTGTAAACTGTACCTGATGCTAAGGAGACAAATACCCACACAGCAGCAATGCAGGAGGGCATGAAAAGGAATTGAGATTGATCTAAGCCCGCAGGTCCTCTTTCCCTCACAGCTCCCAAAGGCATCTTGTTTGGCAGTGCCTTGCAAATGCACTGCTCATCAACTGGTTAGTGGAAAAGTCAAATCCTAAAAAGCTTGGTGAATACATTTTGTTTCTGTCATGCTCTTCAATCAGATGACTTGGATGGGTCCGGGGGTGGAGGGACGTACCACATCAGGCCTGTCTTCTTAGGTGATGACAGTGGGTGCAGTGCGTCCCGTCCTCTCCTGCAGTTGGGACACTTTCAGAGCAATGGAAATAAGGGGGGCCAACATGACCTGAGGAAGACATAGAGAGAAGCTTTTCCATCACTTCCTCTAAGCACAGATGCTTAGCTCCAAACCCGTATGTCTGACTGCCTACTTCCAGGTCTCCAAGGCTCCTCAAACTCCACAAATCCAAAAACAAACACATGTTATTTCCCCCAATACCTAGTTCCAGCAGTTTCTATTTCAGTGGATCAACACTACAGTCTTTCAAGTGAAGTGAACAACTAGGAGTTGCTCCTGACATCTTCCTCTGCATTTTCCCCATGCCCAGTCCATGAGCAGGCCTAAATGACTTTCCCCACTAAATCTCTCTCCATGGTCTCCTTTTCTCTCCACTCTCCTGCTGTAAGTCTTGCTAAGTCAATGTCCTGTCTCTTACCTGGAGCAGTGAGTGCCTCCACATCCACTTGTGCATCTTCCAATTTCTTTCCCACACTGTACCCAATGGGATTGATGTGGTTTGGCTCTGTGTCCCCACTCAAATCTCATCTTGTAGCTCCCATAATTCCCAAGTGTTATGGGAGGGACCCGGTGGGAGATGATTGAATCATGGGGGTGGGTCTTTTCTGTGCTGTTCTCATGATAGTGAATGGGTCTCATGAGATCTAATGGTTTTAAAAACAGGAGTTTCCCTGCACAATTTCTCTCTTTTGCCTGCTGCCATTCATGTAAGACATGACTTGCTCTTTCTTGCCTTCCACCGTGATTGTGAGGCTTCCCCAGCCACGTGAACTGTAAGTCCAATTAAACCTCTTTCTTTTGTAAATTGCCGAGTCTCGGGTATGTCTTTATCAGCAGTGTGAAAACAGACTAATACAGGAATCTTTTTTTTTTTTTTTGAGATGGAGTTTCACTCTTGTTGCCCAGGCTGGAGTGCAATGCTGCGATCTTGGCTCACTGCAATCTCTGGCTCCCAGGTTCAAGCGATTATCCTGCCTCAGCCTCTCTAGTAACTGGGATTACAGGCATGTGCGACCATGCCCGGCTAATTTTGTATTTTTAGTAGAGACAGGGTTTCTCCATGTTGGTCAGGCTGGTCTTGAACTCCCGGCCTCAGGTGATCTGCCTGCCTTGGCCTCCCAAAGTGTTGGGATTACAGGTGTGAGCCACTGCACCCGGCCTAATACAGGAATCTTTAAAAATGCAACAAGCCCTCCCCACATCTGCTTCTCGCTTAAAGAAAAAAGAATTCTGTTCCTTAAGTAAATAAATGCTTTCAATATTAAAAAAAAAAAACTACTAATCTAGTTGAACTGCCCATTTTACAGATGAGAAAATTGATACCCAAAGAGATGAAGTGATTTGACTAAATGACTCAATAGCAGAGCCAGGAGTAGTATATTTTCTACTGCTGACTGCTACTTTTTCTTATCTAAATCTCCACCGATTCATTATACCTGGATAAGGAGAATCAACTCCACCTGCTGAAACTACCACGTGCCATTCCCCTTAGGGCTTGGGCAGTCCCCACAAAGTGCTGATGGCCTAGCAGCTGCAGAATAAGGAAAGGCAGCTCCCTGGATAGACGGTGATACACGTGGGCATTGTGGGAACCTCACACCATCCACTGCCATTCCACCTCCTGAGGACTATGGTTCAGAGGAAACAAATTTCATTCATTCTTTGAATCTACCATGTGCCAGGCATTTATCTTGATGATCAAAAGACAAACACAATTTCCTTCTTCCTTTTCTCTTGTGCAATTACGTGTCTATAATGCAGACTCCATTGCCTTTGGTTGAAGTTTTAGGGATGCCTACAACACAACAAGGTACTGGTGATGACTGAAACTGGGGCCTGGCCACTGGAAAAAATGTAGAAGTGAAGCATTCTCTCATCTCCCACTTTCTGTAATAAAAGCAACTATACGCTCATGTGAGGTACCTACAATGGTCAAATTCATAGACACAGGAAGGAGAAAGGTGGTACCAGGGATTGTAAAAAGGGAGAAGTGGGGAGGTACTGTTCAATGGGTATAGAGTTTTAGTTTTGGGGAAAAAGTTTTAGAGATATGTTGGACAACAATATGAATATGTACAACATTATTAAACTACATACTTAAAAATGGTTATAATAGCAAATTTCATGTTATGCTTAAAATTAGACTAAAAAAACTAAGAGAGCTGCTTATTCTGAAAAGTTAATCCTATATGCCAGCCACAGTGTTTAAACATTTTACATTTATTATCTCCTTAAATCCCGGTAACAACTGGATGAAGTAGGTATTACTCTGCCATTTGACAGACAAGGAAACCAAGACTCATAAAATTGTAACAACTTACCCAGGGACACACAGTTATTAAGTGGCAGGAATAGAATTTAAAACAAGATCTCTCTAACTTTGCTCAAAACCACTATGCCAGGGGTTTCCAAATGAGTTTCAAAGGATTTTAATTAGGTGTTAGAAGAAAAAAGCCTTTGTAGAAAAATAAGCATGGCAAATGCTATTTGTTTTATTTTACTTTCAATTTTTTAATAAAAATTGTTTATGTTTAAGGTATATAATATGATGTCTTGATATACAAATACATAGTGAACTGATTACTAGAGTCAAGCCAACTAACGTATCAATCTTGTCACCTACTTACCTTTTTTGTTAGGGTGGTGATAGTGAGAAAAATTAAGATCTATCCTCCCAGTACATTTCAAGTGCTACTCATTATAGCCATCATGTTGTACATTCCATCTCTAGAACTGCTACATCCTACATAACTGAAATTTTGTACCCTTTGGACCAATATCTCTCCATTTTCCCCATTCACTAGCCCCTAGTAAGCCCCTTTCTGCTCTGTTTCTATGAGTTTCACTTTTTTTAGATCCCACATACAAGTGAAATCATGCAGTATTTGCCTTTCTGTGTCTGGCTTATTTCACTTAGCATAATGTCCTCCAGGTTCATCCATGTTATTGCAAATGGCAAGATTGGCAAGATTTTGGTTTTTGTTGTTTTAAGGCAGAATAATTTTCCATTGTGGTATACACACACACACACACACACATATATATCACAATGTCTTCATACATCTGTAGATGGGCACTTAGGTTGGTTCCATATCTTGACTATTGTGAATAATACTGAATGAACAAGACAGAACAGATATCTCTTTGACATATTTATTTCAGTTCCTCTGAATATATACCCAGAAGAGGGATTACTGGATCATATATTAGTACTAAAAAATTTTTAACTTTTTGAGGAACCTCCATACTTTTGCTTATTCCAAAATAGCTATACCAATTTATATTCCCACCAATAGTGTCTGATGGTTCCCTTTTCTCCACATCCTTGCCAACACTTGTTATCTTTTGTCTTCTTGAGAATAGCCATCCTAACAGGTGTGAGGTGACAACTCATTGTGGTTTTGATTTTCATTTCCCTGATGATCAGTGATGTGGACCACCTTTTCATACGCCTGTTGGCCATTTGTATGTTTTCTTTGGAGAAATGTCCTTCAGCAAATGCTATGTAAACAGGCACCTTTACTGCAAGTCTTCTCGGCACCCTCTTTTCTTCTTTCCTTTTCTTTTTTTAGAGATGAGGTCTTGCTATGTCACCAGGCTGAAGTGCAGTGGGTATTCACAGGTGTGATCCCACTACTCATCAGCATGGGAGTTTTGACCTGCTCTGTTTCCAACTTGGGCCGGTTCACCCCTCCTTATGCAATCTGGTGGTTCCCCTCTCCCGGGAGGTCACCATATTGATGCCAAACTTAGTGCAGACACCCAACAGGCATAGCACAATATAGCCCAGAACTCCTACGCTCAAGTGATCTTCCTGCCTCAGCTTCCTGAGTAGCTGGGACCACAAGTGTAGGCCACCATGTCCGAATTCTTGGAGCCTTTATGGTGCATTGTATGCTGTGAATCACCAAGAAGGGAGTAATATACCACAACACTTCCCCAACTTTTTTTAAGCTATGGAGCTCTGGTTGAGATAAGGATTGTGAAAAATACTTAAAGAAACTCTGTCCTGTCCTTCACTGCTTCCCCTTGGTGCCTCCATTTTTGGGGGTTGTCCTTCAAGTTCACTGTCCCACCCTTTGCTCCCGGAGTCCCTCCTTACTCTGATATACTTCTGAAGACTTTTGGGGGAATGGCTGAGGAACCCAGCTCACCAGGCTGCAGGTCTGCAGACTGTTCTGTGAAGACACATGAAACTGCCTCTCCTTGCCCCCACCAAATCTAAGACCCAGTGTGTGTTCTGCCCAAGCAGGTGATCAGACCAAACAAAGCAATGAAAGGCTGGTAATAGAGCAGAACACCAGATGAGGGGCTGCTTTAAAGATCAATTATCCTGGGTTGAGTGCAGTGGCTCACACATATAATCCCAGCACTTTGGGAGGCTGAGGTAGGAGGATTACTTGAGGCTAGGAATTCAAGACCAGCCTAGGCAATGTACTAAGACCTCCTCCCTATAAAAAGAAAAAACAAAAGAAATGAGCAGAGCATGGTGGCACGTGCCTCTAATCCTAGCTACTCAGGTAGCTGAAGTAGGAGGATTGCTTGAGCCCAGAAGGTGGATGTTGCAGTGAGCTGAGATTGTGTCACTGCACTCCAGCCTGGTCAACAGAGTGAGACCCTGTCTCAAAAAAAAAAAAGAGAGATTCATTATCCTTACTAGGCATGTAAACCTATTAACTGTTGCTTAACTTTTCTGTGCCTCAGTTTCCTTATCTGTAGCACAGAGAATAATAGTCTAAGTTATTTGAGAATTAAATGAGTATATTTTCATAATGGGCTTACAACAGAGTCTGGCAAACCATAAATGCTCAGAAAATTTTTTATTTTTAATTAATTAATTAATTTATTATTTATTTTTGATACAAGGTCTCACTCTTGCTCAGGCTGGAGTGCAGTGGTGTGATCTTGGCTCACTGCAGGCTTGACCTCCTGGGCTCAGGTGATCCTCCCACCTCAGCCTCCCTATTTTTATTATTATAATTATTATCTATAATGTTGTTGACATGGAGAAAGAAACATGGAAGAAAGTAAGCACAGCTGGTACCTTGTTGAGTCATTTGAGAAATGGGCATTGAAACACAGGCTCAATGGGAAACTATCATTCCCTTCAACAGAATGAACTAACCAGGGCACAGGGCTGGGCATTACCTGGGGGTCCTGGTTAATCTTGGCAATGTCCTTCTCATAGGTATCGATGTACAGCCGAATGGTGGCCCCGGCACTCCCAGTGCCGCTCAGACGGAAGATGATTCGAGAACCATCTGTGAAAATGAGCCGCAAGCCCTGGAAAAGATAAGCAGAGGTTTTTTTTCCCCATATGCTGGGAGACTGAAGGCTGGCAAATTATGAGGGGTCTATTTGGGAATGTAATTTCATCCATACTTGATCAATTGGAGGGTTAAATCCTTGATAAATGGCAGCAGCTGCCCCTTGTGAGCCTGCCTTCCGTCACCCTCTCTGCATCCAGCTGATGGGGGCTTAGCTATGGTGGGAGAGGCATTTCCAGGGTCAGGGGAGACCTGACCTCAGTGATGCTGGGTGATGTGAGGGCTTCCCTCCTCTCCCCACTTCCCTGTGATTTATGGACTAAACATTCCAGCTTGAAGCTTAATAATGAAGCACATAAAGCTGCTAGATGCAAAAATTCAGCCCCCAGATCAAAAAGGAAACATGGACCAAAGGGGCTGAAACCAGAGCAGAAGAGGTTTCAGGCAGATGAGGGGAAGAACTCTTACAAACCACTAGCAAAGGTCCTCAAAAGAGAACAGGAAGCCAGAGGTCCCAAATGGCAGAGACTGGCTATTCCCAACCTAACAAGCAGGAGCCAGTGGCCAATCTCCTGCCGATCCCTGATGACTCAAAGCGAGGTCTGTGTGAAGTGCCAAGCCCATCCTTGTCTCTGCTGCCCTCTCTTTTTCCTCCCCAGCGGTATCTCTGGACATCAATAATCTTCTCACTTGGGGAAAAATGTGTGGGAACTCTGGGGTAGATATTTCCCAACCTGAGGGAAGAAGGCTGGGACAGAAGTTGCCTGAGGGCTCTTCGGTCTTTATGAGTCTATCCATCCTCTGTAAAAAGGAGAACTTTGCATAACGCCAAAGACTGACCAAAAAGACGCTGCTCCTCACCTGCTGTTCGTCACTAATCCCCATCTGGTATTTAATGGTGCCATTCATTAGCACTGATTAGTGAAGACAGTAGATGAAATACACAGAGGACATGCCACAGTTAGTCACTACGGGAAGGATATGGTCCATTTTCACTGACCATTTCTTGCTTTCCAGAAACACACCAGGGTTGGTCTCCTTTCCTCACAGCTTCAACTTGAAGCCTCTAAAATTCTTTTCACTAGATTGCAGATGTTCTATCTACATATGTTGGATCATATTTTTCCCTCCTATCTGGTCTCACATCTAAATGCTTGGATTTTCTGATTACAGAAAGTGGGGCAGCTGCTTTCTTTACAGCACAGAGGGCAGCTCTTGAGCTTAGGCCACTGTCTCCTATACACACCTTTGCACCTCTCCTCCCTCCTGGCAGATGCCAGAGGCACTGCAGAGCTGGGATTTACTTTTCCTGGACTTCCCTTCTGTCTCTGAAGGCTTAATTACACAAACTTCTGTCCCACTCTGCCATCCCTCAGTTCCACTCTCTCCTTTTCTACACCCCTTTCTTCCTCAACCACAGGTCTCTCTTCTAATTATCTCAGGCATAATTTACAATCATCCAAACTGGACCCAAAGTTCTCACAAATGGCAAACAGGCACAAGGATGAGAAACCACTTGTGCTAGAAGTTGAGGAGGGGAGACTCCAGGCACTGAGGGTTGCTGTGGCCCATCCATCCATTCACTGCCTGCTCCCCAGAGGGAAGCTTCCAGTAAATCCCACAGCCCAGCCCTTCCAAACCCTATGAGATGCCTTGAGAAGGACCAGGCCAAAAATCTGGGTCAACTGGAAAAAAGTAAACTGGGAGGTTGCAACAGAATCTTCATCCTGCTTTTTATTCCATTATGAATTGCGAGAGATGAGTTTACTCTGTGACAACAACAGGCAACAGAAGCAGAGGTGAGAGAACCCTGGGCCATAAGTGTTCATGAGAAGCCGGGAGAAAGCCTGACCCAGCCTGCAGCCTAGGGTACCCGGCACACAGTGAGGGAAGCACTAACAATTCTGTCCACATCTAGAGATGCTCCAGGCCCTAAACTGTGGCATCTTGCCAGGTACTGCTGTGTTAGGTGGGGTGCCAGTCACGTGCTGCGAATGACGATGGTCAACGTTTCTAAGTCTAGGAATGCCTCATCTATTTTTCTCTCCTTTAGAAACTAGAACATATGAGAGAAACGTATAAAGATAATGCCACTTACATGCTGTCACTCTGCTATAATCTGCTGACAGAAAAGAGAGGAGTTGATATCTAAGTTCCCACGATTCTCCCGCTTTCTTAGATTCTGGGTCTCCTTTCTGCATGTACAATGGACACATCATCTTGCATATAATTCCAGAGGGTGCAAAAATCCCTCTGGAGTCCAGGTTAAGAATCCCAGAATGAGGGTAACGGACAGTGCATAGAACCAGGGCATAAACCACTGTCCCAACGAGAGCATGTGAGAGTCACGTGGGACAGCAGAAAACCAGTAAGAACAGCTACCCTAGAAAAACACGGCAGCAAAAGAAAAATGGCCAACAGGAACTTTTTCATTTTTCCCTTGAGATGTCAGAGATGAAGCTCTGAGGTCTCTCTCCCACTTACACACAGGTCTGTTTCTACCTGATTTCTTGAAATGCTTCCATCCACTGGGTCGCTGTATTCAAAGTTATCGGCCTTCTCCACGGTGTAAACTTTGTCATTTGCTGAGAACTGCTTCCCCACAAAGGAGCGATCAAACATCAGGGCTTCCAAGTCCTTCATCATTTTGTTTGCGCCCTCAGCTTCCACCTCCTCGTAATCATACCTGGAAGAAGTCACGAAGTTGAGGCCCACGGGCTGACTGCAGATCACACCAAGGCCTATCAGTCAGCACTTTCTTCATCATTTGTTTGGCCCTCCCCCAAACACTACTATCTACCCTACCCCAAACACTCCCCCAAACACAAAACTATCTAACTTCAGAAGAAGCTGGCAAAAAAAAATACAGGCCTGTCAGTCACTGGGGGTGGAACAGGCCAGGGATGAAAGGAAGGGTTTGGAGGATTTCAGGGAAGGGTTATGAGCTTCTGAATAAGCAGAAAACACCCATCTTGGCATTTCTACAGAATAAAGCTCTAAGATGTTTCAAAGGCTTTTGAAAGATGCTATCTAACATTTAGTCACCACATCCTGAGGAGGTAAAATGAAAAGCAATGTTATCTCTGGAGAACTCTCTTGAAAGGAGCACGTGACTCAGGCACTTCTCCTCCAAGCTCCCTGGGCTTCTCTGGGGTGAATGCTGGGCCTGCTCCCAGCCTGAGACCTGCCTGAGGCTGCTGAGATTTTGACTAAGGAGAGTTCCAGCTCCACAGGAGCTTCCTAAAGCAGGGCCAAGTTTTCACCGACCAGATGAAGACACCAAACACTGACTCTTTACATCTAAAATGCCTCTTTTTTCTTTCATTAATTTTAGTAAGTTTCAAGATACATGTGCAGAATGTGCAGGTTTGTTATATAGGTAAATGTGTGCCATGGTGATTTGCTGCACCTATCAACCCATCACCTAGGAATTAAGCCCCAAATGCATTAGCTGTTTATCCTGATGCTCTCCCAATTTTTTTTTTTTAATTTTGTTTTAAGTTCCGCCTCCCTCCTTTCAGTGGGAGTGGACTTTGGTCCAAGGTCCTTTGGGTTCACCCTGACAGAGGAGGCCCAGTGCGGATGAAAAAGGGCCAAGGAAAAAAGTGCATCACAAATGAAATTCTATAAAGATGAGTTTTCCTTCAAGAATTCTTTTTGACTTCTTTCTTATGATGTTAAAGACTTGTACAGGTGGCTTTTCTTGACCTAGTGGCATACACCCTCTTGAGAGAGTTATTTTTTAGAAGCTCAAGATAGCAGAGTCTATATTTATTTGTAATCATGAAATAGATACGATATATGCAAGATGACACCTCTGAGACATGAGAAATGCTGAGGAATTAAGACCAGCCTATTCTGGCTCCAGGATTCTACGAATCAAGGGCCAAACATGTTGTCCCCTTAATCTTAAAGTCAGCTCTTTCCCCCAGTTAACATGATAAACAACAAGAAATTACAACCAGGTATTTGTGCTTTACATTTTTGACCTCTGGGTACTCCAGAGAAATGTTTTCTAAACCCTAGGCACAGAGGGGTGGAATAGAAAGAGTCTGGGTTTTGCAATCAGACAGATGAGCTATGAATCCAGCCTCTATTGGCTATTAATTGTGTGACTACAGGGCCAGTTGCCCTATCTCTCAGAATCTCAGCTACCTTATCAATAACTCTTTTGAAGCTAAAGTGAGACAATGCATGCAAAAGTGCAGCACTTTTGTTCAATAAGTGGAAGGTATAATGGAGTTTTAACTGATCATAAATGCAGGTACTAAGGACTTGATTTGTAATACTTGGTTAGCAGTTATATTTGATAATTAATAAAATTATGTTAAAATAGTTTTTATATGGAGGATTGTGACTAATTCAAGGGTGTGACCCTTTCTCTGAACAACCCCTCCTAACCTTATTCTACTCTGGCTATTGTTCACCTGTTAACTCATTCATTTATCTCTTCAAAACGTATTTATGCAGTCTCTACTATAAGTTGGGTGCTTAGGGCACAAAAACAGACATGGCCCTGTTTTTATGATACTCTAGGTTCTAGAGAGTTCATGACTGCTGTTCTGAATGACCAGGTTTTTCTGTCTGTTATTAAGTAGGGATTTTTTTGCCTTGGTTCCCAGGGCTACTGTGTGGTGTCAGGTAGTTATTACTTATTCCTTCCACAAAAGAGTAACGTGAAAGAGAAAGAGATCAATGAACCTGTCCAAAGTTAATAAAATAATTCTGATTAAGGAGCTTAATTTACTTAGTTGAATTCTTTCTTGACTATCCAGAGATCACGGACTATAAAATCTGGGATATATTTTTTAAATTCTCTGGTCTAACTCACCCATTTTATAGAACAGGCAACTGAGGTCCAGAGAAATTACACCTATTCATTTCTTATACATAAACAATTCATCTAATATCCTTTTTACCATATTTTCTCTCTATAATTGGAATACTGAGGTACAGAAAAATTCTTGTTAGATTTTTACACTAACTGGGGGAAAGGCAAATTGGAATTAGTGAAAAGTACTACTGTCAAAGTTTTTTTAATGCTTTTTAAAAATAGAAGTATGCATGATAAAGAATAATTACTAAGTATTCTAAGTATTTTGTTCACTGCTGAATTCCAAGTACCCGATGGAAATCGGGTATACAGTAAATATCTGTTGAATAAATTAAAAAAATATTGACAAGTATATAGCCCTTGGGGACCTATTTCACAAGGCAGAAAAGTTGATGTGGACTAAGCATAATTGTTTCTATAATTTATGAAAAAAAGTTTCTAGGCTTTCAGTGCCCCAGAGTTTACAAAACATTTTCAGACTCATTATTCATTTAATCCTCTCAACAGCTGGACTGTTATTCCCATTTCTACAGATGACAAAACTGAGTACAGAGAAAAGCTAAATGGCTCCCCAGTCTAATAAGGGGAAGAAATAAAATTCTAATCCATTTCTCTGAATCCAAATCCAATCTTATGATCATGTCCATCCAATGGGCACATTTAAAATGCTTATAAAGCATTTATTCTTTTGATTATGTTAGCTAAATTTTTAAAGCCTCACTCTTTATGGCTGACATAAAAATTGACTTCATTTCATCCCTGACCGAATTATTTTTAAAGTCTCCAATTGAGAGAGGCTGGATGAACTAGAGTTTTATTAGTACTTAGGAGAGGCTGTGGATGCGCAAGAATTCTCTCTGCCCACTTCCCCACCTTACCTTGTACCCCAGCTGGGCTGTGGCTCACCTGGTGAAGAAATTCCGGCCATACTTTTGCCAATGATCTTTGAGAATGTCCTCCACACTCTGCTTGCGGGTGGCTAGGATGGAGAGCCAGGCAAGGACAGCCCACAGTCCATCTTTCTCACGGATGTGGTCAGAACCTGGAAGGGGGAGAGCAAGCTGCTGTAAGAAACGTGCTTCTCCCAGTACCTGAGAAGGTACTTGATATGGTTTGGCTCTGCATCCCCACCCAAATCTCATGTTGAGGGAGGGACCTGATGGGAAGTGATTGGATCATGGGGGGCAAAGTTCCCCCTTGCTGTTCTCGTGATAGTAAGTGAGTTCTCATGAGATCTGGTTGTTCAAAAGTATATAGCACTTCCCCCTTCGCTCTCTCTCTCCTGCAGCCGTGTGAAGAAGGTGCCGGCTGCCTCTTCATCATTCTGCCATGATTGTACGTTTCCTAAGGCCTCCCAGCCATGGTTCCTGTACAGCCTGCAGAACTGTGAGTCAATTAAACCTCTTTTCTTCATAAATTACCCAGTCTCAGGTAGTTCTTTATAGCAGTGTGAGAACAGACTAATACAGTACTCAACAGTAGGTGTGCAGACCCAAATAAAGGAGGCACACTGCCTGACTGAGGACTTGGGTACACAGGAGGAATCACATATTAAGTAGGCAACATGATACTGAAAAGAAATTGATGCTTCCCAAAGTGATTTAGAAATTTAAGGCATAAGTCAATAAAAGTGTCAGTGAGATAATTAGGTGGAATTTGATATATCAGTTATAAAGTATTAATGTGAAGAAAAAACACAATAGATCTTAAATGAACAAACAGCAGAAGAACATGACCATTATAAAATTTCAATAATTCAAATAGTCTGGTAGCTTAACAGAACAACAGAGTGCATCTGGAAAGAGATCCAAGCACACATGAGGCTTGAGTGTATGACAAAGGTCTCACTGCAAGGCTGTGGGAAAAGAGTAGATTACTTTTTAAATGGCATTTGGATAACTGGATAAATAGCTTTAAAAAATTGTTTTCTTCCCTATAAAACACCATAACAAAAATAATTCCAGTTGAACTAAAAATTCGAATGTAAAACCTGAAAGCTTTTAAATACTAGTATATATTATATTAATATACATTTCTTTTTATATATTTACATATATAAATCTTAGGGGTGATAATGTAAATTCAGTATTCATAAAAGAAAACATTGATGTATTTATCTACTTAAAAATCAGCATTTCTATACTGTAAAACTACTATGGACAAAATTAAAAGCCCATTGACAAACTTTAAAAAATTAAAGAGATCTGGTTGTTTAAAACTGGATAGCACTTAAGGTAGATGTTTAATACTATATATATATATATATATATATATAATTTTATTTTTTGAGACGGAGTTTCGCTCTTTTGCCCAGGCTGGAGTGAAGTAGCATGATCTTGGCTCACTGCAACCTCTGCCCCCCCAGGCTCAAGCGATTCTCCTGCCTCAGCCTCCTGAGTAGCTGGGATTATAGGTGCCCGCCACCATGCTCAGCTAATTTTCGTAGTTTTAGTAGAGACAGGGTTTCGCCATGTTGGCCAGGCTGGTCTCGAACTCCTGACCTCAGGTGATCCATCCGCCTCGGCCTCCCAAAGTGCTAGGATTACAGGCGTGAGCTACTGTGCCCAGCCACATTTGATATATTTTAAGGCAGATGTTTAATACATTCAATATAGAAAAAATTATTATGTATGAATAAGAAAAAAGAATTTCAATAGAAAAACAGGCCAAGGATATCAATAGGCGATTTGCTAAACAATACACATACACATATACACCTAACCAATTGGTATAATAAAAAGCTGGTGTTATTTTTAAGAAGAAAAATTAAAGTTAAAACCACAATGAGAAACTGCTACTTGCTTGACAAAAGGTATAAAAATCCACAAGTGTAAAAATCTGAACAGCCAGTGCCAGGAGAATAAAAGGGAAATGGGATTCCACCATAGAGCTGGTGGGAGTGGACGCTGGCACAATCCTTCTGGACATCAATTTGGCAAAAAAGGATCAAAGCCTTCAAATTGGGCCTACTCATGGATCCAGCAACTCCAAGACACTGTTCTTCAACCATTAACGTTTGGTTAAACAAACCTTAATGATGTCTCTTAAAGGAGACATCTGTCTCCTGCTAAGGTCCTTGCTAAAATCTTTAACAAAATTTTTAAATGGGCTTCTCGGGAGTATGTGCTTATATGCATGGACACCCTTTTCCAAGAGCCTGATATGGAACACAACTGTCATTTTTTGCCTTTAAACTCCTTATTCTGAAAGAAAGCAGTCTACATGGAGCCTTATTTTCTGATTTCTGAATAGAACTGTATACAATTGCTCTATAATCATGCTCTCACATTATCCTATGTTGAATTCTTTATGTGCCTGCCCTACTGCACTTCCCGCTGGGTCTTATTCTTCTTGGAATTGTTAGAGTATCTAGCACCATGCTGGGTATGCAGGAGGCACGTGGTGTTTTTCCTTCCTCTCTTCATCCTTTCAGACCCAGCTCAAATGTCCTCCCTTTTTTAAGACTAGCTCCCAACTTCCCTAGGCAATCATGAACTCCCTTCTCTTTCTTCTCCTATAGCAACTTGCACAAAACATCTGGGGTGGCATCAGCCTCCTCGAGTCTCAACCATCTGTTTGTGAGCCTTTCTCCCCACTAACTGTGTGCTTCTTAGGGGCATCTCTTATTTATCCTTGTAATTAAGTCTGGTGACTAGCATAGCACAAGGAATACGGTAAATAACTAATTATGAAAGACTGTGTGAATGAATCAACCAATCAATTTACTCCAACACTTTCTCTTTCTATTTTTGGTTCTTAAAAAAACATGACTTTTTCTTTCAAAAGACTTTTCTCTTCAATAGGAGAAGTTAACAGTCCTCAAAACCCGGATGCCAGTAAAACTAGAGAGTAGGCAATATTTTTAGTGCTTTATATAACATATTTTAAAAATGTTTACCTAATTTTACTATCTTTAGACTTTTATTTGCCCTTACTGCTATTTTAAGGAGCAGAAAGCTCTCTGGCTCTTACGGCTTTTGCAAATGATATGTTTTGGCAACAGTTCATCCTGAGAAGCAAGATTCTGGCAGCTTCCCTAATATATTGGGAATTCATGACAGCAGTATACAGCTTGGAATTATTTGTCTGTGCTCCACTGGGTTTTTTTCTTCCTTCTTTTTTTTTCCTTAATTTTTTTTCTTTTTTCTCTTTTGGCTAGACTGAAAGCATAGAAGGCAGTGTTCCTTTGTGGCTTTTCCTGCCCTAAGTAAGGAACTTGATTTTTTCTTTTATGTGGAAATGAAAATAAAATCTAAAAATCTTACCCAACTCTGGCCAAGTTACTTGGAGATAACTAAATCATACACCTAATACTATAAACAAAATACCTGCCCTGGGTAAGGTATCTGATTCCAATTGCATAATCCTCAGCCTCTTTGGATATTCTGGTTCATCACTAATCACCTTGGATGTATCAAAAACTCCAGGTAATTCAATTAATACTCAAGAAGTTGGAGCAAATTTCATTTTCTTCACGGTTCTGATGAATGACACCAAGTTTCCAGTGGAAAATACCAATGGTGCAGGTACATGTTTCTAAAGCTATTCTTTTTGCAGTTGTGGCTCAGTAGATAAAGCTTGATACTTAAGAATCAGATAAACCTGAATTTGAGGCTCTGTTACTTGTAAACTACTTGAATTTGGACAAATCACATTTTCTGAGCCTCAGTTTCTTCAACTGCAAAACAGAAACAATGCTAACTTCTCTCTCATAACTGTGAGAAATTACTACGAAAAAGCAAGTAGAAATATTTTATACATTGTGAGGTGTAATGTAACTACTAGATACTGTTTTGAATAAAAGTATTTTATGGAAATACTTTATTTTATGGAAATATTTTATTTTATGGAAAAATAAAAGGATTTTATGGAAAATTATTACATTTTCCACTGACTTTATTATGCTTTTAAAAATAATGCTCCTTGACTGTACATATTGGAGAAGAAAATGGAAGAATATAACCTAATATGCTCTTTCCTCTGGGCACTGGGATTACAGTGTTTTTTTCCTCCTTCCTTATTTTCTCATAATGAACATAAATTACTTGTTTCATTATGTTTTAATTTTAGAAAGAAAACAAAGCCAAGCTCATTTAACTGTGAGAAAGGTAAAACATTCTGGGCAAGGACTTCTAGTCCCAGCTGGCACAAAAGACAGTGGTGGGTTTTGCACTGGGTCTCTTCACCCTTGCTCCGCTCAGGGACAGGAATTCACCCTTTCAGCATCTTCAAACACCTGTCACTTTACTTCGGCCTAATCAGCACCTTGTGATAAGCACATACTCGGCTCAGCCAGGGCACATCCTGGGTCTCAGCCAAGAAAAATGTCAACCATTCCTGAGGGAGCCAAGAGCTAACAGTTTAGGGATTGGGTTACATTTACCAGTATGGGCATCTCAGGAGCTGTCCTGGCTTCTGCCCCTGCCAGGTGACAGGCCTGAGGATGGGGACATGGCAGCTGAAAAACAGCTGCATGGAGTTCCCTGAAAGTACCAGTGTCTATCTGTCTCTTTCTTTTTCTGTCAATTTCTCTCTCTCCTCCAGCCCCCTGAACATACAGTTCTCACTTCCTGGAAAGCCCACTCCACATACACCTACTAGCCTGGCTAACATGTCCTGCAATTACTTTCAACTTCAGTCTTATCCAGGATGCCCTCCCCATGCCCTCTGTGCTTCTACCACTCCCTGTGATCACGCCGTACCCTAGACTATGAGTTGTACTCCCCAAACAGGGGTTGGCCCAAAGTCAGTTGTTAAGACAGTCTGCCCAAAGAATGGCCGGGCCCCAGTTGACTGGCTGGGAGGCTCAGGTGACCTGCTGTGTCTGCAGTCCTGTCCTCTTGGCCTTCCACTGCAAAAACAACTTCACTTGGAAAGGAAGGTTAGCTCCTCAGAAAGCCTTTTCCAGACCACTCCAGCCCCCAGGAGGCTGGCGCCAGGAACTGTCAGGCCTTCCACTTAGCAATGAGGCCTGACCTGCCTCATTACTGCCCCTGGAACTTGGTTTCCTTTCCATAAGGTGCCTTTGGAAGAAGGTAGTTTAAGTGCCTGATAAGCAGGAACTGTGTCCTAACACAAACTTCACTTTACACTCAACAAATGTGAATCAGTGCCAGCATATACCAAGCACATAAGAAGATACCAAGATGCACAAGGCGTGTCCCCTGCCCTCACAGATGAGCACAGACATACAGGTGAGGGAGACAGGCAGATAACAGTTTAACTGAGTGAGTTATGATTAGGGTATAAGCCTAGTTCTACTGGGGTACTCTGTCTAGGCTATCCCCAGACATGGGGTGCTACAATCTTCCCCTGTGGGCTTTGCCGACAGGGAAATGTACTCAGTAGCTATGCAAGTTAGGATGGGCAGAAAGCCAGAAAGAAAATCTAATCTCCTACACCACAGAACTAAGTTAGGCACCCTAAGAATAAAGCTCCCAAAGTACCCCTGTACTTCACCTTCTATTGCTTTGCACACTTGTAAGTCATGGAGCCCTCTATGAGAAGGCCTTGTTCACCATGTGTCCCAGAGTCTAACTCAGTATCCAGGATAAAGTCAAAGTTCAATAAATATTTGAGGAATGAATCAACGCAAAATGTACAAACATGAAGGACTTTTCATAAGAAACTAAAATTAAAAGAAATTTGCAAAGCGTTAATGTCGTATTTCTTTATCACTCCTTTATGATGCATTAGCACTAGAACCTTTAAAGATAGGACAGGGAAAAAATATTGCTAGCCTCTAGACCTGACCGGATCATAACTTACTATCTCTAAGTGATACCAAGTTCATCATCAACCTGGTTTCCCATCGCTCTTTCCCAAGTCCCCTATTTTCCTGAGGAAGGGTTCAAATGCATGGTATTGTATACTATTCAGTGACTTCATTTTCAAAGTCCCAACAATTCTAAGGTGGGATGGAACTGACCGTCTGCCCTCTGCCATTGTGTATAAACATGTACATAATCATCCATGGTTAGGAAGAAAAAACAGCTTTGTACCATGAGATCAACAAACAACAACAGGCTCATCCTGTCTAGTTCTGGTCCCCATTTATCCGTGGTGTTTGTAATGCTGACCTCTGAAGAAGTAAGTGTCCTAGCTTCTGTGATTACCATATCCAGGTGAGAAAGCTGCTGCTCCTCCAGCACAAACAGACTAATGTATAATGTATACAAACAGACTAATGTATAATGTTAGTAATATTCCAAGATTGTTCTTCAGATGCTAGTGGTTTGTTTTACTCAGTGGGCCAGTCCTGAAGTTAGACTCCTTTGCACCTCTTTGCAAGCAAACTTCTTTTCTTTTTTAAAAGCGCATTTCTTCCCACAAAGACCTTAGGGTTCCCAACCCTGGACTGTGGAGTGGAAGTGGTGTTGAGTCATTACAGGGGTCCCAGACTACGGCAAGAGGTGAGGTATGGATTCTCCATTGAGGTGGGTGGTTAAGCCAGAAAGCAGTGACCAGTCACTATGGTTCCAGCATCATACAGGAATTTACATCAGATACCTTTTAAAGTTTTTTCTTTTCCAACAGCAGGAATCTGTTTGTCTAAATGGAAGGTGCCAAGTGAATAGTGTTCACGAACGCATTCAACAAGCATTTACTGAGCACCTGTTCTATGCTGGGCTCTAAGGGAGGCTCGAGGGACACAATGCAGGATAAGATACATAAGATCTCTGTCCTCATGGCATATACAGCCTAGTGGAGCCAACAGACATTAATCGAATAACCATAAGTAATTATAAAATCACAGCTGCAACAAGTACAACGAAGAAGAGGTACATGGTGCCACAAGAGCCAATAATCAGGTGATTTGGCCCACTCTGAAAGGTCAAGGAAGTGTTTTTGAGAAATTGTCTCTGCTATCGCCTGGAAAAATACAGAAATAAAGCACTCTGTGCTCAATTAAGCTATAGAATTCAAATGTTTCAAAGTTCATAGAGTCACTAATGTCTACCCTGAGAAACTCTATGAAAGAACTGTTGGAAACATTCACTAGCAAGGGGCATGGTTGCTAAAAATTAACTCCTCTATAAATAAGAAGATCAAGAGTTCAGATAAATAAGCCCAGCTGTACTCATTCACAACAGCGATCTATGGCTATGCAGCCTGGCTGTTTAAATGTTTATCTCAGAAATATTACACAACAATTTTCTTTTTTTGAAGAGAGAGAGAGAGAGAAAGAGCTTGTGATTATCCTCATGATAATGAAGAGCATTCTCTCTTTGGATATGAAATATACCAAGGAGAAGCTAAAACCATGATTGGTACTAGGTATTTGTTGAGTGTGTTAATAAATGAGAACAAACTTTAACAATAGTCTAAAGTCTAACACTTTGGTTCAAAGAAATCAATTCCACAAACATAACATGAGAGACTTCCCTTGGCAAATAGTTCTAGGTAAAAACTTTAAGGGTTTAATTACCCACAACCTTACGTGGGCTAAACAGTATTATGTAACTTCCCAAAAACTAACACAAAGGAAAGTTATGTCAATAAAAATACAGTGTCCTAATCACTAGAAATAATCATCCCACCCCACTCTTCACTTGCCAGGCCAACCCTGGAAGATTTGGGCTCAGTTCTGGGCATCACCTTCTAAGAGTGGCATTGGCAAACTCAGAAGCACCTAGAGGCTGGCGCTGAGTCTATAAACAGTGTAAAATGAGGAACGACTGGAGGAAACAAAGATGGATGGCCTGAAGAAGGAAGGACCTGAGAGCTGCTTCTTGTATTTGAAGGCCTGTCGTGTAAGAGGAGCAGCTTGTGCCATCCTGTCTTCAGGCCTGTTCCCTGCCAGTCAGCACCAGGGATTCCTATTTGGCTCTGGGGCTCTGATCCCTCTTGCCCAAGGCTTCCCACATGGGTCTGTGGAAAAAGATGTTACTGTACATACTACAAAATGATGATAATAATAATCATTATTGCGGTGATGATATTGTATAATATCATCATAATTATTATATATAGTGGTAAACTATATTTAGGCAAAACTGTACTAACAGAATTCTTTACGGCAGAATGTTCTGGAATCTTCAAATGCTAATATCATTGTGAATATCCAAGACAGAGAAGTGTGGTCCAATTTTCCCAATTTTTCTTGACCTCTAGAACCCTCTCATGGAACTAGTATTCTTCCACATACCCACATGCTCTGGGAAACCTGACTCTAGACTTTTATCTTTTCACTAGGCTCAACACTGATACAGGTACAGGGCAACAGGAAACCAAAGGTTTTGACACAGTTGCTGCCTTCAAAGACATCTTCAGTCATAAAGAATGACTGATGCCAGGCCTGAACTAGATGACACTGTGAGGAGTTTCATGGGAGAAGACCACCTCATAGGCTCATTGGGCATTCATGTAGTATCCCTCAGAATAGCATGGCACCATGCCCATTATATGAAGTAGAAAAGGACTAAGCAGTGGCCTTG